>NC_080067.1:112090279-112408115 GCF_949987535.1 Balaenoptera acutorostrata
TGTTGACTCTTTAGTCTTGCTATCCTACTTGCTATGACTGTTTAATGGAAAAATCCCAAACTATGCCAATGATATTTTCCCCATTGCCTTTTGAAAGCACTCTAATTATAACCCTCCCCTCAAAATGCATATGGAATTGCACTCCTGTCAAGATCTTTAATCATCTTCTTGTTGCTAAATGTAATTTAAATTCTTAGTCATCTTCATCCTTGACCTATGAGTCATTTGACATGGTTGATTAATTCTACCTTGTTGAAACACTGTTTTGACTTGGCTACTGGGGCACCTATTCTTATGATTTTCCTTTTACTTCACTGTCTATGTCTTTTGAGTCTTGTTGGCTGATTCCTCATCACTTGGCTTCTAAACTTTGGAATAACCCAGGGCTCAGTCCTTGGATTTCTCTTCTATATGTGTGTGTGTATGTGTGTGTATACACACACATATATACACTACACTCATTTATAATAATTTATACATGTATATAAATATAAATCAATTATATACATACATATATTTATTTTTATTATATTTATACATACCATATACACACATACACATACACATGCATACTATACATACTCATTCTCCGGGTGATTTCATTTAGTCTCTGACTTTATATGTCAACTATATAGTTTATATGATATATAAACTCCCAATTTTGTTCACTTAGCACAGCCCTTTCCCATGAACTCCAGCCTATAGCTTGTTTATGTTATATCTCTCACCACTTAGTGGGCATGTCTAACATACCATGTCCTAAATCAATTTCCTCATCTTACCCATCAAACCTGCTCCTCACACAACTGTCCAGTTTCAGTTAATGGCAACTCCATCCTTGTACTTGCTCAGCTAAAGAATCTTGGGGGAAATACTTGACTCCTCACACCCCACATACAGTCTATCAGCAAATCTCCTAAGCCGTAGATTTGATAAAAAAATATCCAGAATTGAATTGTTTCTCACCATTTCCTCTGCCATGACATTCAAGCTACCACTATCTCAGCCTAAAATATTGCAAAAGTCTAACTTGTCTCCCTCCTTCAGGCTTTGTGCTAATGCTCCAGTTTATTCACCACAAATTGATGGTTTAAAAACACATAGTAGAGCATTTCATTTCTCTGTTCAAAACTCTCCAATGGCTCTCCATATCATTGAGAGTAATGTTTAAAGTCTACAGAATATTCCACAGACCCTTATATAACCTTACCTCCTTTGTATCTCTGACTTTAGTCTTTACTCCTCTTAGCTTCCTTTTGTTATTTCAGCTATACCCTCACTCTTCTGGAAAAAAGCCACATATCCTCTAGCCTCAGGGACTGTTACATCCTCTTCCCTCTGCTGGATACCCTTTCTATCTACATGGCTCAGTCTCATTTAATTCTGTTTATTTAAAAATTTTTTTTTAATGTTACCTTCTCAGAGAGGGCTTATCACTCTATTTAAAGTTATTGCCTCCTTTTTATGCTTTATTTTACTTATTATCAAATAATCATACAACTTATTTATTTGTTAATTATTTTTTCCTTGTACTGCAGTGTAAGCTCCATGAGGGAAAGGATGCTGTCTTTTTGCTATATCCCCAGTAGTATAACACAACCATGTCATTATATTTTTGCTGAGTAAACAGATAATTGAATAAAAAATTTGCATTCAAAATGTTGGAAATTATAATTTAATTATAATATAATTTGAATGTCAAATTTAAAATAAAATACATATTATATATATTTATATTAATATTTATATATATTCAATATGTATAGAATACAAAGAATAGTTTATGACATGTAATTTTATAATTGTATTCAACTTATGCTTTCCCTGCATGGATGTGTTTTCTCTAAAATGAACAATGTTGGATTCCTTATTCAAGTAATAAGTCCCTTGAGTTTATAATGACAGAATCATAAAATTTACAGCTGGTATATCATTAGAGGTGATTCTTGTTTTATTTGGACAAAAACATAAGATTCTTACTGATGATTTTTCATAGATTATTATACTTATAATATGACACTCCACACTCTTGAATTTCTTGCTGTATTTCTTTTTTTTTTTTATTAACATCTTTATTGGAGTATCATTGCTTTACAATGTTGTGCTAGTTTCTGCTGTATAACAAAATGAATCAGCTATATGTACACATATATCCCCATATCCCCGCCCTCTGGCATCTGCCTCCCACCCTCCCTATCCCACCCCTCTAGGTGGTCACAAAGCATTGAGCTGATCTCCCTATGCTATGCAGCTGCTTCCCACTAGCTGTCTATTTTACATTTGGTAGTGTCTGTATGACAACGCTACTCTCTCACTTCATCCCAGCTTACCCTTCCCCCGCCCCATCTCCTCAAGTCCATTCTCTACATCTGCGTCTTTATTCCTGTCCTGCCCCTCGGTTCATGAGAACCATTTTTGTTTTTTTTTTTTAGATTCCATATATATGTGTTAATTGCTGTATTTCTTAATGTCAATCGTATTTTGTTTCAAGTCATGTGCAATTAAGAGGTGAAAAGGAAGGGAAGAAAAAATCAAAGTTGTTTTGTAAAAATTCAAAATACTTCAAACTATTATATTGCAAGTGATGGGGTTCAGAACACACTACCTCAAAATATGGCACCTTGGCATATTGACTACTTTAAGCTGAAGGAATTTGAGAAATGGCAGGTGCAGGAAGCACTCTCTGACCTTCCTGTTTTTCCCTGAAAAAGGACATAAGACCCTTGTGTGAGAGCTGCCCTCCCTATACGTGGAAGAAAGGAACGTCCTTATCTTCCAAGATGGCGGGGCGCCGAGAGGAATCTGAAGGCACAGTCATGACTGTTTCCCCCAGTTTACTACCCTGAGCTCATACCCTTTTGTCTTCTGATGTTTTTCCATGACTTTTCACGCTTCATCAAACCTAAAATAAAAATGTTCAGGCTTAACCTTTTCTTCAAGTCTTCCTTTCCTCATGAAGGCTCCCATGTCTCATAAAACTTCTATTAAATAAATGTGCATGCTTTTCTCTTATTAATCTGTCTTTTGACAATCTATTTTACAGGGTCCCAGCCAGGAAACCTAGGAGGGTAGTAGAAAAAAGAATTTTTTTCTCCCTTACAAAAGTATTCAAAGTTTTTCTTAACCTGAAGCAGAATAAGGTGTTTTATATAAATTTATTGTAAAATAACATGAAAGAAAATATTTTGCTTTATATGACTAATGTATGTATATAAATATGTAACATGTAATTATATATTTAATTAAATATATTATATATAAAGGTAATTAGGAAGAAAAAATATAGGTAGATGTACTAAATTTGAAACTCTTGATTTTTTTTTTAGCTGACTTATATATTTCAAGGTTTTATATTCATTTAGCACATATTTCTGCATCTCAAGACACACTGATATTTTTTCCCCTCAGGCTATACATAATTCAGTCCTTTTTTTAAAGTTGGGAAGTTCAGTTGTGCTTTAGTCTTGGCTTTTAGTCTTGACTGTGAAACACAAGCTCTGGATCAAAGGGCTTAAAAGTCTCATCATCCTAAAGCCAGTAAGTGACAGAAAGGCTTTTCAATAGCTCTATAGAAACCACTTATGTTGAGTAAATTATATGCCACAGTCAAACATTTTTCAGAAAGTTTTAGACAACATAACGGGCATGGGAATTCCGTCAATTTTGTTTCTTCATTCAGAAAAGTTCTGCAATACGTTTTCTGTGCTAATGTTTTACATAAGCCTCAGACTTTATTACGCTATCAGATTTGGAGTGAAGCATAGAAGATAGTCAAGCAATAAATTATGGAATTCTGAGTCACAGCAGTTATGCAGCAAACAGGTAAAAAAAGAAAAACAATAACTATTTGAAAATGTAAAACTAAAAGTGAATCTATCAGTTTACTGCTAGAGAAATGTTAATTCCACTCAGTTTTTTAGCTGTATTAAGAAATAAGAAATATTAGCTGTAATAAAACAAAAAGATTAAAGCAAAGCAGTTGGGACCAATTTAAAAAAAACTTAAATTAGGCCTCAGTCTATTGGTAACATATTGAAACTATACAGTATTTAAGCTTTCTGCTTCATACAAAAAATAACTTAAGATGAAATATCTTGTCAAGAATGTAGGAATGTTTGTATTCTAATAGCCAGACTATCACAGCCTTCCACTCTGCAGTGACCCTGATCCACTTCTTATTTCTCATATAATAATCACTTCGTAGCCCTACAGCTTCGTGGCTCTGTGGCATCTGCATTGGAAGGGTAGAAATTCTAGCTCTTCCACGAATGACAATAGTCAATGTGGGAAGGAATGGAGAAACTTCAAGGCAGTAAACAGATGTAAAAAATCTCCTTGTCCTGCTTCTCAACAGCTGTCAATCACAGGATATCCACAACAAGACACCCCTGAGAACAAAGCCAGCCATCCCTTTGTGCCTGTCATCTTCACAGAGGACTCACAGCAGGCAGGATAGCAAGATTGGCTACCTGGGAAATCCAGGCTTGGGGGATGTATAACAATGAGAATGACATTAAACAAATGAACAAGGATGGTAGGCACTCTCTTCACTGGATGCCTGTTTAGCACACACGACTCCAGTGGCTAGGAGAACAATGCAGATCCCAAGAGAATTAACAACTGGCTTGTGTCAAACCCTCAGTTTTGGTTAAGCATGTACTCTTGGCTTTTCATTGTCAAAAACAGCTAAAAGCTGGGTGTTGTGCTCTACAGATTAAGACAAAGCTTTGTTCTTCCTTTTCACAAATAGGATTACAGTACTGTTTGCTTAAAACACGTTTTTTTTTTTTTTTTTGGTTCTTGTTTTTATACTTAAACACTTGATTGACAATACCCTGGGAGATGTCATTGTTTCTGTAGCAATCATTATAGTATGCTTGAGCACAGAGATGCCGTGAATATTCTCTCCCAGGTGTTTCATCAATGTACCAGAAGGATGGCCTCTTGGAGGGCTCACTCATCTACTGCTTTAACATCAACTGATGTCTATTTGAAGAGCATATAAGAAAGAAGACATTAAATAGTGCAGGGCAGAAAAGAGGGAGACTAAGTTCATTAAGGGCCCCCATCTGAAAGCAGCATGTGCGGAATGTCAATTTAATAATAGAATTGACAGCTTTTCTCTGGTGTCACTCTGTCACAATGGCTCCTTTGACAATTTATAAAATGGACCCTTTGTAGATGTCAGTGAGTGGCACTGCATACATTTGTGAATACCCTGCATAACTAACATTCTCCGTGATGCTGCATTTTCAAGATCTGTCCCAAGAGTCTTTTCAAACTGACCCAGGGAACGGGTGTATGAAGACACAGTGAACTGACCCTACCCCCAATACAGTATTTAATGTTGAAAGCCCACAATCATCAGGTCATAAATCACAATGTTTAACTAGTTTGGGAAATAGTCTTAGGATAGAAGATATTTTTGGACTGTGTTACGCTAACACTAATGCAAAATTACATCTAATCACTTAACAACTTTGTGATGACCTTGCTATAAGCTGATTTCATTATTTCAGGCTAAATTTGGCCTTTCAATGTATATATGGGTCATTCTCATAAACTGAGTCAATCAACAATGTGTTCACCCAGATGTGAAGTTTTTAAAGACCTTGAATGTCACTGACAGCAGAAAATGAAGAACAATGTGGAAGCAACAAAAATTTCTCAGCACTCGAGTTCTAGATTATATTACTTAGATTATTCTTTGTTGTTTAAATGCTTTTTTGTGGGGGGGGGGGAATTAGTATTGAATTAGTCAGGAAAGCAAGGTAAGAAAAAAAATACAAATGAATTTGCCAAATTTCCAAGATCAAATTCCTATTTGAAATTCAGTGATTCACTCTATGTATAGGGAAACTATTTATTGTATTTTTTTATTTTAGCAGTGTTTCAGAAATTGTTATTCCTAAATGAGCAAGTATATACAAAGCATTTGAATCAAGATGGCAAACATATACATTTTATTATAGTCATCCTGAAAAGTTGATTTGACAATTTTGTTCACTGCACTAAAACTAAAGTTACAAAATACATAAATCATATCTTTATGATAAGAATACTGAGCACTAGTTTTTGGTGACAGATGACAGAAGCACATGCATATTGCTTTTAAAGGAATATAAATTGATTCATTAATCCTTTTAACCATGTTTAATCTCCTTGAAGAATACTTTTGCAGTATCTCAAGTAGCTACATTATAATAACATATGAATTTTATATGTAAATAATAGACACAAATTAGAAAATGTTTAGTTTATTTTATAACTAAATTATTGTTATGCTAATATTACCTATCTAATAATTTATAATAGTTAACATTCCACTATGTATAGGATTAATTTAATTTGGGGTGGAAAGAAGAGAAGCATAAGTAATTCTACAGATAATTTGTAAAGTTCTGGACCTGGAAGGAAACCTAAAGATCCATGAATCTAACTTCATCATTTTACCTATGAGGAAACTCAAGCCACAAAGTTCACTGACTTTCTGAGTTTTAGGACAAACTTTCTGTTAGTGATCACAATACAGAACATGTTAATCAGAAATTGTCAAATAATTTAAAGAATATTTAAAATAAAAACATAGAGAGGCAGTACAAATTATTTGACTGTGAAACATCCCTGTTCCACATTGGTGATTTGGCCTGTATTTGTAGACTGTTGGGCAGCTGGCATCAAAATGGACATATATAGACCTGTTCTATGGAAATATTCAATGTAAATCAAATGTGAAATAGGTGACCATTATTTACTTTATTCTCAAAACTGATTTGTTTTAACAGTTAACTAATCTGATCAAAAGAAAGTATTACCTTAAGCATTTTTAAAGAGTTTAATATCTTTTAATTGGACTTAATTAATAAGGCAACCTATGAAATGGAAGAAAATATTTGCAAATTGTATATCTGATAAGAGGTTAATACCCAAAATATATATAAGGGACACATATGACTCAATAGCAAAAACAAACAAACAAACAATCCAAATAAAAAATAGAGGAAATTGGGAGACTGGGATTGACATATATGCACTAATATGTATAAAATAGATAACTAATAAGAACCCGCTCTATATCACAGGGAACTCCACTTTGCTGTACAGTAGAAACTAACACAACACTGTAAAACAACTATACTCCAATAAAAAAAAGATTAACAAATTCTGGGTATCTAATATACAGTATGATGATTATAGCTAATAATACTGTTTTATAGACTTGAATGTTGCTGGGAGAGGAGATCTTAAATGCTTTCACCACAAAAAAAGAAATGGTATTAATAATTATATGATGGCATGGTAATTATGTGATGGTGATAATCTTCCTGCAATATATAAATGTATCAAATCAACATGTTGTACATCTTAAACTTATACAATGTTATACGTCTATTATATCTCAATAAAGTTGGAAACAAAAACCAAAAGAAATAGAGGAACTAAACATTTTTCCGAAGAAGACATACAAATGGCCAATGGGCTCGTGAAAAGATACTCAACATCACCAATCATCAGGGAAAAACAAATCTAAACCACAATGAAATATCACTTCAAATCTGTTAGAATGGATATCACCAAAAAGACAAGAGATAATAAGTGTTGGTAAAGGTGTAAAGAAGAAAGAACCTTTATGCACCTTTGGTGGGAATGTAAATTGTTGCAGCTACTATGGAAAACTATGGAGGTTCTTCAAAAAATTAAAAATAGAACTGTCATGTGATCTAGCAATTTCACTTCTGGATATTTATCCAAAGGAAATAAAATCAGGATCTGCATCCTGATATTCACTACATCAGTATTAATAACAGCCAAGCTATGGAAACAACATTAGGTGTCTGTCTACAGATGAATAAATAAAGAGGAATGGAAGAAAATGATTCATTCTCTTGAATCAAATTATTTTAAAATATTTTTTTAAATTTTAATATGAAATATTACAAAGAAAATTTATGAATCTCTACATTCAGTAGCCTCCATAAAACAGACCCAACAAAGTAGATGAACAAATATTAACATTTTACAGTACTTCATATATTATTACTTTAAATGGGTAATTCCTTCAACACTGTAATCAAGAGGAATTTGTTGATGGCCATTTTATGGAAATTTTATAGAGTAAGAATTCTAAGACCTTTCCTCAAAAGAAGGATGTTTGATTTATAGTAGTGATAATAGTGATAATATTAAAAATTGCATTTCATGAGTCCCAGTTGAGTACCCTCTCCAAAATTTCAAAGACTTGATATTTTAAGATAGTAGTATCTAGTTGTCTACATCATAAAGAGTGATCACACTTTGAGAAATTCTAATTCCCCAATAGATTTGTGTGTTTATAAAATTTTGTATGAAGACTGTGCTTGCTCCATAATTGTATTGGTGACCACATTAAGACTGATAATCACACATTACATCCTTTGTACATTGTTTTTACTAGCAACTAACTTGACTAGGTTATGTCAAAATATTAAATAATAAAATTGAAAGTGATGACTAGAATATGTTTGTAATCTTGGGGCAGCATAAATATAGCTTCTAAACATTTTAGTTTAGAATATGAAATATGAATCAATCTGCTAAATATTAATGATTATACTTATAATACAAATTTATTAGCATAGAAAACTAGATTTTTAGAAGCAAGAAACAGAAACTGATCTAGTTGATTTAAACTAAAAAACAGAAAGTATTTATTGAGAGGACATGGAGTGGTTCCAAAAATCTCTGGGGAGCCCAGAGAAAAAGGCTGAAGGTTATCCATCCATCATTCAGAGATTGGAATGACACAAGTGACTGCCACTGGCTCTAGACACTGACACTCACATTGACTGCCTCACCTACTCCAGACTCTGGTGTTTGGCCTGTTATTACTACTGCCTTTGGAAACTGGATGTACCTGCTGCCACTGCTGCCTCTGCTTCTCATCCTCAAGCAGGATTCTGTGTGACCCCTGAATCTTGTTGTTATTGTTTCAAGTTCAGAATCTGGGATGGAGGCATTTGATTGGCAAAATCTACATCAAGTGCCTGTATCTTCACTTGCAAGAGAGTCTGGGATAACCTTTGTTGACATCATTAAATTCTATTGTGAGGAGTGACTATCCTAATCCTAAAAATGGTTCAGAAACTGGATGACAAAGTAAAAGACGTCTGTTATCATTATGAAATAAGAAATGCAATACTATGGAATAAAAGTAATCTTTAAAAAATATGAATGAATCCATCTCAGAGAAAATATTTAACGATATTGATATTAACAGTACCAAGAATGAAAAGCGATTCTCCTACATGACAGTATGATCTCAAATGATTTACTAGCAGTGAGTATTAGATACAATTTAGAGGAGCATGCCCTGTTTTTGGTGTTAGTAGGGAATATAAACCCTACATGGTCCCAGATAGCCTCACACTGAAATCCTACA
Organism: Balaenoptera acutorostrata; assembly: GCF_949987535.1. Lineage (NCBI taxonomy): Eukaryota > Metazoa > Chordata > Mammalia > Artiodactyla > Balaenopteridae > Balaenoptera > Balaenoptera acutorostrata. The sequence goes on from NC_080067.1 coordinate 112,099,698, forward strand.
ATTCATATGAAAAATAGTAACTATCATTACAAAATAGAAGCTTTGTAATCATGTACTTATCACAAATACATTATCGCATGTATTTGTGATAAGTACAGGTCGATCCTACACTCTCCTTATACAAGTCTTTCGAGTGTATTTGAATTTTTTGCAGAATTCTTTCAACATTTCTGGCAGAATTCTTGAAGTTGCCATGTATACTTATGTGAGCAACAGACTGTGGTTAGGTTCAGTCTGTGACTGTGGAATAATAGTGCAGCCAAGTTTGCTTTCCATAATGTTGTTTCAACTTATACATTCTTTTAAAATCCCCCTTATATAAATCACGTTTGACCAAAAAAGATTTTTTAAAGCAAGGCAAAATTCACAAGATCCCAGCTCACAGAAGGTTAATGCAGAAATTTTTATTGTCATTCTTATTTTAAACATGGAAAAGGAAATTAGAACATCACTGTATCTACATGATTCTTAAATGTGAGATGATAATAAAAAATGAATCTGTGTGAACATCTCTTTATGAAGACATTAGAAAACATAGTGTAAATGACTGCTGCAAAACTTTTGACTGCATTATGGAAAATCAGAAAATATATTCCATGAAGAGGCAGAGATCATTTTTCATTTATTCCTTCAATGAACATTTATTGAATGCCTATCATGTGCCTTGGGAATTTTGTCTACATAAGTAAACAAAACAGATTGCCCTCCAAAACACAAAATAGAAAGCTGCCCTTATGGAACTTACAATCTAATAGAGCAAGATGGACTATAAAAAGTAAATAATTTTTTAAAAGTGTATAGTGAAAAGTGCTATGAATTAAAAAGAATAGGGAAAAGAGGGTATTGGGAGTGCGAGGGGCTGCAGTGGGGAAGTTGGCAAGTTTAAATAGGATTATTTAGCATATGGAGAAGGTAATATTTGAACAGAGATGTGGAAAAGGAGATGAGGCTATTCACCATACCAGTGTCTGGGGAAAGAGCATTCCAGGCAGAAGGGACAGCCAGTGGAAAGGCAGGACAATGCTTGCTGTGTTTAAGGAACAGCATGAAGGCCAGCATGGCAGGAGTGTAATGAACAAAAGAGTGAAGTCTAATAGGATGTGAAGTCAGAGTGGTAGAGGGGCCAGATTGCAGAGGACTTTGAAAATCGGTGTCCGTGGACAGGCCATCCCTGAGTGAGCCACTGGATGATTTGGAACAGATGACTAACACTATCAGATTTATGTCTCAAAAATGAGTTCTAGGGATGTACTATTGAGATTAGGTTATAGAAAAGTAAAGGCACATTCCTAGAGACTTTTTTAGGAGGCCGTTGCCTTAATTAACTGAGTTGATTTATAATATCCTCTTTGTACTCCTTGCAGGGTCATCTGTGGGTGATGGTAGAGTAAATGTTAGAGCCCCAAACCGGGATGTGGTCCCTGAGTCCCAAGTAGACCCTGCTGTGTACTAGCTTGGGCACAACACTTAACATCTCTAAACCTTTTAATCCTCACCTACAAAATAAACAAATACATGTGAAGTTCTTCATCCGTAATATGACGTATTGTAAGAGCACAATAATGCTGGTTAGCTATCACTGAGAGTGGCAAAAATTAGTTCTACTGGTAGAACTAAACCAATTTACAAATTCCACTTAGGGATTCCAGTGAGGCCAGTGAAAGGAATGCTCACTGTGGGTACAGGCAGAAGATAGCATATGTATGTGTGGTTTAATATTGCAATTTTATATTTTCAGAATATTTATTTCGGGAATTCAACTACAGAAAAACAAAAGCTTGAAAATAGTTGTGTGGCCATTGGGGATGTGCTTTATGAATAAAAGTAGGACTGTGGAGATGAATGGCCTATCAATGTCTTTGAAAGCAATAGGAGCAGGAGAATTTTATAATCAAAAAGGGGACATAAACAAACAATAAACTGAGAAAACTCGTTTAACTTTCTTTGCAATCTTGTGTCTGCAAGAAGAAAATTTTAAAAAACTAATATGAGAGAAGCTGTAAACTAATTGATTGTAATACATTTAAAAGTTAGTATAGCAAGGTAGATACATGTTCTTGGAATATAGAAGATGGAAAAAATAACCAGAGTTAAATTTACAAACTGTTGTTCAAGAAAGTGTTTTTTGATCTACCTTTAGGGCACTCTCGTGGAGGAGACGGAATGCCAAACTATCAAATGTACTGATACTAAATGTTAAGGTAAAACATTCAACTTTGTTTTACAAATAGTTGAGAGCAATAGACACGGATTTAGACTAACTGATGTGTGATCCTGGACAATTCAACATACAAACATAAATGTTTCTAATTACTCATATCATCATCATGATCACAAGTCTGGATCTTAATAAATCTTCCTCTGAGAAAAAGGTCTTTGAAAAGCATACTAAATCCATGCTTTGCTCAGTGAATTAGCCATTAGAAGTCATTTAAATCAGTTTCAATGTCAAGCTCTTTTAATAGTTCATTCTCATTCAACTCTTGACTAACTCTGAATGGATTATTAACTTGATTATTTAAAAAGGCAGCCACAACAAATATTTAATGCCAATGTTGTTTACTCAGCCCTTCCTAGATACTCTGGGTTCAATATCTTTGCACTGTGAGTTTCTCCATGTGGGAGATTAAACAAGAAAAACCTCAAGGGGACTTGTCAGTGAAAAAGACTCAGCTGTGTTCACTAAAACAGCCTTCCCATGTTCATTAGATTCCCCTTCCAAGCATTCCATCCTTTGGAGATGAGAACCCCCCAACTAGTTAATTGCATTATTGCAGACTGGAAAACAGCACATTTCTCAGTGTGCATGAATTCACTGACATCCTCATTTATAAATGAGTGGCCTGTGAATTTACTTACCATGAAATAATTCCACAAAGTATGAGCACTTTAGGTGAACTGAAAAAAAAAAAATTGTGTCTTTGCAACACAAATGGCAAGTATGCCAATGGAATAACTGAACTCCTTTTAAATTGAGGCTATAGGCCATACCATAGTATTTCTAGTTAAAAAAAAAAAAATTATTAAATGATGGTTTTCTAAATCCATATAAATTTGCCAGGAGCAGTTGATGGTTCCACATGTTTTTGAATTTCATCAGGGTAAGGAGTAAATAAGAGGAATTTGAGTGGTATTTCAGTGTCCTGGAACAAACCCTTTTACATGTTTGTATATATTGCTGAAAATGTGGCATGTGAAATATTTAAGTTCACTTCATTATAGTCTCACAGCAGGATTGAAATGAATCAAGAACTATATATAACCTGTGAGCCAGCCAAGTCAAGCATATGTGAAGATAGAAAATCCTCCATAAATGCGATACACAACATTAACTATAAATGTAACTGTGGCCTCCCATTTCATTGACGATTTTCAATATCCTTCTCAAGTGTTATGTAATTATAATCCATCAAAAATTCAGACAGAAAAGCCAGATGACAGGTAAACCTTATTCATCAAAATCCTCACATGAGAGGCACTGCTTTTCTAGAATTTAAAAACAGCAGCCCATTATATTAGAGAAGGCAGATTTAACTTAAGAACACTGACCAAGTAGAGAGCCATGCTACGCCACATATCTTTATATCGTGTTACCGCGAGAGATGATCAATCTTGGTGCTTTTATGGAGACAGTGTGTATGATGTCAAAATCATTGCTTATTCATCCAATTTGATGAAAAGAAAAAAATAATAGTCAAACCACTGTTAGTCATCAGATGAATAAAACATTCATTTAATCAAATTTTTCAGTTCTCAGAAAGACACAATGTAAAAATTGCCCATGAAAGCATGACTTCAGCGTAGGATAGTACAAAAAATTTAGTCAAAATGAGCAATTAAAAGAATAAACTCAGAGTGAATCAATGGTAATTATTTATAACCTTATTGTGATTTTTTCCTACATGTCATTATAATAATACTTCCCATATTATTTTTCTGATGCAATATCTGGATTCCACTCAAAATAGCAAGATGGAACTTTGAACATTACAGTTTCAACAGTAAATTCAGAGGTTTCAGAAAAGAGAGAGCATATACTCGTGTTCTTGTTGTTTTTATTGCTGCCATAACCAATTACCACAAATTTAGTGGCTCAGAACAACTCACATTTATTTTCTTTCAGTTTGGTCATTCAGAAGTTCGACAAAGGTCTCACTGTGCTAAAATCAAGGTGTGGGCAGGGCTGTGTTCTTTCTAGAGGCTCTCGGGGAGAATCCATGTACTTCCTTTTTTCCAGCTCCTATAGCCTGCCTGCGTTCCTTGGCTTATGGCCCCCTTCCTTCATCTTAAGAGCCAGGAACATCACATCTCTCTGACCCTTTAGTTGTTGCATCTCTGTCTATCTGATCCAGTCTGGAAAGGTCCTTTGCTTTTGAGAACTCATGACTAGGTTGGGCCAACCAGGATAATGCAGGGTGACGCTCCCATGTCAAGGTCTTTAACCTTAATAGCATCCGCCGAGCCCCTTTTATTCTGTAAAGCAACATATTCACGGGTTTAGGGGATGCATCCCGCAAAGCAGAAATGCAGCTCAAGATTAGAGTGTATTAGACTGCAATTATAATTGATTGTGATTGACATCCTTGCTCCAATTTTTGTCAGCATTATTTGTTGGGTCTCTACTTTCATGTCTATTCAGTTCATTCAAAAATTTGAAAATAATCTGAGGTCAAAAGTCTGGCATCCACCACAGGGTGTGGAAATAGTCAGTTGCCCTTCACACTGGGAAAAGTCTGCAGAATTCTCGGGTTTGGTCTGTATAGCCAGAGGTTTGCAGATGCTCTCCAAAATCTTTGCCAATTCTTACAGCTAAGAGAATTCTGAAAACATTATTTTGCACTTAGACAAGTCTTTTTCCTTTTGAAATAACTTAAAAATTGTATATGGTAATTATTTTGAAGAGTAGTGACTATTTAATAAGAATACCTAGTTATGATGCTTTTATAGATTTCTGTGAACTTAACCAAATAACTCAGTCTCTCTCATGCTTTTTCTTCTCATTTATATCCATTCTTATCATATCTCATCATGTAGGGGTGAGGTGAAATGTACTGATGTTAGATTTGTAAGCAATTAGATGCTATACAAATGTTAGTTATAATTAATAATTTATTCTCTTAGCACACACTTAGAGCATTATTATGTTCATTTTAATTAAAACAGTAAATCACAAACACACACACACTCACATGCACAGAGAAAAAGACAAGTGACACGATTAACTATATGGTTCCAGAAATAGTTCTAGAACGTCCACATTTGTTGTCTGTTTCTTCATATGGAACCTCTTCTTTAAAAAATTCAAATCCTTTCTTGAGATGGGGCTGAGGCCTGGGGCAGGACCAAGTATTAAATGGCCCTAGGGTAGCATAAATTAAATTCCTGAGACCCTTCGGGTTGATAAATTAAGGCCCTCATTCCCCTTTTACTTTGGAAGAACTGTTTCAAAATAAAGTATCTCACAGCAAATTGCAGGCACTCAAGAGACAGGTCTACAGGCAAGAGACTGAACTTGTGTTTCCAGTTTGCTTCTAAGCAGAAAAGGAAGTAGGGAAGTGGGCTTAGCTAAATGTCCATAGTGTCTTCTTGGTTGTGCTTATCTGTGCTCACTTTGGTTAATACTTTAATTATCAAAGTAATTTCTGCTAAGGCCTTGTGTGTACAGGAAATACAACTGCAATTTTCATAAATTCTAGAAGAAATACCATGTGGTTGGATTTTCATAGCATCTTTTCTTGGAGGCTCAGGGCACCTGCTCCATTTCAGGGTCATATGAACACAGAAGCACATAATACTTTCCGAAAGATCCCTCTGCTGGGGGGCTAGCAATAAATCCCTCTGCAGCCAGACAAGTTGGCCTTTATTTTTTGTATTGCTCTGGGCATCTCACATGACATTCCCAAATAAGGTACTGTACTATAAGCCTGCTATGATTGCTAGTAATGACTTAACTGCAAAGGAATTATGACAGTATGAATAACAGTGGTTTGCACTGTGAAAGTCCTGCTACTCCAAAAATGCCAGAGCAACAAATATAAAATGCTTCTCATTCTCCAGTTTGAAAGGAGTAAAAGTCAGAAGACTACAACTGCTGCTAATCTGTAAACACTGATTGTTCATTCAACAGCAGGAAGCAAAACAAATGTAAAACGAGTGATGGCATTAGCCATTCTGCTGTGTGCAAAGGCAGTTACATTAGGGGAATGAAAGTAAAATAAAAATTATTTTCAAATACAAGACATTTGGGCGGAAAAAGGTTTTTGCTTCCAAACTTGTTAAACAGGAAATTCTTGTGCATTTTGATTCTGGTTTTTGTTAGAATCACATTACTATTGTTATGAGATATGTGTCTTTTCCCTTATATTCTATCTAGCATTATAGATCAATGGCAGAGAAGTACAAAATTAAATTTATGTTCTCAAGTATATTGTATACCTCTTGCTTCCAGAAAGGATTTGAGTTACTTTTCACAAATAAATATAGCATCATTTTTTAAAAGTACAGAAATTTGTTAAAAAAACATTAAATGACATTATTTATTATGTGGCATGTGAGGATAAACATGAATTAAAGAGTTTACCCACTCACAGTTCAGTAAATATTCCTATGGCATATGTACAATTTCAAACAGTCATTTATTTACTGAACTGATTTTTAAACTCTAGAATTGTAGTCTACAGTTAAAGATTACAGATTGGATGCAAACTTTGTATAGCGTTATAAGTTAGGACAGTGAACTGAGCAGACGTTCATTTCATAGGAGATGGAAAACTGAGAGACTTCCCAGTCTAGAGAAGGAATTAATGTTTCTTAGCTTTTAGAAATTTAAAATTGATAATATCATCAAATAGAGGACTTTTCATGCTGTAATGAGTAACCTTTAATTCATGATTATGAATAGATGCTATATTCCATTAAAAATTTTGCCCTGCCAACTTATTTTTAAGCATCTTTGGGTTCTAAGATAGAACAGATATGTGAACTCTCTAAATTATTTCAAAAATCCACCTCCTTGGACATTCCTTTTACCCAGGTACCCTTTCCACTCGAAATCATCCCAATCTGATTTACTTGCTTCCTTTCATGACCTCATGAGGGTGTTCATTTGTCTAAACATCTATTCTACTTCTTATGATACTGTATGCCTCAACCCCAGCATCGTGAAATCTTCACAAGCCAGATGCATGAAAGTAGGATGGTATCTCAGAATGGTAGGGACACCTTCCACAACTGTAGTTACCCGTGGAGATTCACTGGCAACTCAACTATCAGATGAACCCTGGGTTTGGAGATTTATTTCTTCAGCAGTGAGAACTGTACTTCACCCACTCCTCTTGCTCTCTACATTTGAATACTCGGTTGCTCCCCCATGGGACAAGAAATGGCTTACACTTGGGATTCTTGAATGATTGCCAGAAAGGAATTGACTCTGAGAATTGCCATTTTCCAGGTTCCCATAGCGTGCAGTAAACCCAGTTATCCAAGCTGAGAGTGAGAGACTGGCCTGATATGAACACGGGAGTAAAAATCTAGACGATTGTCATAACTAATTACATAGTTATCCTCTAAGGGGCAGGGGTAGAAGGATCTATCATACCTCGTTTTGGCACTCTTATAAGAAAATTAATATTCATACTCATATTAATAGCCCTAGGTCACTGAAATCACATAAAGACTATGCCACAAAACATACCACTCAATTTCATGTGTTAGTCCCAAATATTTCTTAAGTATTTTCTCATTTGTTAAACTAGGTCAGGGGTTGACAAACTATGGATGGCAGGCCAAATGGGACCTGCTATCTGTCTTTGGCGGTCCCACAAGCTAAAAATGAATCTGAAGTCATTGAAAACAACCAAAAGAAGAATCATATATCACAGCACGTAAAAATTATATGCAATACAAATTTTAGTCTCCATACATAAATGTGCATTTGAACACAGCCACCCTCATTTATTGTATATATTGTTGATGACTGCTTTTATACCACAACTGCAGAGTTGAGGAGTTGCAACAGGAACCGTATGGCCCATAAAGTCTCAAATAGTTACTCTCTGGCCATTTACAGAAAAAACCCCCATCCCTGAACTGGATTGTTTACTCCTTAGGGTTGGAGACCATACTTTGTATGTTTCTAACAGCCCTCCGATTGAAGAAAACACAGGATGTACTCAATGACAATTCCCTGTTCCTCCAATGTGACTGCCAAACTCAAACAGGCATAAGCTATACTTGTCATCAGAGGACATTGTGGCCTAGAGGGATTTTAAGGCTTGTGAGTAGGATTCCTGGTGGTCACGACAGAGTGGTTGCACATTAAACAAATGCTCTCTATAATTAATGACTTATTCTACCTTCATTCTTCATCTGGAGAGAGTTTAAATGTAAATTATTGGAGAGAGAATGGAAAGGAAAAGGGAACTCTCTCTCTCTCTCACACACACACACACAGACACAGACACCACAATAGAAAGAAAAATTAAAAAGACAAGGGAACAGTGCTAATTTATAATGTAAAATGATCACCTATCATGTGTGTGACAAGCACATATTAGGATTTCTTCAGTTTTTTCCTTTAATGCTCACAAAAATCCTTTAAGGTGGTTTTATTAGGTTTTATTATTATTACCATCTCAGTGTTGAAAAAACAGATTGATTGTGGTTAAGTAACTTCTACAGGTCTGAAAAGTTGGAGAAACTAGATTAGGATGCAGATCTGACTTTTCCTCAATAAGTATCTGTTATGGGGTTGAATTGTGTCCCCGCTCCCACCACCAAATTTAGATATTGAAGTCCTATCTCTCAGTGCCTCAGAATGTGACTCTATTTGGAGATGGAATCTTTAAAGAGGTAATTAAGTTAAAATGAGGTCATTTGGGTGGACCCTAATCTAATGTGACTCTAGTATCCTTATAAAAATATGAAAGTCAGACACAGATGTGTACAGAGGGAAGACTATGTGAATGCACAAAGGGAAGATGACCATGGACAAGCCAAGGAGAGAGGCCTCAGAAGAGACCAAACCTGTTGACACTTGATAATAGACTGTTAGCTTCTAGAACTGTGAGAAAATAATTTCTATTGTTTAAACCTCCCTGTCTGAGGTACTTTGTCATGGCGGGCCTAGAAAACTAATACCATATCTAAAAAAAGTTCAAGAGAAATGTGATTTCCATTAAACTAAGTATCTGCCATTAAGAATATTAATAAAAATAATTTACATGTTGGAACATTCATGTTCAAAAGTTACTTTTGAATTTTCACCTATATTTTTTGAGGGCCTATCATATGCACGGGATGGTTCCAGGCATTCTGGATGTATTGGTGAATAAGGGAGACTAAGTTCCTTTCCTCATAAAGCTTACACTGCACTGAGGAGGCAGTCAATAAGCATATGAAGAAATATATTTGAGGCAGAAATAGAAACTTCATGGAAGGTAATTTGAATATCATAATTGTGAAGAACTCTGAAGACATTTAAGCTAAACCTATGTGGTGAGAAGACATTTAAAATATTGAAGAAAAGTCTTCCAGAAAGAATGTAGAAGTTCTAATATAGGGCTGATTTGGGCATATACAAGTGAAATTAGAAAGACCATTGTGGCTTAAGCACAATGAAAACAGGGGAGAAGTGTTTGAAATTGGAGAGGTAGCAGGATGTAGGTTTTGTAGGTCTTTTACTTCACTTTCTTTTTTTTTTTTTTTTTTTTTACTTCACTTTCTTCCAGTGGGGAAAACTGGAGAGGTTTTAAGGGAGGGAACAAAATGATACGTTTTAAACTTTTAAAAGTTTGTTTCCCTCTTTAAACCAGGTGAGCAATGATAATTTGTATTAATGTTTTAGCTGTAAAGATGTTGGAGACTGAAAAGATTCAATGTGTATGTTGAAGGTAATGTTAAGGGAAATTATGTGCTAGATGGAAAGTGTGAGGAAAACGGAAGAAACAAGGGTGAGACCTTCAAAGGTGACATCGGGAGAGAATTTTCTTTGTCTTGTAGAGGGAAGATGACTAAAAATTGTTTGTGTTTTTGAAGTTTGTATATTAAATACACATGCCATGACATGAAATGGATAGTAGGACGTACAAATATGAGGTCAAAGCATAAGCTGAGATAGAGATAAGATGCAAGCTTATTTGAAGACATAGGTCTAAATAAGATGGTACAAGGAGAATTGAAGGTTGAAAAGAAACAAATAAGGGCTTAATAGAAGCCTGGAGAAATCCAGCATTAGAGAAAAACAAATACCGTATGCTAACATATATATATGGAACCTAAAAAAAAAAAAAAAATGGTTCTGAAGAACCTAGGGGAAGGACAGGAATAAAGACGCAGATGTAGATAATAGACTTGAAGACACGGGGAGGGGGAAGGGTAAACTGGGACGAAGTGAGAGAGTGGCATGGATTTATATATACTAGCAGATGTAAAATAGCTAGTGGAAAGCAGCCACATAGCGCAGGGAGATCAGCTCAGTGCTTTGTGACTACCTAGAGGGGTGGGATAGGGAGGGAGGGAGGGAGACACAAGAGGGAGGAGATATGGGGATATATGTATATGTATAGCTGATTCACTTTGTTATAAAGCAGAAACTAACACACCATTGTAAAGCAATTATATTCCAATAAAGATGTTAAAAAATTAAAAATAAATAAATAAATAAAATCCAGCAAAGGTACTTGAGAAGAAGTAGCCAGTAAATTAAAAGGATAATCAGAATATGGTGTCACAGGAGTTTAGAAAAATGGTCTATCAAGTGGGAGGGAGCAGACAACTGTGTAAAGGGTTTATTAAGATGACATATTACAACATGGAGATCACTAGAGACATTTTAAAGAACAATTTCAGTGAAATGGAAGGGGATTGAAACCCATTTGGGATGGGTTGAGGAGAGGACTATAGGTAGGAGAGAAGCTTCAATAAGTATGAAAAAGATTTCTGAGATATTTTAACATTAAAATAGCAAAGAAAATATGGCTGGTGGGAAATGTGAAGTCTTTTTTTCTTTTTTTTAAGAGAGTGATAGTAAGGCTTCATTGCTAATGTTCGTTTTGCTGTTGGAAATAATTTAGAAGTGAGATAAACTTGAGGAGGCAGAGAGAAGGGGGCTAATTGTGCATGCAATACTGAAAAGCAAAGCCATTAAATGAATGGGAGTGAATGGGGATCTTCAGACTATGAAGAAACTTGTCTTAGATAACAGTGGACATCACATTGCTTTCTTTGTAACTAGAGGAAAGAGACTATCTCAGAATAGACACAGATGAATGAGTGAATTTACTTATAGGAAGATAAGATCTATTCTTATGGTAACAAATTATTTTCAATGACATTTGATGTGATGTCTTCAGTGTAAAGTGAGAGAGAGTGGTGTAAGTGTTTGGAGAGAGAAGAAAAGGTGTGAAATTGGAACTTAAGAGCTTGGAGAAGAGTAGTGGAATTATAATGTGAGCTGAGTGCCCATTTGAGATCCATAAACATAAATTTAAAGTGAGATCAGTCCACAGAGTGGAGGGATTTTTTTCTCCAGCCATACACAGCTGCTGAGGAGACCAGTGGTCGGTGAATAGATGGATTTAACCATGGTTGGGGGTTTGCCAGCAAGTAGGTCAGAAGAAAAGGAGGCCAAGGGCATTAGCTAGACATGGGTCATAGTGCTGCACAGTTATCCGAGGAATCTAAAGAATTTCAGCTGGGTAAAGAGAGCAGTGAGAACAGGGATGTGGAGGAAGGTAAAGAAAAGGATGGATTTTAAGAGTAAAAAAGTAGAGTCAAGTATTAGAGGTCTAGGAAAGGTTGAAATTTAGCTGGAGTGCAACAAGAAAGAATGTGATTGTGAAAGGGGGAATTTAAAATGCAGGTGTTTGAGGTGGGATTGATAGAGATGAAAACAAGAACCAGGAGGGAATAATCTTAGAAGTTGAAGAGATCAAAGATTTTGGATGAATCAACATTGAATTCCCAAGAATGATAACTACAGTAGCATAGGAGAAACCAGTGAACCAACAAACTAAAGATGGTTGTGAATGTGGAGAGCTGCTGTGCATTTTCACTCAAAATGCTAAAGGCTGAGAGACTCTTTACATCTTAATTAAGCACTGTCTTTTTCTGTCTTTCCAGAAACTGCAGGCTAATGACTTAGTTTTTAGAGATAAGTAAATTTTCTCTTTATCCCACCACTACAGTACAGATGAGCTAATAACATGGAGTGACTTTTTTTGGGGATATCAGAACACCTGAAAGAATGCTTCTGATCAAACCTGAGAATTACTGGCACATATGTACATTTAGCGATCATTCCAATTGCTTTGTTCTATTTAACAAAAGGTTAGAGTATTTTTCAGAAATAATCTAAGATTTGCATGTTATTGGGAAATTTTGTTTTCGAAATTTATAACAAAAGCTAAGGCAGTAGAGTTTTAAAAATTAAAATAATTTCAGTCTAGAATATAAAGCTCTCCTAAATAGAAAATTTTTTTAAAATGGACAGTAAGTTAAGAAATAGGCATACAATAGAGTTGATTTAGTTATTTTAGGAAAGCTGAGAAAGCAGATTAGAACACATCTTAAATGGGTAAATTCTAATCAATTAACAGTTTATTCTTTGGTCTAAAAATATATAGCAGAATAGCGTGAAGGTAGTCCAGAGGTAAAGCTAGGAGTGATATGAAAAATTACACTATGAAGAATCAAATATACAGTACTAGATTGTATATGGCATTATACAGCATCCTCTCTCTAAAGGAATATAGAAAACTTGAGTAGAGCATATTCAGAAGGAAGTATTGATTTGACTTATGACATATTGCTATAATCATTGACAGGTGATTGATTTTTTTTTAAATGACCAGTGAAGAAAATTACATAGTTCTTTTATAAAGCACAGCTTGTTTAAAAAGAATAGCATATTCTTAAAGTCCTAATAAATGGAGCCTTTCTGTAGGTAACCAGACTGTTAAATCCTAAAGCTATAAGCAGGTAAGTGTGCCATCTATTGGTGAAATAAGCACAGTGTAAGAATACCTACAAAGCCGTGGTCTCAGGGCAAATTATATAGACATCCTTTTATATGTCATATAAAGGGATGTTTCATTATACCCAAATATCTTAATTTACCCACAGAAAAATTGGGCTCGTTGCTGCTGTGCTAGTAGCCCAGAAACAGAAAGGACCTCAGATCAGAAGTCAGGGCATCATGGTGCTCGCCCAGCTTTCTGCAACATGCAGTGTAAACTTGCATGTGTTGTTTCACTTCCCAAGACCCCACTTTTCTTTTATATAGAAGTAAGTTACAAGATGATAAGGATCCATCAGTTCCTTTGAGTTCTAACGTTTTGCAAATTTTACAACTTGCGTATATGAGTAGATGCAGATGTTTCATTTAAGTAAGTTTACCATTCTTTTACTTTTACTCTTAGAGATATACAGATTCCTCTGATGTAAGCCATAGAAGCCATTGCACATAAGGTCTCTTTTAGGGGCAGAGAAATTACTTGATACGTTATAACTGAATACATAAAGGAATAGGTAAACCACAAATTTATTTTTTTAATTGAAGTACAGTTGACTCACAATACTATGTTAGTTTCCAGTGTCCATCTGAAGAAAACAAAAACACCAATTTGAAAAGATATATGCACCCCAATATTCATAGCAGCATTATTTGCAAAAGCCAAAATATGGAAGCAACTTAAGTGTCCATCAGGAAATTAAAGGATAAAGAAGATGTATATTATATATATAATATGATGGGATGTTTATGTATATATATAATATATATACATTCTATAGATTATATATAACATAATGGAATATTACTTATCCATAAAAAAAAAGAATGACATTTTGCTGTTTGCAGCAACATGGATGGACCTGGAGGATACTATGCTTAGAGAAATAAGTCAGACAGAGAAAGACAAACACTGTATATTTTCACTTATATATGGAATTTAAAAATAAAACAAATGAACGAATATAACAAAACAGACATCAACTTACAGATACAAAAAATAAGATATTTTTAAAAATTATAATTCTATACCTCCTTAAGCTGTGTAATCATTAACTTTTATCAACCTGTGGCACAGTGTTTACTGATTAATTATCTTGGGATCTTTCCTTTTTTAAGAAATATTAAAATGGAAATTAAGATATACTTAAATTAAAGAAATTCAAGAAATCATTTATTTAAAGAAATTAAAGTAGTTAGAAGTATTTCTGGGTTTTGTTGTCATTTTTTGTTTTTAAGTGACAAAGATTTAGGTTTTTCTTTGAACAATGTTGTAAACAAAATGTATTACCATTTTTCCCAATCCATTTTAAAATTAATATCTTTAAGAAGTGAGGGTGCCTTGTGATGAGGATTACGGGGAAGTTAGCTGATGCAGGGCAATTGGTACAACTTTTGGGGACATTATTAACATGCTTTAATTCAATAATTCTTCTTCTGGTAATCTATCCTTAAGATATAGTCAGTAATTGATAGCAGGTATTATATGTTATTTATGATTGAATATGTATATACTAAACATTAAGTTAACAATAGGTATGTGGTTATTCAACAATAGTTATATCTCCAAAGAATATGGAAAAAATTGAGAAATTCAGATAACATGGTCATCATATTTATGTGGTACATTCATCAATCATCACAATTGACATCCTCATTAGCAAAAAAACCCCCCAAAAACAAAAAAACTAAATGTCAGTGCCTCATAGTAGAAATAAAAATGGGAAAGCTAAAAATATATATATAATTTCATATCTGAATAATCTTAATATAACATATTGTTATGCTTATAAATTTTAATTAGGAAGATAACATTCATTAATATTTTATTACACTTTTGTCCAGAAGTGATTGTAAATCTTACACCTTGAGGTCTGTACTGGTCATGTACTCTTCTGAGAAGTGAGATTTCTCTAGGAAGTAATAGTACTCACTTATTAAAGTGAAATCATAGGCAAAGGGAAGGCATGCTGAACTGTTTTACTTTTAAAGAAAAAGCCCAATATATCTTAAATAGAAAAAAAAAAAAAAAAAAGAGAAAGAAAGGAAATCTCTCTATTACAGGGTCCTTTTCTTAACTTTAGCACTAATATTTTACTACATTAATGTTTTAACCATCAATATGCTAAATGGTTAACAACGAGGATCATTAGGATACATTTTTCTTGGAGGACAAGTAGTTGGCGTTTATGAGGTGGAGGTGACCACGTTTACAAGGCTCTTGAGTCCTCACACATGTTTCAGTCATCAAACTAAGCCTGAGGCATAAACAAGTTGAATCTTGTGTCTAATTTTCCCATTCATTCTTTTATGTAAAAATCGTTTCATCACAAATTTTGCACAGTATATCATGATATAAAATTGGAACTTCAAGTATGTGTTTGCACTAGCAATTCACATCCATTTTGTAATGAGAAGGAATAAGAGGTGAAAGAGCAATAATACAACCTTAGCTGGGTTTTTCCCAAGACCCCACTTATGCTGCAGAAATACCTAGTCTGGAAATTCACTTATTTTTTTCAGCAAAAGCCATTTATTTGGCACTTATTTGCAATGTTAAATTGTTTTATTTTCCACTCAGCTCACTATGTATATTGTTTCAGCATATGTGAACATATGAAAGAATAGATGAGTCACAAATCAAAATCTATTTCCACAATCAATGAAAATACCAGTATTTCCATGTATTTGTATGGTGTGTCAGGTAAAGATATATGATTTCTTTGTGAAGTTATGCCAATTTTGTGATCTTTTGAAAATTTGAATTACTGGCACAAACAGAAACTCGTACTTTTTCCAGAGTGGTAGCTGGGTATGAAAATGTGAAAATGTCTACTGAGACAACAGATGTGGAATGCCCCATCTTCCTCAAAATAAATTAGAATAAGACAGAAGAAGTATTTTTTAAAATTCATCACAGGGACTTAAAATGTTTTCATTTTTGTCACTTAAGAAATATACTGGGAAAATTATACCAAGGAGAGGATTGGAAAGGACATTTGCACAGATGACATATTTCAAAATGCTGTTTTGGAGGAATGAGAGTCTTATGCAGGTACAGGGATAAGAGAAATTTATGTCCATGTATCTATCTGAATAGAATTTATAATTAACTGGATATATCTTTGCTTTCTCATGTTTCCTTATCAGTTTCCCATTTCTTGCAATGATACTCCAGATGTTTAAGAGGCATCTGCTATTTAAATTCCATGATTTCAAGTGCTCTATAACCTTTTGAATGAATTAACTTTTGAGTCAAAATTTATCATGCTATTCTCAGTCTGATTTTTTTTTAAGTTTGATAGAAGTAGTTTGGCAACCTTTCAGTTATTCAAGCATGAAAGAGCCATATTTTTCATACTTTCAGACATATTTGGAAAGATTTCCACCCTTGGTTAACTCAAGCTTATGTGCAGAATGACAATCTGATATCTGTCTTCTGGCTTCTCCAGCTGCCAATCTATTACTAGGGCCCACATTCATCTCAAGAGACTGAAGATGGAGGATGGAATGAGGGTAGTGTGAATGTGAATTAATGCTAGGAGAGAGAGAGAAAAAGCAACAGGGGTAAGAAAACTTGGAATATATTAGGGGAGATTCCCTCCCAAACTCTTATTTTTTCCCTTTCACATAAGAAATTGCAAAGAAAAGGTACTATTACAAGTGAGGGACTCTGAGAGCAAATTATCAGGTTAATTTTCAAATACAGTTTTGGAGGAAAGGAATAGGAGTCAGTAGAAAGGGACCATGGGTAAAATGGAAACAGTAGAAGTTAGGATTCCTAGAGCCAGGATTTTGTTTCATTATAATCCGGAATAGAAAAGACAAAATTTATAAAAATAGCAAAGTAGCATATGCAGCTTGCCTCTTTAATAAATAACTTAAAATATATGATTCCAGCCTAGACAGTTTAACTTTGATTCCTTGGAAGATCCTAGAAAGACTCACTCAATAATCAATTTGATATTACCTAGGAAAAAGGATAAACACTACGATAATATAAACAGCCAGGCTGTGTGAAGAATAACTTTGGGTCCAATTAATTTCATTCTCTCTGTGGCAGAATGGCGACTTCAAGGTAAGAAGAGAAACAACATAGTGATATCTTCAAATTTCACAAAAGATCTCCTTTCCGTCCCAGATGGCATTCTCTCACAGGTAAGACCTAAAAACAAACTTGTGAGACACATATGCCATGTCCCAAGAGGTCCAATCTAGTGTCCTTGTTACTTCATGAATAGTCTGATTACCTTGCATGATATCTATTATTTTATGTTCAAATGTGTTTAAAGGAATTGATTACCTTAGTTGAGATTAGTGGGTCATTAGAAATAAAACATTTAAAGGAATATTTATGACAGTTCAGAGCACCACAGTTGGTAGACAGTGTCAGAAGTTTTGATTGCATTAATCACTGAGACTAAGGCTTAGGTGTGAAAGTTCTGCTCGGGCTTCATTTATTCCAATTAGAATGGAAAGGCGAACAAAGCATTTTTGTTTTTTGTTTTTTCTGTGAAAAAACAAAGTTTCCACCAAGATGCTGTAGACTGAGAACTGAATGTGACACTGAAATAGTCCCAGTTTGAGAGATTAGGTTGGGTAAATGACTAACGAACATATTTGGAGGTATGCCTCTCTTTCACTTCTCACTACTTAGAAATGTTTCCATCATTTTATTAAAGTGAGCATGACCTTGAATACCTCTCTTCAGAAGTCCAGAGTGCAAGTGTGACCACATCCACTGTTTAACTTATTTTAGATGCTTCTTTGGTAAAATAAAGGGAATGGACTATAATTATTTTCAAGATTCTTTGTATCTCTACAAAGGATATGATTCTTTCTCTCTAGATTACCCAGGCTTATTAAAGAATGAGCAATACTGAAGGTTTCATCTAAGCATCGTAACAGTATTATTTAGAAATTTGATATTTGCTTGAAACTTACCTCTGCTTAACTTTGTGTATGTTTTAAATGTAGGAATTTATAATTTATACAGTATCACATTTTACTGTTAGTAGGAAAAGTCATCCTAAGCATAACAGTAGTTTTTAGACCTGTAATGCTTCTTCCACCCCAAGAGGCTTTCGTAGAATAGTTGGGATGCTTCAGCGGTAACAGTCACTGACGGAAGGGAGCTACTGGCATGTACTGCTTGTAGAACAGGAATGCTAACATTCCGTAATGCATCAGACAGCCCCTCACAGCAAAGGATTGCCCTTCACAATATCCAGGATTGCCCTTGAAAAAGACTGAAGAGCTGTCCTAATTTTTCATACTCAAAAATTTGAAGGTTTCTCCTTTCACCTTATGGCAAATATGAGATGAATTAATACAACAACCAGAAAGTTTCTAGAAGGCTAGTTTTTCATGGCCAATCCAATTAGTAACAGCAAATATCATAATCTGGTAACAACCAGATACATTTACTTCGTGTGTAAGAGAGCTGCTGAGCTTGAGGTTGGCAATCCTTTCCATGCATTTCCTGGAGCGTTCTTCTCTGAATGGGAAGACAGTCAAGAAACTGTTGACCAATGTGTCCAAGAGCTGTTCTCAGAGGGGCATATACCGATCTTCAGAAAACATTTTGCAGTGATTATGTAGCAAAAACTCCTTGGAAAGAAGCCATAGAAACTCTCAACAGCTGAGGAAAACTTGGCAGGAAAAAAGAGAAAGGGAGAAATAAATTTCCTCTGTTGGGATATTACGTAGATGATTGAACTCTAAGCTCCTTGTGGATGAGGACACTGGCCTCTAACTTCTTTATGTTCTGTCCAGCATCTGGAAGAATTGTAAGCAGATTGCTAATATTTCATAAGAGTTAAGTAACTCCTAGATTGATAAATTCTCAGAATAGAATTAGATACTTAACCCATTTTGTTACTCTGTGTGTATGTGTTTGTGTGTGTATTTTAATAAGCAGACGATATCATTTGGTGAGCTTAGCTTTCAATGGAATTTAAAATTTCCTTGAAAGTCAAGAGATACAAAATGTCAATGAATATACAAAATGTAATAAAGAAAAGAAAAATAAAATGTTCATATTTGCTGTATGCAATACAAGAGTACAGTGAGGTGCCAACTGTGGGACAATCAATTAAGAATGACATTGGGAACATCCTGGGCCATAAGTAGTATATTTCTTAGCAATTGTCTGTGTTGCAAGGGAAAAAAATCTTAATAGGAAATGTGAAGGAAATATTTTTAAATGTGAAGGAAAATATTTCTTTCTCTTAAACATTGATTAGAGTTTTAGTAAATCCTTGCATATAGTTTCATTCTTATTATAATCAAATGTAGAAAATTCAGAGAACATCAAATAAAATTTTATAGGTAGAACATGAGTTTAACTGATGCTAAGAATATACCTTTCAAATTTGATAGTTCTATCAATGCAAAAGACAGTAGGAAGTTTCTCAAATAGGAAAATTTTTTAAATGGTGAGTTTACGGTTGTTTTTTTCTAACTTTAAGCACAACAACAACAAAAATAAATAAAAATTTTTAAAGGCACCTATTTAAAATTTAGCAGGACAGTAATATAAAGTAGTGTCTTCTAGTTGGTGAATTTTCCTTTCTTCTTTCTTTAAATTTCTCAACATTCATTTTATCTGAGAAAAATGTAAAAAGTGTCCATAGAAGGTTGTGATTATTCTTCTCATTAAAGTGACACCGTGGATAGATCATTTAGGGAAAGATTAACTAGATTGTATCTATGCTTTTTTCCTCACTGAAAGATCTTCATCTGAGATGAGTGATTGGGGAATTTTTCCAGCTGCTGGTAAACTGATACATGGTGAGGATTAATTTTCCTAGGGTGATAATAGGAGCAATCTAAACACATTAAGGGAGCAAATCCTAAATATTAAGGGAAAATGGATTATATAGCAGAAGTTATTAAATCAAAGAAAATATGCCTCAATTAAAATGTGAGGTTTTCTGCTTTTCCTGCTTTAATGAGACTGAGATAGGGGCTGCTTCTTTAGCCTAGAACCCAAATGAAAAATATTTGTGCAGCAGAAATGCAGACAATTTCAGCCTGCAAGTGACACAGTGAGAAAAACTTTTGTTGTTAAGTTTTTCTGAGGTTGTTATTTTAGCAAAATCTAGCCAAAGCTTTTATATCCCTTCAAGGTCCTAGGACAGTGTTTGGCATATAATGAGACCAATTCATGTTGGCGAAGTTGCTGTCATCACCATTTTTGTTGTTATTCATAATTGCTGGATTGTTATGTATACTTGCATTCTGAAAAATGGAACTGTTGGACGCTGGAACTCCACTTATGAATACTAAGATAGAAGTTACACAGATTTGGGAAACCTGTACTTAATATTGAATACTACCAGGCTGGATGCAATCCCGTAGAGGAGTTGAACAAGTTGACTGTCTAAAAAAGTAATCAAATGCAGTTTGGCAGGCATAAATAAATAATCTGGATCTTGCTTTTCGTCTGGGGGGCCGGGTAAGAGAATTCCAAGTAAGCCTGGAAATCAGAGGCTTCTGCAACCATCTATAGATGATCTTTTTTTTTTTTTTTTTTTCATCTAAATGATCTCTCTTAGCCTAAGAATAAACACTAGAAGTTGCTGAAAGTCAAAATAGAAACCTCAGAATCTCTGGAAATCATGGAAAGGATTGAGGGTTGAAGTCAGGTGCCTCCAGTGGTCTCAGTGTGACTCCAGGCTCTCTTTCATGCTTATCCCTACACAGCTTCAAGTCAGAATGTGAACTGTTTATCTTTCTCAAATGCCATTTATGCAAAACTATACTTAGAGGACCAAAAGATAGTAGTGATGAGGTACAAAATACTAAGATATATATCTCTATATACAGACATATATCAAAATATATGTCTGTATATAGAGATATATATCAAAATATATATATCAAAAAATATATAGTATATATCAAAACATTTTGTATATATATGTATCTCCCTTTCAGATTCTTTTCCATTATAGGTTATTACAAGATATTGAATATAGTTCCCTGTGCTATACAGTAGGTCCTTGTTGTTTATTTATTTTATATATAGTAGCGTGTATTTGTTAACCCCAGACTCCTAATTTATCCCCCCGCCTTTCCCCTTTGGTAACCAGAAGTTTGTTTTCTATGCCTCTGAGTCTATTTCTGTTTTGTAAATAAGTTCATTTGTTTCAGTTTTTTAGATCCCACATATAAGTGGTATCATTTAATATTTGTCTTTCTCTGTCTGACTTACTTAGTATGATAATATCTAGGCCCATCCATGTTGCCGCAAATGGCATTTTAAGTGCAGTATATATTTTAATGTATTGAGTATGTAATGGAAATTTTCTGATCTTTGTCTGCCATCTAGTGGTATACTCAACAGTTTGTCTTTTTTAAAAGGCCAGGGTAAAACTTACTGAATTGGTCATTTAATAAGTTGTGAATAAACAGAAATAGAAATTCAGTATATGCATTATAGGATACTTGTATATCACCTGGTCAATTGCAAGGTTTTTCAAGGCTTCTATCTGGTTTCTTACAAAATGTAAAACTTCAGGGTTAGAATGAGCTGGATATGGCTGTTGCCCAAAAGTTACAATCTCTCAAATGAAGCACCAAAGGAACTAAATGCAAAATAAGAGGTTTTAAAATTCTAAGTAGCTATTACATATTGTTTCAGTATTTATACTTGGGCAACACCATGTGGCAGGTGTTATTTTAAGCACATGTACACACACTAGTTCTTTTATTTATGGTACATATCTTGAATAAAAATATTTATGTCATCACTGAATGTCTGTTGCCTTAACACTAACTGTAGACATTATTTGTCGCTAAAAGTAGAGAAAAATGGAAGTGATTTAGGAGACTACAATATAGAAGGATAGAATGAGTACTGGCTACACATCTTCTGTCTGGGATAGAGTCTGTCTTCTTCAGTGAAGGGGAAGTCAAAAGAGAAAATAGCTATAAGTGGCATGAAAAGGGAATGACATGCATTTCTAAAATAAAACACATCAAAATGAAAAGTTCGGGAGCATGTACTACTTAAATTGTTTATCATATTAAGAGACGATATTGACAAGTTCATATACTTCCTTTGAAATATTTGACCAGTAAAAATAGCTTATTATCAACCGTCCTCACACAAGCCCCACGCAATATACTCTTTTGTGACCAAAGACTGTTGTATATGAAAAACTGACTGGGTCTTCACTGCAATCTGTAGAAAAGAGAAAGAACTTTTCTCAATATAAGGAGAATTAACGCATACAAATATTAAGATTTGCTGGAATGTGGAGGCAATTAATATCACATATTATAGGGGCTTCCCTGGTGGCGCAGTGGTTGAGAATCTGCCTGCCAATGCAGGGGACACGGGTTCGAGCCCTGGTCTAGGAAGATCCCACATGCCGCGGAGCGGCTGGGCCCGTGAGCCACAATTACTGAGCCTGCGCATCTGGAGCCTGTGCTCCGCAACAAGAGAGGCCGCGATAATGAGAGGCCCGCGCACCGCGATGAAGAGTGGCCCCCACTTGCTGCAACTAGAGAAAGCCCTAGCACAGAAACGAAGACCCAACACAGCCATAAATAAATAAATAAATAATTAATTAAAAAAAATAATATCACATATTATACAAAAAAGTAATTAATTATAAAAAGAGCATAAACACCTGGCTTATTTGTCTTAATATCAATAGAAAAGAGAAGTTATCCTATAAGGTTATTATGCATTTTCTTGAGAAAGGTCAGTTTGCTCATTTGAGTCCATTGGGTTCTCTAGTTTTAATTTGAAAAGTGATTATTCTACTTATACACAATTTGTATTAATAATCTAATTTTCACACCATTATATGACATCCTGAAAGAAAAGCACAGTTTTTTATAAGACTATATACAAAAATGTATGAAATGCTCATTTTGATATGAGAAAATCTATTCAACATTTTCTGTGGAAAGCTCTTCTGGTGCTTATGAGAATTCCATAAGTGAAACTGCAGATGGCTTATTGAAAATTGTGCAGTTGTTTTCTAGGAACATAGCAAAAATCGTTATAATCACTAAAAGTTCAAAATGAGAAATGAAGGCACTGATTTGCCACGTTCCACTTCCTGCTTGAAGCATAGAATCTTGTTCATAGGCACCAGGTTAGGCTGCACCTATTTGAGTAGATATTGTGTCAGTATATTTTAATTTATATTGGAAAGTTCTAACGTATTTTAGTAAGTATGCATAAAGGCCGTTTAATATGTCATATCTTTATTTGAAATGATAACTGTAAGGTACTTTAAATATAACAGGTATTTCCAAAGTATTTTGCAGAGATGGCTTTCAAAATTGTATTTCTAATTTGAATATGTGCTTAGTATCTTATTGATTTTTATGATATCTTTATTTCAAAGTTGTTAGCAACTATGAAATAATTTGAAAAGTAATAAAGAATTCTATATATAGAATTTTTCTACATATGGCAAAATTTAGTTGTTAACAAGTATGGGGTTGTTAGGCATAGTGCAAAAGAGAAAACAAGTGATGTTTTTTTCCCTGAGAAGACACGTGTATGTCTATTTTCAAACCCAATGAAGCTAAATATCATCTTGTCAGACATCAGTGTGGTTAGTGAACGCGCCATCCAATGTCACCTACTACTCAGGAAGTAAGCACGTAAGCATTCTTGCAATAGTGATCTATTTTATAAATATGTTTTGCCGAGGCAAAGTCACCAATTTTGACCTTTCGGGTAAAGAGCTGAATTATTTTATGTGATGCACTTTCTAGCAACAAGAGTTCTAAATTGAAAAATATATGTATATACCTATCAATACTAATCTCTTAAATTTAAAGCACATAATTTGCCCCATTACACAAAGTGTACAATTATTTAAAAGTACATTTAGCTTTAAAGATAGAGTGATGGCTTGTAAAGCTATGGAGAATGACATTTTCACTCAAAGCTAGTGTAAATGAAATTGGTAAACTTGTATTTGTATATTCTGATTACAGCGTCTACTTTTGACATGTAAATACACATATACAAGGACTTAAAAATAACATTTAGAGTACATGAAATTCTATCAAGCCTATATGTATATATAATATATATTTGTATGTATTTAAACCATATAATATATATAGTCATATATATATAACACCATATATAGAATAACCAAGTTTTAAATCTAACACTCTATTAAAAATAATTTTATATCTTATTTTGCTTCAAGAGTATTTTATTGGCTATAAAATATTCTATTTTTAAATTTTAAGTAACCATTTCTTAATGTTAAATTTTCCTTATTAAAATCAATAAAAAGCTCCAAGTATTTTAGCCTATTCAATTATTAATTTTATTAAAAATGCATAATAGTCAAGTTAAATAACAAGGGAATTTTAAGATTCTGGTATGTGTTTTCATATTGCTATCCAGAAAGCCAATAAAAACTCTGAGAAACAATTTCCAAGTTAGTATCAAAAGCCTTAATATTTTATGCCCCTTGACTGCATATTTCCTCTCCTATAAATTTCCCCAAAGGAAACGATACAGAGTTTACGCAGTACTTTAAGCCTGAAATTCATTTCAGTGTCATTTATTACTTTGAAATATTGGAAACCATGTAAATACTTAAAAATGCAATAATGCTTAAGCAAACTATGATAAAGAGAACATTCTTTATGAGATGTTATATAGTCATTATCATTATAATAAAAAAGAATCTATAATACTATGGAAAATATAGACAATATAATACAAAGTAAAAAAATACTTATAGTATGTTAATACCCAAAAGAAAAAAATACAAGAATACTAGAAAATCCACCCAAATAACACTCGTCATTATTGAATAGTGGGAATAGAGGCCACCTTTAACTTTTTCTGCATTTTTTTTCTACTTATACATTTTATAAATAAGCAAATATTGATATATCAAGGAAAATATATCATTAATTTTAATTTATGACATTACTCATGCAAATCTACATTTACCACAATGGAATCATTTGACTTCGGAATGATTTACTTAAGGTGGCAAAATAGAATTCTAGAAATTGATGTTTGGAATTGATAACCACTGACTCTGTTTTCCCGATTATTTCTCCAAGTTTAAGAGTACTCACAGATGACCATGTACCAGAACATGTTTCTTTCTTTCTGTTATATGAGCATGGCATGACTAGTTATAGATATTAAGAAAGGGTAAATATTATTATATGGTGCAGAGTAAGCATAAAAACGACTTACAGTTTGCAACAGTAGTTCCTAAACTACAAGCTGAAGAACTCCAGAGAGATAGTTTTTGCAAAGATTCATGGATCCAGAGTTGTACCAAATATCTACGGATAAAAATGTGTATTTCATATACTTATGTAATTGTAAACTCAGTACCAGCATTATAGTTGTACGAATAAATGGATAAATGAAAGTTTTGTGGTAAATTAACATTAAAAGTTTAATTGAAAGTATATATTCATTATGTATTTTTTCAATTAATGAATGGTAGAATTGCAGCTATTATCACTTATAGGTCCAATATTTAATATCACAATGCAGTCTTATACTAAAAACCATGATTCTTGAAACATAGTGTCCATAGGGATCACGTGGGGTGTTTATAATAAAGATTTCTGCCTAATCTCAGAGATAGTGATAGGGAAGTTTGGGGGAAAATGCATTTGTATTAAGCATTCTAGAGGATTCTAATGAGTTTGATCTTTGGACCTTGGTTTTAAGAACAGCACTTAAATGCCGGGAACAACTAGACACTTAGGAGATACAATGAGGTTTTTGTCTAAAGAAGGGACGGCACCACTGTAGCCCAATGATAAGCATCTCCAGCCTATCAGTAAGATGATATTCAAAACAGGAAGTTGTCACTAAAAGCTACAAAAAGTCTAATCTAATTTAGCAATAAGAACTAGTGTCCAGAGAGCTAATTTCATGTATAAAAACAAGCTCTTTGTGTATGTGTGCATGTGTGTACACACATGTATGTGAATGCACATGCATGCATAATAAATTACCCTATGGAATTTTTGAAAATAAATTATTACAATTGCTTCTGATTTTTGCTTGTTATATTGTCAACAGGAGGGCACTAACTACATTGTGTATTTCCTTTTGGTGTTCCTATCCTTAATTTACTATGAGAGCTAAATAAGTATTGAAAGCTGAGTGATTAGAGTTTTAGAGAATTCTTGAAATTTTAAACTATAGCCATTTCTACAAAACTGCTCAAACCAAATCTTAGATAAATAAAGGATCAGTAATTAAATGCCAGCAACTTCTCCAGTGAGACGGAATTTAAATGCTGTAAATACATAACACCTTTTTTATAGTTATTATCCTTGAGATTTCTGTTGTTTATTTTCTGCCCTCATATCTTCTCTGTTTTCTTCTCCTTCTGACTTGCAGCTAGCAGGAGACACTCTCAAGCAGTGATGTGATTTTACCCCTGACCCTTGCTGTGATTGTAGATTTTGTAATCTAAGTCAATTTTACTCACAGCAGGGCCATTGGTAAAGTATTTCAGTTCTGAACAGCAAATTGGTTAAACTCTTTAGTTTTGGGTGGTGTCCAAGGAATATCCATGGGCAACTGACTTCTGTAAACCCAAACAAAAGGCTTCTCATCCCAGTGTGACAAATATATACATACTTTATATGCGCAACTGAGATATAGTGGTACTTAACAATCTTTGGACTCAAATACATTCAGATCTTGGTTATATGATCACTTCTATTATTATCTGTAATCCAGGCAGTGCTTTACAAGAATATAAACTAACCATTCTCAAAGCAGTTAAATTGTGGCACACCATAAAACATGGGGCAAGATATTGTACAAATTTCGAATTTATGGCGTTGCAAACAGCAATCAGGTAGGCAAAGCAAGTATAAGCCAGCTCATGTCTAAATGAAACTCAGAAGCAACCTTAATCTAAATTCCTGGATAAAAAGAACTTCTCAGATTTCACAGAACAATATTTCAAATAAGAAGTAGAATAGTTTATTCTAGAAATGTAAATGAAAGTAAAATACAAACATCAAAAAAAAGGAAGTAGAATAGTTCATGTAGAGCATGAGCCAGAAACTCAAGAGGCTGCTAAAGAACATAATTGTATGAATTGGGCTGCATGTAGGACAACAAGAAATGGTGGAGCCAGTGACAAATTGGTTAATGCATGATCCTCCTAAAAGAATTTGAACTCAAAAATAATTAACACACGTATAACAACATTGTGACTACAAAGAAAACAGATTTGTGGGCTTAATTTGGTCTATAAGATAGACCCTTAGATATTCTATCATTAAAGTTCCATTCAGGAACTACTCCACCCTCCCTGAATTTTCCCCCTTTCTGAAAGCCTTGGTTGACTATTCAGTATTCCAACACAGGGGCCCTGTATGCAGCTCTGTAACCCTTTTCACCTAAGTATGTTATTCCTATTAGAAACTGTTGTCCAACACATAATATTACATTTGAATGATTTAAATTAAGAAAGACAGTGAATGAATATTCCTTGATTCCTGATACATTAGA
The DNA here is from genome assembly GCF_949987535.1 of Balaenoptera acutorostrata. Classification (NCBI taxonomy): domain Eukaryota; kingdom Metazoa; phylum Chordata; class Mammalia; order Artiodactyla; family Balaenopteridae; genus Balaenoptera; species Balaenoptera acutorostrata. The sequence continues at coordinate 112,127,213 of NC_080067.1, forward strand.
AGGCACCGGATAAGATGCAGATCCTTTTATTAATGCTTTAAGAAAAATGTGATTTCTCCTCATTATAATAAACAGTTAATATGGTTTTTCTCATGATAAGGTTCTGATACTCTGGGTTCAACCATCTGTGCATGCCTGCCTGAGAGTGTTCTGCAGAGTGTTGCCCACCATGTTTTTAGAGTTCTTACAAAGTCAGTTATACAAGAATACACTGTAACATGAAACTAATGAGAGATGAGAGTTCTGATGGAACTGAGCTTTGAAAGCTAGTTGCAGTATATGTGTGTGGAACTTAGTCCATTCCTTGAATATGCCATGAAGCTTAGCCTCCTAGAATCTACACTTTATTTCATGATTACATGAGACACATTTCACACATAAAAATTTAAGAGAAAAATTGCATTACTCTTAAGTTAAAGTAGACCTTAAAAATAGAGTTTTCAGGAAAGAAATTATTTTGATATTGAATTTGAATTGCTGTGAAAGTTGAAGCCCATTGAAGTGAATTAATCACAGAGAAACATAGAATTTTTTGTTTGATCTACATTGCTTAATTTGTTTTATCTATGGAAAAAATAAAATACCTGTTGGTGCATTCAAACCATGTTCATATACTTTAAGAATGGGCACTGAAATGGCCTTATCGGCTGGAAGGGAATATCAGTAACTAGAACTGATAGTTCCTTATGACCACTCTATGAATTTGGAGGATAAAAGGACTCAAAGTCATAAGCAGAAGCATGAATTCTCTATATCTAAAGACAAAACTCTCCTTTTCATAGGAGTGAAGTACATTTTTCCCCAAAAGGCTGAAAATATTTTTGACTATTTTCAATATTAAAAAAGTTATATTCACAGAAGCTTCTTTCGGGCTTGCATATTTGAAACATATAATTCAAAGAGATTGCTCTATCTCATCTCTTCCTCATCCAGTTTCTATTTTATCCTCTCTGTAGCTTTCAAATTAGGAATTCCCAGTCCCCAGGTAGGATAGCTTTAGGCATCATGGCTGTTTTTTCACCATTATAACCAGCACAGAGTGCCTGGCACATAGCTATTGCTCAACAAACGTGTGTCGAATGAGTTGGGAGAGACTTATCCCTCCACACCAGCACCAGAAGTAGAGGTAAATGCTCAACAAAATTGGTCAAGTGTATTGACTTATTTTCCCTGAAAACGTCCCAGAAAAGAGACTTTAAAAATGTTTAACAATTGGTCTAATATATTTGGATCTGTTGGTAGGGTGCCAGGTAGGGACAACATACATGATTTTCTTACATAAAAACCATTTTATGTGCAGTTAAACAAAAAGTGTGACTTTTGAAAAGTAGATCAAGTGAAGACTTTGGAATTATTCTCTGGTTTGTTGGTGATTTCTCCACTTAAGAGAGAGAATAAATAGCTGAGTCATATGTAGGTCTAGGAGAATTTATGTATTTTAAATTTGTGAACATACTTGATAAAATTTTCTTGAAATGTTTTCTAACTAAACATCACAATGATTAAATTAAAGATTTTAATGAAGAATATTATGTTATTGTCTTCATGGAGGGTGGTAAATTATTAATGTATTTTTTTCTCAGCTATCTGTGGGTTAAGAAAAGCCTATAATATTTTACAAGGTTATATCCATTTTGAATATATGGTTGATTTCTTATTCACATAAAATAAATCAAGGGAATGCAGAAAATATGCTGATGTCTCTTTTTTGGATGTTCATGTTACTGAATATTAATAAAATTATTTGATCTGGAGGTCAAAAACATTTTATTTTATTTCCCAAACTTCCTAGAGCTGTCTGCATTTTTCATTTGGAAAAAGAAACAATCTATGGAAAATATTTAGCTGTTTGGGAAAAACAACTGCCACATAATACATCAGTTACCACACAACTGTCATATAATACACTGAAGTGGTTATGAATACAACATGGTTTAATTTTATTTGTTTGTTATATGTACATAAATATTTTCCACATGAATAATGTCAAATTATCTTCTGATTCATGCAGAAACTCACAAACACCACTTCTTTCTTTTCCATAAAAATCTTAACATGTAAGATTTACTTAGACGTTCTTGCTGAAACATGAAAGTTAAGGGAAAACCTAGTAAATCATTTGCTCAGGTAAAATATCATAATTCACAACAGTGTGACAACTGAAAGAAAGAAAAAAAAGCACAATGTAAAAGCTGTGAGTCAAATTTATTCAGTGTCTTACTGAGGACTGTATTCCCGGAAACAGCCTCTCAGATAGCTCTGAGGAACTCTTCTGAAGAGGTGGGGAGAGGTCAGTATATATGTGATTTAGATGAAGGGGTTGCATGCAACCAAGAGCACATTTCAGTAGAAAGTTGCTGCTAGTCAAGAGGAGGTAATAGTTTTAGTGCTTTTCTAGGAATGGGAAGATGCAAAAAATTTCTCGTGAAAATATCTAAATATTTGAAGGCCTCTTCTGCCTGTTTTCCTGGAGCGCAGAGTGCCTCATTCCACCCCGAATTCCTTTCAGGGTATGTTGAAGGTTAACGACTGCAGTGGCTAGTGACCTAATTCTTGTAGAGCAGGTGGCAAGTAACATTCTTCAGTTGGCAACTACATTTACAATATTCCCTCCTAGGAATAATTTTGTTCAAGGATATATGAGTATAAACTGAACAGGAGTTACAGGATTCTAGAGTTTGGGGAGGCAACTGAGAAAACTCTGGGTTCTTAATACAATAATCTTAACTAAGAAATAATCTACATGTGTTTAGAAAATTATTTCTGCCCTTCTTATTCAAAGATAATCCACTGTCACCATGTATGTTAAGATGTTTCTGAGATGGTTACTCCCTAGATTTTCACAATCCTCTATCTTTTTCTCAAACAACAACTGCCACCCCTTTTTGTGTACCAGAGGTGGCTGGTGAGAATTTGTGATTCATATCATAATTTTCAGAATCAAGATTTGGTGTCATTCGAACCGTATTCTAGCAGATTGAAATGAAGCAAATGTAAATATCAATAAAATCTTTTAGTGGTTATGAAATCAACTTTTGATTTTCTTTTGTTAACTTGTGGTTCAATTTTGACGTTAAAGGATTACCCATCTCTTGACAAAATAGAAATGTATTTATAAACATCTTTTATTATATGTTGGCCTCATGTCAACTCTTTATACAAGTGTTCCTTTGCAACATCATTGGGATCTGAAAAGTTTATTTAGAATATATTTTCATTCCTGTGGCAACTTTTCTATAAGAAAGCAATAGTTGATATATTATAGATAACACTAAAGGCAGAAGAAAAGCTAGAGTTGTTTCTAAAATTCTTAGCAGAAAATGATTGGAGTGATTTTTTAAATGAACCTCTGAATTGTTTCACATCCAGAACTTGGTATGGAAGATCCCCCTCAGCGTCAAGAGGAATAATAAAGGCAGTATTTGCAACAGAAACAAAAGTAATCATTTTTAGTCTAAATTAGAGCTGCAGCATCAAGACTTTAATAAGTATATAGTCTCTCTTGTCCTCATGCAACGTAACTTTTGGGGTTTGATGTAAACATTTTAAACTCCTGTATTTTTCCACATGTAACTAAACATCAAAACAAGATCAAAAGATTATTTCTCATTAAAGGTTTGCCTGCTGGTCTTTTAAGTATATAACTTATCGACATGTATAAATTTATAATATGTAAAATGAGAAATGTAAATAGTATATGCTCATCTCTGTTCCTAGGGAGTTCTGTGAATAAATTTCCATTAATCTGGTGGCAAATACACCATAAAGTTGTATAATTCATGGCCTTTCTGGATGAGTTTAATAAGAAATAATCTGCTATTTTTCATTTCCTTTCCTCTCCCTACTTCAATTGCACTTCTATAGAAGTCTTAAATGTTTATGTATGTATCCGGTTATGCATATTGTAAACATCTGTCAACTCAGTAAAACTCATTCCAGGGTAGTCATTATTTTGAAGGAAAACTGAGCTCATCTCAATGAAACTAAATTTAAAGAAATATGGAATCAGAAATTTTGGTTTTACTTCACTGATTTGACCAGGATACCACTAGAGAAAAATAATGTATATACTTCTACTCTCACAAATGTCTTTAAAATATGTTGTGTATATATATTTCTAAATATCTGTGTTTGGGTGTAGAAAGGACATCATCAATAAATGTCATACCTGGATTCTGAGGGATAACTGGATGTGGTGGAGATATAGTCCACATAGTTTATGTATGATGTCTGTACTAGGTATCATGGGTTGCCAGGTAAAGGTGTACTGTTACCCTTCGAAGATGAAAGCAAATTGTAACTGAGAGGCTGTTGAAAGAGCCACTGAGCAGAGCAGGTTAACCAAGTATCACAGCAAAGTATTTTCTAATGGCCAGTTGAATAGAATTTGTTATTTTTAATAATGTGTGGGATTAAACGTTTATAGGAAGTGCTGTTGAACTATGATAATTCATAGTAGGTACCATTCATTTTTATTTTGTCTCACTTGGACTACTGAAGGGGAAAATCATTGGACTAATTATCCTTTCCTTTAGGAGGTTTTATAGCCTGTGTTATAATTTGTTAGCTTGTATTAGTTGATATTATTGGGTTGCTATGGCAAATTTAAAGAGTCCCATTTAGTAAGATATACCCTTAGGGCTAAAAATTTAATTATAAATAATTTATTGTATCTTGTTTGAAGCTTAGATATAAAGCCAATTATTCCCTTTTCCTTTATTATGCAAACATTGCAAACTTTGAATTTCACCCTAAGATTTTTATTGGCAAAACCAAATTTGGTTCATTATCACAATTTGTTTTTCCTTATAGTGATTTTATTCATACCTTTGTAATTCAGTATATTTTAGGAGAATTTTTATGGTAATTTTTTTCTTCTTTGGGAAATTCCAATGTGGATCAAAATTTTGTGAAATAAGGTGGAGAGAAAGCCCAACACTTGACCTTGTCAGTCCATACCATCAGGGTCTGAATGCCACACAGTAACTAGTGAACACCTAGGGAATCCACTCGTCCTTAATGTACAGTATTCTGGAAATACAGGAATCAGTGCCTGGTCAGACACATCACAATGGCCTTATGTTGTCTAAGCAACTCAGTCTCTATTCCTTTTTTGCTTTACCCAATTCTACCTAAGGTCAAGCTGTTTGCCACTTTTCCTCACTCATAAGGGCCAGGTCAGGTTGGATAAATTTAAGATTCCTAAAACCTAGCTAAGCCAACATAAAGAGGCACAGTCCGAAAGCAAGCACACAAGCTCAACAATTGGTTGATCCCATTCAGGCCCACTGAACTGTGTGTAATAGACTCAGTTTGTAAGTCAAGTGGTAGAGATTGAAGATACCTCACACTGAGGATCATTGCCACAGCGTCCTGCTCACTGTGACAATTGTTTTATTAGAGCACTTAACCTCTGCTGGATGCTGGGCAGCGTGTCTCTCCAAAATTTATGGAAGTTAGGACAAATGAAACATAAGCACCAACGGACAGCAAATAGAAACATAACAAACAACCAAAGAATTCTCTGAGAAAGGCTCAGATTTGGTCTGCAGTGAACAAAGCAGGTAGGGAGGATGGACTTGCAGCCCAGTTGGCTCTGGTTTTTATTGAGGTTAAAAGGTAGGGTCCAGAGGGAGAGTTTGCATGATTTGAATTTCCCCTGCAGCCAAGGGAGACTTTCTTATTGCCTTGCTCACACGTGGGGGTGAGGGGAAGGAAAGGAAGGGTATATATGGAAGATGTCAGAGGTCAAACAACAGAAATGGAGTCAGACTTCTTTTTTTCGGTCGTGCCATGTGGCTTGTGGGATCTTAGTTCCCTGACCAGGAATTGAACCCTGGCCCTGGCAGTGAAAGTGCAGAGTCCTCACCACTGGACCGCCAGGGAATTCCTGGAGTCAGACTCTTAATTATACTCTCTAGCCTTAAATTTTTGAAATTATGTTGCAAAAAATTACATCTATTAAATAGTCAGGAATTATCAAAACTATAATTGTGAAGTACTATAGAAACTTCTGAAATGATCATTACTAATAGAATCTAAGCTTCAAGAAGGAAGAAATCAGTATATTTCCATCTATTCACAGTGCTTGACACAGAGAAATAAGTCAATCAGTATTTTGGAATGAATGAATGATAGTCTGGGGAGGCTTCTCCCAGGAAGTGATATTTGAGCTGATGCCTGCAGTTATTTGAAGAGCAGGACAATATTCAGACAGAGGAGAAGGAAATAGAAAGGCCTTTAGGCAGAAAGAGCTTGGAATTTTGGAGGAGCAGAAAAGAGGCCATCATGGTTAGAGCTTGTGGACTAAGGGAGAGAGTTTAGTGAAATCAAAATGGGAGGGTAAATAAGAACCAGGGCAGGGCTATCGGGCATGATGAGCAGATTACATTATATTCTAAAAGCAAAGCGAAGTCATTTGAAGGAGTTTAAGCCAGGGAGTGACTTAATGTACTGGAAGAGAATATTCTGTCTTCTTTATGATGTACAAAATGGAAGGCAGGGAGTAAGGTAGAAGTGGGAAGATATTACATGAGTGGAGAAAAGAGGTGTGAGTTGAGTGATCACAGTGAAGATGGAGGAAGTAATAACAATGGAGATGGGAAGAAGTGGGAAGATATAATGTGTATTTTGGAGATAAACCTTAAGGTACTCAGTGATGGACTGGTTTTGAGAAAAGAGAAAATGGCATGATTTCTAGGTCTGTTGGCTTGAACCACTGGATATATGGAGTGCTGTTTATGGGAATGGGGAAAACTGGGGATGGTGAAGGAATACACTGGGTTGGGGTGGGATAAACAGCTCCATTTAGAAATATTAATGTTGAAATATCTTAGTGTGTAGATATTAAGAAGGCAGTTGATAATATGAGTCTTGAGCTACTTTTTGAAACATCAACATGTTGATATTATTTAAAGTCTTGTCAAAGTTTAAAGCCTTCATGAAAACACCTGAGCTAAACTAATAGAGAAGAGAAGAGAGGCTAAGACTGAGTTCTGAATGCTCAAAGTTTAAATTAATAGAGGAATAGCCAACAAAAGAGAATGAAGCAGGAAAGGCCAGTGTAGTAGAATAAAAACTTAAAGAACAAGATGTAATAAAAACCAAGACAGGAGAGGAAGATGGGCACTAAGGAATTAAGAAAGGCATTCATCATATAAATCAGGCAATGTATCTAATCAGATAATGTAAGTATGGAGACAATCAATCTGGAAAAAGAGAGCTTGATAGAGTGGAGAGTTGCTTTTAGATAGAGTTGTTCTGGAAGATCTCTCCAAGGAGATGATTTCAGCAGAGACCTTGATAATGGGAAAGTGTGAGGCATGTGAAGATCTAGAAGGAATACTCTCCAGATTAATGAGAAAGATGCCATGAAAGCTGGTAAGGGCACAAGCTTGAGATGTTGATGGAACTCCAGCATGTCCAGTGCATCTGGAGCTAAAGGCAAGATGATCCTAGAGGTAAACAAGGCCAGTTCAGGTGGGACATTGTATCCATGGCAAAGAGTTGGCTTTAATCAATGGTGCTTTTTAGGATCATATAAAACAACGAGTTAAATAGTATTGGAGGATTTTCCAAAAGTGTATAAAATTAAGAGTAATTCTTCAGTTATTTCTAACAGAGTTGACCCTTAGTGTTCTTAGAATAAAAATCAATACCTTAACTTTACCATGTTTACTTCAAAAATAGTTAGAACATTGAAAGACAGATAAGTAGATAAATATAGATATTTGAATTCATGGGAAGTAGTTGGAAGATTTTTAGAAAATGGTATGTGATTTATATTTAAATATTTAAAAAGTCATTTTTATGAAGATAAAGACTACATAAGATATAGAAGATGATTTCAGTAATTTTCAGGGGGTGTAATGGCAGCTTGTACAAGGTGGTAAGAAATATCTAACTTCTGGCTGTATTTTGAAAGTAGAACCTACAAGAAATACTGATGGATTGAATATGGAAGTTGAAGGAATTAAGTTAGTGTTTCAGAAGAAAAAACACTTTGGATAATATGCTTTGTATTAGATTTATTGACTAGTATATTTTCCATTTTCTAATACCAAGAGAAGTGCTGTGTTCATGGACAAAGCACAATACATGTTTATTTCATGCAATAAAATATTGTAAAAAGGACTTGAAAATATTAGTGTTCTGCTTACTGTGTTAAAATATTTAAAGAAAAAAATTTAAAAACATCAAAGGTCTTGAAGACAAATTTTCAACTTTCATTTTTAATTCTCTGAAAAACAAAACAAAAAAACTAACAAAAACCCAAATCTGTTTATAAGCCCTAACCATAAATATATGTGCTTATATTGCTAATGGTGATTTCAAAATAAAATTAACATGCTATTTCTACCACTAAGGATAAAGATTAGAGCAACCTAATCGAATAAAATAGGTATGTAAGAAAATGTGTGTAAGAAAATATAAAATTGGATGATATTTTCTGTGAAATATCATTTATAGCTATGTGTTTCACATGTATGTTTCATATGTCTATATCTCTTTAAGTCTTCTAGCTCTCTTTGAAGTAAACATGGTAAAATTAAAACACTTTTATTCTAAAAATTCTTAAGAGTCAAATCTGTTAGAAGTATCAGAAGAATTCCTCTTGATTTTATACACTTTTAGAAAAATATCCAAAGCTATTTGTTTTATCCAATTCTAAAAAGCATCATTTATTAATATAACATGTTTTACACTTTGGTCTATAAATAACTAAAAACAAATGACTGTCTTTAATCTTGTGTTAAGTAAGTGGAATATTATCCTCTAAATCTTTCCCTGGTCCTAAAATATAGAAGAATCAGAAAGTATAGAAGAGTAAAGCGTCTGTCCTCTTAAAGATATGGAGGCTGAAGATCTAGGAAAAGATGAGATGTCTTCCTGATATTAACCACTGTATGAATATCCAAGTAACTAACTGTTGCTAACCATTGATAAAATACAAAACATATGATGTTTTATGATAAAAATACATGATCTCATCATATTTTTTTCAAAATAACTTATACACAATAGATACCAATTTGTGTTAGATATTCTCTCCTTATTTCCCTATTTTTCACTCTGCTTCTCTTTTCCAAATCTTTAAAACCACAAGTGAACCCAACACAACTTTAAGGCTGCTCCGGGAGGCATATCAATTGTCTTCTTCCGTGTACCTTTGGTAAGGTTTGGAATTTTCATGCTTCCTGAAATAACAACTAGAACCTCTTGTTTCCCCCCAAAAAATATCAGCTGGCAATCACATCTGGAAATGACTAACTCAGGAACAAATACTGTTCAATGAAGTGACCAACAAACCTAAAAACTACTTACTTCTCTCTTTTCTTCTCCTGTATTGACATAGCCTCTCTACTTGTGTTTCTTTGTACTTTCTCATTTTTATTTCCTATTGATTTTCCTACATCCTTAGTCTCTGCCTTTGATCTCCCAAGAGAATGCCTCCCTGTATCTGCCTGCCTTGCTTTTGTTAGTCCCCTTTCTCTGTATCTGGATCTTGGAAGAGTCTCTTCATTAAATCTAAGCCAGGCATAATGACGTGTAAATATTTATATACAAAATACTCATTTTACACATAAGTATGTTAGTATCCACCTCAGTAGACATTAGGGAGTAAAAGTGTGTAGTTGAGAGTATTTGAAAAGAGAGCATGTGTTAAAGTTTTAAGCCATAAAAGGAAAAATATTAAGAAAATTTTAAAAATTAAGTTATGTATATAAATGGAATAACTCCCTAGTGTATGACAGCTCCCCTCTCTATCACCAATCCTCAAATAGGTACGTTTTAATCTATTTTCCATTTTTTGTCAACAGCACCATGGAATATTAGATTAAAGCAATTGGAGCTGCTTTTGCTTCATGCTGCATCTTTATTCTTTATCCCCAGGAACCTCTACACGATGGCAATTTTTCATTTGGAAAGGTTCTTTTATCCATTAATTTCCTACTATTTTAGGATTTCATTATTTAATACTACTTTAACTATCATTATTAGCCTTTTCCTTTTTTTCATTATACACTCTGCCTCCTATATTAAACTGTGTTCTGAGAGAAGATGAGATCAAACTTACTACCAATTAATTCTAAGCACATTAATCCCAAGATAAAATAAGAAATATTTCTATTATTTTTAAAATAACCTTATTGAAATTCATAAGCCATACACTCACCCAGTTAAGATGGACAAGTCAAGTTTTTAGTATACTCACAGTGTTTTGCAACCATCATCGCCACAATCAATATTAGAACATTTTCACCACCCAAAAAAGAAACCTGATACCCATTGGTAGTGATCTAATTTCCTCCAACTTTCCCCATCCCTAGGCAACCACTTTCTGCCTCTATAAATTTGCCTCTTCTGAACATTTCCTATATCAGAATCCTATGATATGTGTTCTTTTGTGTCTTGCTTCTTTTAAATTTGTATATGTTTATAAGATTCATCCATACTGTAACATGTATCAGTATTTTAGTTTTCTTATAACAAATAATATTCCATTGTATAGACATAGCACATTTTATTTATTCACTTATCAGTTGATGGACATTTGGATTTTTCCACGTTCTGGCTATTATAAATAGCAATGAACATTTGTGTATGAATTTTTATATGAACATATGTTTTCATTTCTCTTGAGTATATATCCAAGAATGGAATTACAGGGTCAGTGATACCCCTTTGTTTAAGCTTTTGTGGGACTGCTATACTGTTTTCCAAACTCTGCACTATTTTATATCTTAAACCACATTGCATGAGGGTTTCAATGTCTCTATATCCTCTCCAGTGCTTGTTGTCATCTGCCTTTCTTATTAGATTAATCCTAGTAGGTGTGAAGTGGTTTTGATTTGCATTTCCCTGACTGCTATCCAATGATTTGAATGATCTCAAATTATACTGCATACCTAGGAGGACTTAAAAAGTGCCGTGTTTTAGACAGACGTTGACTTTATCTCAAACATCATTTAAAATACTAAACTTGAGAAATAATGGACAATATCAAAATGCAGATGGGAAAGCAGCTGTACATGCAGGATACTTTTGATGGCTTATTCCTACTTATGATTTCTCTATAGGCCTTCTGCCTATGGCAGTGTCTACCAAAGGTGGTAGAATGAGAGGTGACTGGGGGACTCACTAAGTGTCATTTGTTCTTTCCAGTTAGGTGGCCCCATAACAGTAGCACAAATGGTATTTCTAAACAGTTATAATGGATCCTATCCTTCCTCATGTATCATTCTAATGAAGTACTACAGATTGGTTTTACAAGAGATTAACTAGAATTTACAAAAAAGTCAGAAACTTCTATTATATCACTATATTCTCTTCCCCAGATGCTCCTAAACCATCTTAAATAAATGTATTTAACAGATGGTTGGCTCTCAGAGAAATCCACAACTCTTTTGGGGAAAGAATATTTTAGTGTATTAATAACAATGGCAATTTATATATCATGAGAAACAGGTGTTATCCAGGAAAAAAAATACATTTACTTGATCACTCAAAGCAAATTCAAATAGATTGCTTTGGCTTTTAGTCTTGTTTTGCCTTTTTTGTGTGTATGTGATGACACTGTTGAGTTCTTTAAATGAATCTGCTATTTGGTCTTTATTTACTAAGTATGACATGATTCTTGAATAAGCAATTTGTGCAAGGACATTAAAAAGTCTATTAATATTATGGTCTAGAAATTAATAACTTAAAAAAAATTTTAAGCACAAAATTTTTGGAAGTTGTGTGTTTGCTGAATAAGTAGATTTTTAAATGTATAATTCTGTCAAAATTGTACTTCCATATGGCTATAACAATAATTCATAACTATATAAATTTCAGGATTATCCTACGGTGCTGGAGGTTCTAAGTACAAGCAAGAATGATGGAGTATAATTAATTGTATTTGTCTATGCCATCTGGAAGCTTTTTACAGTCCATTAATTAGTAAGATTATTATAATATTCTCAGTTAATGGATTCTGTCAGTTTCAAGCTCTAGATTTGTTTGTGGTTGAAGGGCTGTTTGTGTGTTTGAATTAAGTTGCTTGGTTATTTCAGTGATGTGTGTGGCTCTTACTAAATGCTACTTAATCATTCCTTTATATCTTATTATATTAATAGATTGAAACTCAGGAAACTTACTGAAGTTTTTGCAATTTTGGACAAAGTACATATTGTGTGCATAATTGCACATGGTCCATAAAGCAGTACTCAACCTTTATTTAGGGCTACTGTGGGCCAAATTGTTTGTCTTCTTGGTGTAGTAGGTTTTGGGGGCAAGAGAAAATATCCCCTTAATTCAACATGTACACCTTTGTTGGAGAAAATAGAATGTGTCTGGTCTCTGTTCATGGTTTCTAAGAGGGAACTGCTAAACCTTTGTGATTTCCTGAGAGAGGGGAGTGTCATTTATTCATGATGGGCCCTTGGACCATAGCTGAATTTATGCTAAAGAAATGACTCAGGCTGGGAGGTGGTCATGCCAGAAGGACTAACCACACGGTTAGAGGTTTGGGGCTTTGAGCCACATGATATCAGCTAGACCTCCTAACATCTGGGGAGGAGAGAGAGGCTAGAGATTGAGTTCAGTCATGTGGCCAAGGAGTCAACCAATCATGCTTACATAATGAAACCTCACTAAAAACTCTGGACACTGAGGATGAGGCGAGCTTCCTGGCTGGTGAACACATTGATGTGCCAGGAGGGTGACACATCTAAATCCCACAGGTAGGGGACATGAAAGTTCTGTACTCAGGACCCTCTCAAACCTTACCTGATGTGTCTCTTTATGTGACCGGTCCTGAATTGTACCTTTTATAATAAAACTGTAGGCATTAACATATGGCTGTATTGGATTTTGTGTGTCATTCTACTGAATTATCAAACCTGAGGGGGTCACAGGAAACCTTGACTATGTAGTCAGTGATTAGAAGTGCAGGTGAACTGGAGATCCCAAACTTGCAGGTAACTTCTGAAGTGAGGGCAGTCTTGTTGGGACCATGACCTTAACTTGTGGAATCTGCACTAACTTTGGATGGTCAGTGTCAGAATTGCATCACAGCATTGCAACATTCCAATTTATTTCTACCTAGAGCTCTCCATTTCACCCTGGAAGTTTTGCCTACAAGCCTCTAAATGGCCATCTTCTAAATTTCACAAAATGGTGTGACTTGGCACCTAAATACTGGATTTTCTGGATTCTGACCATAAAATATCACTCCATTATTTAAACCAACCACAGACAGTGCTTTATGGAAATTATAATTTTATGGAGCGGTAACATGGCTTTGAGAAAACAAGATGAGACTTGGTTTTAAGTTAGGCATTCTCTATCTCTAACAAGAATTATGACCTTAAAAAAAAAAAAAAAAAAAAAAGAATTATGACCTTGAAGATACTTGGTTATTCACTCTGGACCTGTTTCATCATCCAAAAGATAGATATTTGACTAAATAAACTTTAAAGACTCTGGGAGTTCTTAGGTAGTAAGATTCTTTGAATTTTAATGCCTCAGTTTTCCTGTCAGCAAATGGGAGTCAATCTGACTGAATCTCATTCAGCTATGATGAGAAATAACTGGACCTTTTCTACCTGTACGAAAGGAATAGACTCTATTCACTTTAAATATATTACAACTCTGTTAAGATTTCCACAGAAAAATGAGAAAACAAACAAAAAGAGGTAAGGCTTCTAATAGAAGTTTTCCATAAGCATCCATCAATCAGTAAAATGTAGAGGTTTATATGGCAAGAAGCAGAGATGGAAATATTATTGTATTTGATTTCTACTTGCATAGAATTTTAAAATTAATATAAAATGGAAATATTCATTAAAATATGTTTGTAATAAGTGACAATATCTGCTTGCTGCTTAAATGTCTGTGTTTAATGTTTCTTCCTCGCTCGCTCTCTCTCTCTCTCTCTTTCTTTCTTTATTCTATTTGTTTAGTATCCTCCACCTGACTTACTTTTGAGGGAAATTACTCATATCAGTGCACGAGCCAAAGTATAAGTCAGGAGGCTCAGTCACACATTAGCTCATGTGTCACTGAACATGATGGCAAAGGAGCTATGTAATTATAATGCAACAGAAGTTCACATTATAATCAAATTATTAAAAAAACATGGAATTTGGAGTCAAGCAGGGCCTGATTTGAGACCTAGCTGCCCCGTACACCAGCTATGTGACCCTAGACAGCTTACATTAACTTTAAAGAACCTGTTTTCTCTTCTGCAAAATTCCTATTTTATAGGGCTGTGTTTAGTGTTTAGCATAGTGTCTAGTATATAATAAATGATCAATAAAATGGTAACTATTCTTGAGGGAATCATGAGATCCCATTTTCCTTTTTTGACTTCAGGTTCTATATCTTTAAAATGAGCAGGTTGGACTACATAATCACTAAAGACACTTCCATCTTTAATATTCTGACTCTTAATTATTTTTTTCATTGATATTTTGTCACCACATCACCCCATCAGTATAATTTACAACACCACATTATACAATTTTAGGCGTCTATTATTTCATAAAAGGCAAATAAGTAAATTCAAATTATTTATATTGTCCCTGGTATTATATAATAACTCTCGGAGAGTGTAGATTAAGTGCTTTGAGTTTATTTTCTTGCCACTATCCCCTTCCCTCATGGATGTTTAAAGTCAAGAACATTCTCTGGAGGTAGTTAAAACCCCAGGTACATTATTTGGTGGTAGAACAATGTTAATTTTGAATAAAGTATCTCAGTCTAATTAGTGTACAGAATATTTGGCCAAGAACCCCTGCCTGAAGAGGAAGGGGCATTACAGCATCTCTTTGGCACACCAGTTAAATAGACACCCCAACTTCAGGACCTCCGTTCAACACTGCATTAAGTAAATTGTTTATGCAAAAATTCAGTTTCTTCTCATAAATTAACTGGGGCATAACTATGGGTTTTACAAATGAATGCAAATATGAAATTTATTTAAATAGCTTTTGCCTTGTTGTGTTTTTGTGGATTCACCCTCAACATGTTTGGGGATATATGTATAACATAAGTAATTAGAACTCTAGTCTATTTTGCAGATGTTGAACTTTGGATATTTTCATTCTTAATGCAGAGACAGGTCACAAAACCTGAAGGGCTGAAAAATAAGAATGGTATTTTTTTAATTAACAGTCAGTTATATTACACACTGCTAAGCTTTGGGCTCTAACTAGAGTTATGTGTTTTTTCAGAAAGAACTGGTATTTTTTTCCTTTAAAATCTATGCTTCATAGTGTGATTATTATGCAAGTAAAAATAAAAATCCTTGTCCTTAAGTGGTTGAGGAGAGTGACAAAGTGGAGCAAAGTCATTTATTTAAACAGTTCATTTTAGATTAGTGTTAAAAAAAACCACAATAAGCATTTCCTTTTTGCTGATGGAACTGTCGGGCAAGGATGTAACTTTAAAAAGTAAGTTAAAAGGCTTTCCAAGTGCTCCAGCTCTAAATTTTTTGTGTAGAGCAATTTACAAGACTATCTTCATCTACTCACAACAGATTTGATTGTTATGAGCTTCAAATTTTCTTTGTATTGAATTTCTGTCACATTATAATCACAAAATAAGATTTATTATAGTACAACTTTTTGGTAAGTGGAGGGCTGAGCCTGCAAAATGACTTTTGAAAGCACATTTGAAGACTGGCAAACTTTTAGACAGATGAATTTTTTTGATATTAGTTTCTAAAAATCCTAACAAGGAAGTTTCCCTTACAGTTAATAGTTCAATGGCCAATAAAAGCTGTATGGGGAAAGGATGAATTGATATAACAAAATGAAAAATTTGAGGAAAATGCTGTGTATTTTGCCCTATCCCCCAAATGTTACTATTTCTAATAAAAAATGTAAAAAACATATAACATTAGATTTATTTTTTAAGTGATGATAAATATCTTACAAATGGGCCATATTTAACATCACTTGTAACTTACTGTGTATGTATTATAAAGTCACATAGTGCAACTAATTCCAATTGATCTGCATGTATGTCTGTTTTCCAGGTGGAGTGTTGAACAATTTATCAACTGTCAGATTATAGACCTTTATTTTCCTTTTTTAAAAATTCATTTATTTTCATGAATTATCCAGGATAATCGATTAGGTCCCCAGCACATGTTCTTTAGGTACAGACACAGGCTGTGAATCTTCCCAGAAGGCAGGTGGTCTCATTTCTGGATAACTTAAATCATATTTTTCTTACTGGATTTCTCATAGTCTCTGTTTCCTTAGGTGCTAACAAGTCATACCAGATGTCTGTGTCTGGCCCTCACTTTTCTATCTGGCCCTGGTGTTATTAGTTAGGAAGACTTCCAACTATGTAACAAACAATGTAAATGAATGAATCAGAGGGAAAAAAAAAATCTTCCAACATTCTCTGGTCAAAGATGTAAGGAGGGTTAATCCTGACTCCACAGCTGTTACTCGAATGAATCTTACAAGTTATATCCAAGCAGTATCTTTATTTTAAATATTTTAATTATGCTATTCAGTAATATAGGGCTGGTGTTAACCTCGGGGGATTAAGACACAATGAGTCAAAAGTCATATAAGTCCTCATTATAAAACACAGGGAAGAGGCAAGATGAGATTCATAGGTATAAAATTGCATCTGAAATCACTGATTTCTTTATATAAATGTATGTAGGAAGAGATGAAGAAATAAGCAGCATATAATTTATCATTCAACATCCAGGAGATATACTAAAGGCAGGCTACCAAAATACAAAATGATGTATCTTGGGTAGCGTTATCCAAACCAGTAGTACTTTTATCGTATATGGATTAATAAACAGTCACATTGCTCTGTTTAATCTAGCTCATAACAATCATCACTTATTGAAATATCATAAAATTTCCTTTATGTTTACTGTCTGTATCCTCTTCTCTATACCTTTTCCTGTTAGTTTAAGCTTCTTGATGAAAGGCTCTGCCTGCCTTAGTCATCACTGTATTCCCAGCTGTTGAAGCAGTACCCAGCCCACTGTAAGCCCTCAGTTAATATTGGGGGCTGACTGATAGTAACTTCCTGTTATACCCTAACTCTAATGGGACACCACTGATGCTGATTTTCATTTGTGTAGCCCTTCACAAAAACTTTTCATGCATTATATTTTAAAAACCTCTATCAACTATGCTCTTTCACATATACTGGTTTTAGGAGGCTTCAGCTTTTAAGAGTTTAGTTTCTATTTTATAATGGACAAAAACTAAGTGCATTACATAGGACAAACCAGATGATAACAAATCAGATGTGAAAATACAACCTAATAATTGTCATTGGTTTGATAGCTAATGCAGTATGTGATAGTATCACAAAAACAAGATGTTAAATTCTTCTGGGAAGTTATCATCAATAGTATTTGAAAAACCAACTTTGAAGTAACACCAAGATATAGTCAAATAAAAATTCTCATTTATAAGTAAGTATTTTTTATGCACTATTAAGCCATTGTTTAGAACTCAAAGAATTCAGTCTGACTTGAAAACGTTTTTGTTTTTTGCACAAACAAATAACTGGAAGTTAATGATAAGCGAAATGTTTAATCAAACTTATGGGGAGGGCTTCCCTGGTGGCGCAGTGGTTGAGAATCTGCCTGCAAATGCAGGGAACACGGGTTCGAGCCCTGGTCTGGGAAGATCCCATATGCCGCGGAGCAACTGGGCCCGTGAGCCACAATTGCTGAGCCTGCGCGTCTGGTGCCTGTGCTCCGCAACGGGAGAGGCCGCGATGGTGAGAGGCCCGCGCATGGCGATGAAGAGTGGCCCCCACTTGCCGCGGCTAGAGAAAGCCCTCGCACAGAAACGAAGACCCAACACAGCCATAAATAAATAAATAAAATTAAAAAAAAAAAAAAACTTATGGGGAACTATTTTTAACTCCAATGTTTAATATAAATTCAAAACAAAGCCTCATGCACTGTTGATGGAAATGTCAATTGGTGCAGCCACTATGAAAAACATCGCGGAGTTTCCGCAAAAATTTAAAAATACAAACACTGTACGCTCCAGAAATTCCACTGCTAGGTAATTACCTGAATAAAACAAAAACACTACTTCAGGGCTTCCCTGGTGGTGCAGTGGTTAAGAATATGCCTGCCAATGCAGGGGACACAGGTTCGAGCCCTGGTCCGGGAAGATCCCACATGCCGCGGAGCAACTAAGCCTGTGCGCCACAACTACTGAGCCCGTGCACCACAACTACTGAGCCTGCGCACCACAACTGCTGAGGCCCATGTGCCTAGAGCCTGTGCTCTGCAACAAGAGAAGCCACCACAATGAGAAGCCTGCACACAGCAACGAAGACTCCACACAGCCAAAAATAAATAAATAAAATTAAAAAACATTAAAAAAAAGAAAAATAGATGAAGTTTAAAAGAAACAAAACAAAAAACACTACTTCAAAAAGGTACATGCACCCCAATGTTTGTTCCAGAATTATTTACGATAGCCAAGACGTGGAAGCAATCTAAGTATCCACCAACAGATGAATGGATAAAGAAAATGTTTTATGTATATTAAATATATATACATGTACACACACACACACAGACACACACACAATGGAATATTACTCAGCCATAATAAAGAATGAAATCTTGTCTTTTGTGACACCATGAATGGACCTAGAGGCTATTATGCTAAAGAAGTCAGATGGAGAAAGACAAATACTGTATGCTTTCATTTACATGTGAAATCTAAAAAAAACAAATGAACAAAAAACCAGAAATAGCCTCACAGATACAGAGAATAAACTACTGGTTGCCAAAGGGGAGAGGGTAGGGAGGATGGGCAAAATAGGTAAAGGGAATTAAGAGGTACAAACTATCAGAGATAAAAAAAATATGTCACAGGGATGTAATATACAGCACAGGGAATATAGTCAATCACATTATAATAGCTTTGTATGATGTGTAATATATAAAAATATCAAATAACTATGTTGTACACCTGAAAATAATATAATATTGTAAGTCAACTACACGTCAATAAAGAAAATCAAAACCAAAAACCAAATTATGATTCCAAATTGCAAATTTTCTTTCCTAAATGCTGATTCAACTGTGTATGTGTTTTGCTTGGCAGGCCAGCAGGGGCAGAGGTAGAGTAGGAGAATTTGAAAATATGAAAACAAAGCAGTTCGTCTGTGGATGTTATATGAGATACAATGTTCTGATTCTAAAATTATAAGTAATATCAAGGATCTGCTATTTCATATGTTAAAAAACAATAATGTACTGTTTGTGTCACTAGTTTATGGGAGATTTACTGGCATACAATTTTACTATTCTTCTGTGCATATACTGTCACAATGGCTGCAAAGTTAAATAATAAGCTTATAAACAACAATATTTATCTTTTCTCTTCTCCCTGAATTTATCTATTACTTTACCTTACTATGAAAAACTTTTATTAATAAAATATGCTATTATTATTAAATTATGATTTAATTAGAAGTAAATCCACAAAATTACTATTAGAAAAAGAATATTTTTATTCATTTCTTATAAAACTATTGAAAGTTTATATTTTCTATAGCTCCAAGCTAAAAAAATCAATCTCAGTTTGATCTTGTTTTAAAATTTATGTAGTTAAAATGCATCTATTTCTTTCAAAAAAAAAGAAAAATTAATTGAACCACTCTCTACACCTTGAACATAGTACAGAATAAAACTATAAATATGCTCTGTTAACATTTTTGAGAGGCATCTAAATATTTTCAAATGGAAATCGTATCTTTGGAATCTAAATTTAGAGCCTAGATAAAAAAATGAAGTCTTAGTAATTCAAGACTAGAATGTCTTGTGTTTGTATAAGAACTATTTGTGCTCATATAAAGTTTTTATTAAGTTTTGTTACTCACTTTTATTTTTCTAGTTCAAAATTTGGCACTTTCTTTCATATTCTATTATTTATTCCAAAACACTAAGCAGGGATGGTTTCATGGGAAGACAACTGGGTAGTTTTTTAAGTGTTATAATTGATACCTGTTAAGATTTATCTGAACTTCTATCAAAATCCATCTTCACTAATTCTTCCATGACTCACTTTATTTTGTTTTCTAATATCCTGAGGAGGAAAGGACATTAAAAAGTAATTTAGTTCAAAGGACTTATTATCCATCCTGATGAGAGAGATCATTTGTGCAAAGAAAAATCTGTCCTGTATTTTTTTCTAAATCATATGCATCAAGAGATTATTTATTCACCTTTTTCAGTCCAATTGCTTTTCTCCTGACTCACTGAGAAATATTTTGAGAACATGAACATTTTAATGGGGATCGTGAGTAAACAAGGGAAGAAAAGAAATGAGCAGTCCTTTCAGATAATGGAGCACATCACTGGAAATTAGATCTGTATTAGGAGAAGCCATTGAACTCTTTAAGGAAATGTTTAACTAATTACTAAAATGGGTGCCAGAAAAAGAGCAAGGCGAGGGAGAGAAAAGCTTTACATTTATCAAAAATTTTGCTGAAGCCTGCCCCTAGGCGATTTTCTGATTTCAGGACTCAGCCCAATTCAAAACTGTTTTAAAAATGAGGAGTGAACTGTAGTATAAGAAGCTTAAAGGATTTTTTTCCTACACACCAGTAAACAAAAGTAAGTAGGTTACCTTAAGTATTTTAGACATAGTCAAACTGATTTTATCGGTAGTGGTAATAGCCTGTGTGGACTGAGGAAACTAAAAATATACAGTCAATTCCTCCTGACCTCATAAAATGTTCTAATACTTTAAATAGACTTTAGCAATATTTCCGGAGAAAAGGAATCTGGTTCTGCCAGTGGGTTTAATTAGCATACAATAGTATCCACATAATATTCACCAGCTGTGTATCAGAAAATAATTTGTTCCTTCGAATTGATAAAATCAATTTTTTTTCATATTTTTGGACCAACACTTCTATTTGATTGTATTTTAATACATTATGCCTGTTTTCCAAATAGTCATATATTCTGTACCTTTCAGGATAAACTTTATTACTGTCATAGTGAAAAGAGAAAGAAATGAATGATAGTTGAAATTTGAGTAATAAACACTATCTGAAAGGCCTGAGTATGGGTCTAAGAGTCATGACCCATAACTCAGAGCTCAACCCTAACCACACAACCATGACCAGCTCTTTGCAGGTATGTTGTAGAAGTAGTAATTCAACCACATTGATTTTCATTTAAATCACTGATTTTTGTTTAAACATCTTGTGAGTTCAAGTAAAAATTTCTGTGACATGAAAAGAATATACTTTCGATGACTGGATTTGATAGCTGCAGGCTCTGGCCAGATAAATTGTAGTTCCTTACACTTTAGACTCTAAATAGCAGACCTGTGTTCCACAAGTTTCCACTGCCCAAGTCATAGGTTGTTTGCTCTTCTGAAATACTTACTTAAAGGATGAAGAGCCCTTAACTAACACAGTACTCAGTATTTATACAAACAAATATTAAGAGGGGTACAGAAAATACATGTAGAGCTTTCTGACTGTGTTTGTTTCTGAGCCCTAAACTACTCCTAAACATTGTCTGTTACAAGTACACAAAACAGAAAGAATAAGGTAGACTTATTTCTCTGAATTTTCTTTTGAAATTTTTTTACATTTACAGAAATATTTGACAAAATATGACCTTAAATGTGGGTTCTTAATTAGCTCAACATGATGTTTGTAACATCTAATTTAAAAATCTGTAACTTTGTTTTTAAACAGAAATTACCCCAAGTAAACTCTGCATATAATCAATCAAATTCAATAATTCTGAGGAAGGTCCCCTAGGCCTTGTACAATGCTCATGCATTTATTAAACGCTTAAGTCACACACTTCTATACTATTAGTTTGGCCAGCAGTGTGGCTGTTTATCCTCTTGTACTGAATTCCTGAGAGAACAAGAATATTCTTGCTGACATCCTTTAAACTTCTGCTGCCCCACAGGGGTGCAAAGCAATGAAGCGAGAAATTGAGTTGAGGGGGTGGAGAGGACTCCTGCCAATATCAGCACACTGTTTTGTGCTAATCATCAGACATGGCGCTGGAGGATTCCAGGTCCTACCTATGCCCTTTTGATAGCTCTGTTAACCCGATGGACATGATAGATCATGTCCATCCAAATCCACAACTGTCAATTAAAAAACAGTGGGAAGCAGCTGCATAGCACAGGGAGATCAGCTCGGTGCTTTGTGACCACCTAGAGGGGTGGGGTAGGGAGGGTGGGAGGGAGGTACAAGAGGGAGGGGATATGGGGATATATGTATACATATAGCTGACTCACTTTATTATACAGCAGAAACTAACACAACATTGTAAAGCAATTATACTCTAATAAAGATGTTAAAAAAAAGTGGTGGGAAAAAAATTAAACATTTATTTCTATGTTGCATGTACAGCATAACAAATAAGCACTTTGACTCTTCAATAAACCAATTGGCTGAAAATCAAGTAAACATAGATGTGTTCAGAATGGAAGTATTGTCTTCCAAAACGAGCATCCTAGAATGTAAAACCAAATAAATGAATAGTAGGCAGCCTGATGTATAAACACGTAAGAACACATGTACACCATTACAATGCCAAAAAACTTATTTATATTTATTTATTTTATCTAATTATTTATTTGTTCTACTTAAAAAACAAAACTATGTGATAATATTGTACATCAGCTATGCTTCAATAAAAAAAGAAGAAAAAGAAAAAAACTATGTGATACATTCTCTGCTAGATTCTTTAAGATACAGTGGATGGTAAATTAAGATTCCCGACTTCATGGAGCTTATAATCAAATGAAGTAATAAGGCACTAAAAGTAATAAATGCTGAATACGTGAAGAGTACAAAAAACACTGATTGGAGTCACTGAAGAATCAAGATAATCTCCTTGATTTAAATGAACAGGGCCTATACCTTTAAAATCAGTCTGTCCCTATGAAAGGTACATAAAGGGGTATCTGTATTTTACTTCTCAATAGTTTTAATTTTAAAAAAGCAAAACACCTTAGTGTATTAGTATCTGAAAACAAGGTTGTCTACTTTCCCAAGTGGGAGCATCATTAAAAGCAAATAGGGAAGCCTGTTTCAAATCTCTAATCTCTTTTGATGCCATATTTTCAAAATGGCCTAAGATTCGTTGTAGAAAGATAAGTCACTGATATAAGAAATAATTTATAGAGTGTAGACAGATGTCTTTACAATGGTTATCTTTCTGGATACATCTGTGTGTTTCTTACATTTCCAACAAAAAGGTGGCATTTGGGGCTGTAATTCTGTCATCTAATCACATGGAAACCTGCTAATTCATATTAACATCTTGACATCTTATTGCCGTAAACTTATTATAAATTCTTCTAATGTAAGATGGATTTAAATTCATGGAATTGAGCTTTTTGTTGTGTATCCATTAAATGCCTGATCCTTTGCTCCTTGTATCAGCGACACTTTCAGTCAAGTAAATCGACTGTTGGCCAGAATACGAATTATAGATTAGGCCCTGAAAGGTTAACAGTTTGCTGTTTGGGATGCAATTGAAAAGCTAGAGAAAACAAAAAGAATAAATGTGAGTTAAATTCTTTCATATTAACTTGTACACCAGGTAACTGACATGTCACGCTCCTTATATTTAGATATTACCCCGCAGTGGTGCAATGGATTCTTATTACCATGATACAGTTCTTCTGTTGTTTAACAGAAGGTGTTAACCTTTCAATTGTTACAAAATTAAAGGTTTAGCCTGGAAACCTATCTCCAGGTGAAAATAAAAACCATTATCTGAGGCTGTAACAAGGCTCATCAAAAGGCTGGAAATGCTCCACAGATACTCTCAGGTGCATCAGGATATAGCATGAGGAAAATGTCACCGTGATATTTTATCCGTGTTAAAAATGATTAGAGAACTATGAACTTAGTCCTAATGCAACATGTAATAGACACACTGAATGCACATCAAAGAATGTATAACATGAGGCTCCCTACCTAAAGGGTCATCAAAACCTTCTCTAGAAAGGATTATAATTTCTCAACAATTTGTAGTAATTTTCACTTGGATAATTTAAAATTATATATTAAAAGTGTAATACAGCACCCTTATTTTTACTGTTATGTATTTGTGTCAAAGACAAAATTAAGTTTGGGAAAATTAACAAATTCTACTTATTCATAAATCATGGCAAGGGAACTCATCTGCTGTGAGGGTTCGGAGGTATTAAGAAAGGAGAGTACATTGAGTACATTTTATAAAGTTAAAGGAAATATGTGTAAAGCCTCTGGTTGTAGTAATTGTTCTAGTAAGGGGGGATTTTAGGAAGTGGAGTTTGGAGGGATTTCAAACTGGTCTTCAGGTATATTTGCACCCCTTGGTAAGATTCATGGGAGCGGTTTGGAGACATTTCAAAAGAGGAAGGCTTGTTCATTGTGGTGGAGGAGGGTTTTCTGTGGCCAGCCATTTTGCAGACCAAGTTGGGGTCAATAGGGTGCTTTTTGGAGGTCTAACGCTCATAATGGTTCCTATGGGGGGTGTGACTGTAATGTCAGGCAATTTCTTACTTGCTAAATTTGTTAAACTCCTTTTATTGTTGAGTCTGCATTTCCTGAACATTCAGTGAATGATTTGAAGTTAGAAATTGATGGCCATGTCTCTCCAAACCTGTTGATGACAAGGAAAAGACACCTGGCAATTAAGTCAGACACAGAATCCTTTTAAAGTATACATAAAACTGAAAAGTGTTATATATATATTATGGCGATTAGAAGGAAAAGAAAAATCATGATTTTAACATGTCTAACTCTATTTTTTATTGCTCTAAGCTGAAAAGAGTAAATGTATTTTGTCATATAAAACCACTGTTTCTATTCATCATTAACATAAGAAATACCTACCATTTGAATCACTATAAGAAAAATAAAATACAATAAACTTGTTACTTACAAACAGCCCTTTCAAGGTTGCACATCCTCCTCTTTTCACCTCAGCAAGTAAAAATTGTTTTTCTAAGTCAGAAAATTAATCAGTGAATCAACAAGTAGTTAATAGTAAGGTACTTTGCTAGGTGATGTGAAAAATGGGAGTGGTCCCTGCTGTCTAGGTACATACAATCTACCTAAAGACAGGACATACAAGCACACATAAAAATAAGAAATGCTAAAAAAAAAAAAAAGGAATGGAGTTGTGTTTATTGAGTTTTACAGCAAGTATAAATGAGTTAGGAGTCAACAGTAACCCTAAAGCATGAGTTACTGTGAAGTTGAAAGAAGCATTACTGAGTTCAAGGTGCTTGCAGGAAATGTATAAAGTGGGCTATAAACAGCCTAATGATATTGCTATGGAATGCCCTCCATAAGATTCCACTTAGTAAATGGATATCTAAATAAAAATGTGAATAATAAATGAATTGCTGCCTGGGAGAATGGCAGAATTTTAAAAGGACAGAGCAGAATGATGAGGCAAGGGTTAAGAATATGACATTTTGTTTGAGACAGATTAATCTGGTTTATATTGCATCTTTGTATGAAAACTAGTGAGATGAAGTTGAGGTTTATCTGTGGAATGATAGTGTCCCTCAGACTAGCCTCCTCTCTCTCACTACTACTCTTCCTTGCTGATCTCTTCCATTGCCCAAAGTTCAAGTATTGGTTATTCTGTATGCCTGCAGGCTCACACACACATCCCTGGCTGGTAACATTCTCTTAATACTTGGGTCTATATGTCAAAGTATATATTAGACAGTTCCACCTGAATGTCCTATGAATATTTCAAACCCAGCATATGTAAAGTATACATATTGTATTTCCCTGTATACTTGTTTCTTCTCCTTTGTTTCCTGTTTCAGTAAATGACACCACCTGGTATTTGCTCTTGACTTTTGCTTTGTCCTCACTCTCCAACCTAATGTATTACCATGTCCCATCAATTCTATCTCTAACATATGTTTCAAATGCATTAACTTTTCTCCAATCCCTCTGCCACAAATTTAGACAAGGCTCTATTCATCTCTTGTGTTGTTGACTGTAGCAGACTCTCCGCCTCTGAATTGGTCCCTCTGCCTTAAATCTTGTCCCCTTCCTGAATTTTCTTCACACAACTAGGGTGATCTCCAAGAATGCATAACTCATATCATATGCATAAATTAATTTCAGAAATATTAAATATAGAATGTAAAATTTCCATAAATAAATTAAGCTTGAATAAAGTTAAGCATAGCTGTACAGAATTCCCCCAAATAGCCAGAATGAATATAGACTTTTCACTGCCCTTTAAGCCTTCCTTCCTTCACACTTGTTCAATTTTCTTTACCTGTAATGCCTTTTTCTACCAGATTACTTGTCAAATACTCTCTTCTTCCACTGGAGTTTTTAATAATAGTAACAACATTTGAAAACACACAATAACAGCATCACCTTAAATTTTATATGCTAATTTACAATTCCCAAATGCTTTCTCAGAAATATAACCTGAATTAGCTAGGGAAAACAACATGAGCAATGCTTATAGATGATTTCACATCTCAGAGAAATTGTTTCCTGTACAAGGTCACACAGCTATTAAATGGTCACTCCTCCTGTTTCACCATCCCTCACCATGAGGTTTCTCTCTGAAGCTCTCTCATCCCAAAGCTCCTGGCATTTTGCTTCTAAACTTTTAAGGACTTCATAACAAAAACCCCTTATATTTTAGACAGTGCTTTCCTATTTGCAAAACAATTTTCTTATGCTAAATTCTCATTTCTCTTTTTAATACTTATTTTCTGTTAAAATAGTTTTAGATTTACAGAAAAATTGCAAAGACAATATGCACCACCCCTGGTTCCCTTTATTATTAATATCTTACATTAATGTGGTACAGTTTTCACAATAAATGAACCAGTATTGGTACATTATTATTTCAACTAAAGCTATGCTTTACTCAGGTTTCCTTACATATTTTTTTTTTTTTAATTCCTTAGATTTTAACCTCATGGCCTTTCTGGGTTCCACGAGCTGATCCAGGATGATCCACATGATATTTAGTCCTCATTTCTCTTTAGGCTCCTTTTAGCTGTGATAGTTTCCCAGTCTTCCCTTTTTGAAGATCTTGCTGGTTTTGAGGAATACTGATCTGGTATTTCATAGAAGATCCTTCAGTTGTAAATTTTTCTGATGTTTTCCTCATGATTATTCTTGGGTTATAGTTTTTGGAAGAACACCTCAGACATAAAGTTTCATCCTAATCATATCATAGCAAGAGTATATACTATCAATATGACTTACTGTTGATGTTAATCTCGATCACTTGGCTGAGTTTTTGTCATTGTTTGTCAAGTCTCTGTAAAATTACTCTTTTCCCCTTTCTACTTTGTCTTCTTTGGATGGAAGTCACTATGCACAGCCCACACTGAAGAAGTGGGGAGTCATCTTCACCCTGCTTGAGGCCAGAGTATCTACATAAATTATTTGGAATTCCTCTGCATGGGAGATTTGTCTCTTGTCCCCCTTTGGCTTATTTATTCATTCAATCATGTATTTATATCAGTATGGACTCATGGATATTTAGTGTATACTTTGGATTATAATTCATACTATATTTTGTCCTTCAAATTGTTCCAGCTTTGGCCTTGGGAGCTCTTTCAGTTGGCTCTCATTTCTCTTTCATTCTTACAAGTTCTGGCAGAAACTACATCATTTTTTCCTTCCTTTAGGATACTGTTTCTCCTCCTTTATTGTGTGTAATGTATAAAAGTATAAACTACCTAACAAGTTAAAACACCTTCATCCCCTAATCTGACCTCTCCTGTGTCAGTCTCCAAATACAAAGGAAACTAATATGAATTGATCCTGTGCAGCTCAGGTGTTGCATTAGTTTTTATAATATTTTTTCATTTTTCCTCCTTTTTATATTAGTAAATCTTTGCCCTTGGACTTTGGAGTATTTTATATGTTTTGTTATTGCCCATAAACTCCTTGAGTGTATAATATGCTTTTAAACCCCTGTAAACATTTATCAATGTATGAGGAAAGAGAAGTGGTGATACTGAGAAAAAAATAAGACCCATTATGAATTTTGCTGCATTGGACTCATTTAGGGATCATATCAATTCATTACTCAACAAGATGAGTAAATCACTGGGTTTTCAAAGTTTAGTGTATGTCAGAATCATCTGGAAATCTTGATAAAATAAAAATAGCTGAACTCTACCTTTAGAGTTTCTGATTCTGTAGGTTTTGCGTGGGTCCAAGAATTTGCATTTCCAGGTGTATTCGTTTTCCAGGGCTCTCATGAAAAACACCACAGACTGGGTGGCTTCAACAACAGAAATTTGTTTTCTCACAATTTTGGAGACTAGAAGTCTAAGATCAAGCTGTTAGTAGGGTTAACTTCTTGAGGCCTTTATCCTTGGCTTGCAGATGACCACCTTCTTGCTGTTCTCTCAATGGTCTTTCCTCTGTGCACACAGCTGTTTGATGTCTCTCATTTCCATTTCTTATAAGGACACCAAACAGATTGGATGAGGGACCACTCTATTGGCCTCATTTTAATTTAATCACCTTTTGAAAGACTTAATCTTCAAGACAGTCACATGCTAAGGATCATGGATTGAGGATTAAGGCTTCAATATATGAATTTGGGGGGCATATAATTCAGCCCATAACAAGATTATATGAGTTTTGAGAATTACTGGCTTAAATGATTGAGTCAAGCCAAAGATTTGCTAACAAAAACTGAAAATGATCTAGATAAGTTATGATGAAACACCAGCAAGAAGAGAGAACAGGACTTCAGGTTAGGAAGGCTCCTCTTTCCCAACAGTGACTCAGAATGACAATTACACACCAGGGAGGCTGGGGGGGGGGGAAAGCTGAATTGGTGTAGGGAAAATGCTTTGTCCCTCACCTTTCATGGGCTCAGAATCAATAGAAGGAGTATATCCACCTGAGGATGTTCAAAGACACAAGAAACTCTCAGCCTTCGTAAGTAATTTACTAGCTCATTGCTTAATGTGTTGTTTTCTGCTTTTTTCTGTAGATTACTCTTTCTGTAGATCCTTCTTTCTGTAAGATTCCTCTTCAAGGTGTTTATGAGTGGAGGACACTGGCCTTTCCAGGCATAATCACTATGGCATTTGAGTCGGGAGGATTATAGGTTTTATGCCAAATAAGGAGTGCTTCATTCCGTAGAGTTTTTCAGCATAGCTGTGGCAGAGGTTTCTTCAAAGAGGTAAGCAAGTATCTCTGCCAGTTCTTAATGGGGTCAACGTTGTTTTTTCAGTTCACCCCCTGAAGTTATTGGCCCTTGAGAATACCTGCCAAATGTAAGGGTCTACAATTTAGCATTCTACCTGGCTTAGGGTTCAACCTTTGTAAACTTTAGCAAATGAGCAAGGCTATACCCATTAAAAGCCAGTCTCTAGGGCACTCAGAATCAACATGTCAATATTGGAAATTCTGGATTTTGTTCTGATCTCTAACGATTTCTTTTAATTTCTCAGATGCTTTATTATACAGTTAGAGAAGATAGTTGTGTGTATATGTGTTTATTTTTTATTACTTTATCATGGCCAAGTTTTTTGAAAGTAGTGTCTATGTTTGCTGCCCCCTCTTTATCATCTTTGATTTGATTTAATATTAAATAAGTGTGGAAGGAACCTTAGTGGTTACATATTTCAAGCTACCTGTGGTAAGAGTCAGAGATTTATGGAAAACCCAGCATCACTGAGGCCAGGGAAGAAAAGTATTCCAGAAGAAGCATTTGAAAAACTTTTACAAGTGTCAAAGAGAAATCAATGAAAACTAATTTTATTATCTTCTCAAATCTTTTATTTCAAACATGCACTTGTGTGCATGTATATGCATGCGTGTGAGTGGATGGAAGGTGAGGAGTAATTTATCACCTAAACAGGAAACCTCAGAGGCACAGCAGACTCTTCCTTCATTTCCATGCTCAATCAATCACAGAATGTTAAAATTCAAACTTCTAATAGATTCTGAATCCAATCTGATTCTTTGCCATAATTACAACTATCTCTTCAGCAATTATTACCTTATTTCAAACTTTTAGCTTTATCTCTTAGCTCAAGTGTCAGCATCGTATCCTTAGTTTGCTCTTTTTTCCCACAAAGCTTAAAATATTTACTATCTGGCCCTGTAGAAAAATGGTTGCAGACATCTGCCCTAGATTAATAAAGTGGTTCATTAAACTGTTATTTTGGCCTCCTGTTCTCTCTACTCTCAACTATGCAATTTGTCGCCTACTACCTAAACACTGGATTCCCAGCTCTCTCTGGCCCAAGACACCATCATTTCTAGCCATCCCCGTTTGCAGCTGCATCTTATACTTTTCTGCTTATTCTATTAGCTTCGTAATCCCAAACAATTTGGAGTTCTGGGAATATACCATTTTCTCCCCTATTCACCCTAAGTCTTCAGCCTAAAATGAGCTTCATCTTTTGTTCAACCTGAAACAGTGTTAATCATCTTTCAACAATCATCTCAAGCATTGTGTCCTCTCTAAAGTCTTCAAAGTTTTCTAGAAAGACAGTAAAGTGAAGTGGTCAAGAATGTGGATTTAGGAACCAAAATGCCTGAGCTTCACTATTCACTCACTGTGTTACTTTGGTCAAGTAATTTAAA
This sequence comes from Balaenoptera acutorostrata, assembly GCF_949987535.1. Taxonomy (NCBI): domain Eukaryota; kingdom Metazoa; phylum Chordata; class Mammalia; order Artiodactyla; family Balaenopteridae; genus Balaenoptera; species Balaenoptera acutorostrata. The sequence goes on from NC_080067.1 coordinate 112,157,813, forward strand.
ACCTGTAGTCCACTGACTCCTTTTTCCCAAAATAAGGGTGCTCAAGAAAAGGCTAATTAAGAAGAGAGACAGGGGCTTCCCTGGTGGCGCAGTGGTTGAGAATCTGCCTGCCAATGCAGGGGACACGGGTTCGAGCCCTGGTCTGGGAAGATCCCACATGCCGTGGAACAACTAGGCCTGTGAGCCACAACTACTGAGCCTGCGCGTCTGGAGCCTGTGCTCCGCAACAAGAGAGGCCGCGATAGTGAGAGGCCCGCGCACCGCGATGAAGAGTGCCCCCCACTTGCTGCAACTAGAGAAAGCCTTCGCACAGAAACGAAGACCCAACACAGCCATGAATAAATAAATAAATAAATAAATAAATAAATAAAAAAAAGAAGAGAGGCATTTGGTTTTAATTCACCCTTCCTCTTTGCTATCAAATTAAACTTAGATATAGAAAATGAAATCACTGCATTGAGAAAACTACATGAAAACAATAAATGTATCTACCTTTGCAAAAATACAATAAGGATTAAGATAAGAAAAAAAGAAGCACAAAAATACATAAAAGAAGAAGTTTCCAAATGTGACAATCTATCAGGTAGATTCAAGTCACATCGAGAAGTCTTCAATTACAAGTGAAATATCTGTCTGAAGCATTACTTCCTCCCATAGATGTGTTCTCAATTTTCCATTTGAAAGTTGACCTTTCATTAACTTTAGAGCCTTGTACTATGTTTATACTGCTATCTTCTCACATCATTTCTGACTGCTTTTAGACTCAAAATATTCACAATCAGATGATGGGTTTAGTAGACAGTTGAATTGCTTTAGCTCCCGCATCTTAACCAAACTAAATTACGAAGTATTTGTTTATACTAAAATAAGTAAGGGATTACTCAAGAGTTGGATTCAGGTTTACAGATTATCTATCTATCTATCTATCTATCTATCTTCATCATCATCATCATTTGTGCGTGCATTTGTATATATGTGGTATGTATTCTGATAGTAAGAATTCAAATTGTTTATTTTGTTAATATTTCTTTTATGGGTTACAGTGGATTATCCTGGTTGTTCTTTATGTCCCATCTTTGTTCCAAAGAACATTTTTTCCTTCAGCTGTTAAAAAAAGAGTGACATACTTAAACACACACATAAAATCCCACATATATACCTACACATGTATACACATGTTAACATTCATCAGAAGACATTATCTCCTGCTGTTTTCATGAAAACCTAGTTATTTTGCTGTTTAATGCATTTGATCATGGGTCATGTCTGGCTGTTAAGAATTATTTTCCTTTAAAGGAGATAAATTCTTTGTTGTCTTTAAAATTTATTTACAACCTGATATAGCATAATTAGTATTACATAAATATTTTTTCTGGGGCTTGTATAAATCCTATTTTCCTTTCTATTGTTCCGTTTATAGGCTAGCGTAAAAATCCATTAAAATGCATTGAAACACCTCTTTGATCCTGTGACTTCAGATTCCTTTTTTTCCATTGTTGACAGCCAAATTTGGAACTGGTTTCTTTCCCTTTAAACTGCTGGAAGAGAAAAAGAACAGAGCTCCAAGTCAGAAACATAAAAATCAGTGAGAAAAGAGAGAGGAGCTATTTCAGATGTGCTGTCACAATCACATTCAGCAGAATCTTATAGAGTTATTTGGGTTAGTGGCTTAAAAACAGATCCCACTAATTTCTGTGGAAAACTAAGGAAATGAATCTGTAAAGAAACAGAAAGCTATCTTCAAAGCTTTTCCAATTTTAAATAAAGTAAAATGTATCATAATAGATAATGTACTTCATCATGTTCTTTCTTGCTGATACAAAAACTCCAGTGAAAACTGTCATTAATTATCAGACCATTAATACTACATTAATACTATAATATCACCTGGCAGCTTTTCATTGGCTGCATCAAAGTGATCTGTTGTTTTTTTCTCACCACTGCTAGCTCGTTCTACTTCATTATGAATGGTCTGTGAGAATGTGCGGTTAGATGAAACTTCTTGAGAGACTTGTACTACGAATGCAAAATTACATGAGTTTTCTTGGATTCAAAGTGGCTATAATAGGGCCATGTATGAACAAAAATCCTTTTGACAAATCAGACCCAAACGTATATATAATCAGCCAGAGAATAAATCTAAATTCTGCAGAAAACAAAGCAAAATTAAAATTAAGAGAGGAGGGAAAAATATTTTTACATATTCATTAGATATATCTGAATCATATTAGGCCTTTCCCATATATTTGTCTTTTTGAAAAAAAACATCATAATAGGGCTTCCCTGGTGGCGCAGTGGTTAAGAATCCGCCTGCCACTGCAGGGGACACGGGTTCCAGCCCTCATCCAGGAAGATGCCACATGCCATGGAGCGACTAAGCCCACGTACCACAACTACTGAGCTCGCGCGCCTAGAGCCCGTGCTCCGCAACAGGAGAAGCCACCGCAATGAGAAGCCAGTGCAACACAACGAAGAGTAGCCCCCGCTTGCCGCAACTAGAGAAAGCCCGCGCACGGCAACGAAGACCCAATGCAGCCAAAAATAAATAAGTAAATTTATAAAAACTAAAAAACATCATAATAAATTAGTGTGATAGCTTTGGGATCTTTGGGATCACACTATGGTTCAAAATAGATTTTCTCCAACTGCATGTTCTTGAAATAAACTAAACATTTTTAGCTTCGGTCTCATCTGCCAAATGGGTTAATAATGCCTATATTAAGAATTTTCTGTAACGTTTAGTAAAATACTAAATTCAGTGAGTGGTACGTAGGATGCCCTCAGAATGGTGGTTATAATTATGAATACTGCTGTAGATAATTAAATAGAGGTAATTTGTTATATATACACATTTTCTGATTTGGCAATTGTTACAGTAAAGGAAACATTCGGTGGAATTAGCCAAGTTATCAATACTCTTATCTTCAAAAAACATTGACACTTCTTATGCAATCTTCTAGTGTGAATTTGGCCAATCCTTCAAACTCTTCTTCAGAAGCTTCACTCCCAATGAAGCTCATCAGGATCAGTTGATCTCTAGGAAAAACTGGAAGAGCCACCATACCAGCTTTGTGGGCAGGGGTATCAGTCTGCTCTGGCTGTAATAGCAAAATGCCACAGACTGCGTAGCTTAAACAACAAAAATTCATTTTGTCTCAGTTCTGGAGGCTGGATGTCCAGGATTAAGGCCTCATCAGGTTTGGTTTCGGCTGAGGCCTCTCTTACTGTCTTGAAGATGGTGCCTTCTTGCTGTATCCTCACTCAGACTCTACTCTGTGTGTGCTGTGTGCACACAGAGAGAAATCTTTGGTGTCTCTTCCTCTTCTTTTAAGGAAACCAGTCCTATCAGATTAGGGCCCAACCCTTACTTATTTAACCTTAATTACCTTCCTAAAGGCTCTATCTCCAAATACAGTAATATTGGGAGTTACAGCTTCAATATACAAATTTGGGTTGACACACAATTCAGTCCATAACAGCAGTCAAGTAAGAATATTTTAAGGCTTGCAAATCATCTATAATATTTCACAAAATGTAGAGATAATGAATGCATACATATTTTAACTGTTTTATTATCTTTAACATTAAACTGCAATTATTCTTAATAGTTTTCTTTCTGTTCCCAGAGTCCATATAAAAATCTGTGTGTGCATTTATTCTTTTATTTTTATTTATTTATTTTTTAAAATTTATTATTTATTTATTTATTTTTTGGCTGTGTTAGGTCTTTGTTTCTGTGCGAGAGCTTTCTCTAGTTGCGGCAAGCGGGGGCCACTCTTCATCGCGGTGCGCGGGCCTCTCACTATCGCGGCCTCTCTTGTTGCAGAGCACAGGCTCCAGACGCGCAGGCTCAGTAGCTGTGGCTCACGGGCCCAGTTGCTCTGCAGCATGTGGGATCTTCCCAGACCAGGGCTCGAACCCGTGTCCCCTCCATTGGCAGGCAGATTCTCAACCACTGCGCCACCAGGGAAGCCCGTGTATTTATTTTTTTAAAGTAAAATAAATTTAAAATATTTTAGGGTAATTATGAGACTTTCATAAAATTCCTAAAAAATAACAAGAGGAAAAATCTTTCTGCAGTGTTTTATACTTTTTATGCTGTGTTATATTTGGTCCTGGAGACTAAATAGGAAGGTATGCCAGGATAAAAACTCCATTTGGTATTAGAGCTAATATTTTATGCTAAGAATCAAGATTTTTTTTTTTCCACACTAGTGAAGAACTATGAAATCAACATGAAATATATTTTTAAAGAAAGAGTTTTGTTTATTTCTCTAAATAACTTATCCAATCTATAAATGTGGTTCACAGCATTCTGGTCACTTACATAAAAAGTGGAAAAATATTATTTTTACAAACATTTTCTACCTTTACTTGCAACTCCTAACAAAAGTCATGCTTGACACTTTGGCAGCACTTGATATGCCAATGTATGTTTACTGCAGCAATACCAACACTTCTCAGGGATTTGAAAGTAAGAGATGTTAAAGGACTTGGGATTGATTTTCTACTAAAGGTTGTGAAAAATAATGGTAAGGGCCAGAATTAGAATTTGGCAATTTTCATTCATAAATTCATTCAGCCATGTTTTCAAAGCCTGATAGGAATATTAAGCCCACCAAATCAAGAAATAAAATTAATTGAGTGAATACTACTCAAATGAACTTCTAACTAGAACATTGGGGAGTGAAAAGGAAATGTATTATTTATTGAATTCTTCTCACATTCAAAAGAAAGAAAGAATTTAACCTGGATAAATACCAGACATTAGTTTGGATAAGAATCATGGGCATTCCTCAAATCTGTGCCAGCTCTGAGTTTGGATTGTGATTCACAGAACAACTGTCTGTATTGCCTCTGTTTATTCTATTTCAGTCTGCATCTTTTAAAAGAACAAATACAGGATTAAGGCAATATGACCTACTTTTGCAATTTCTCCCTTAAAAAAAAAAAACTCTCTTCTTTAATTCCTAAAAAAGACCAAGGCCAATTACATTCTCAGTAGCATTTTATGTTAGATGAATAATTAGAACCTAGAAATATATTCTATAAAAAAGCTGACACTCTTAAAGTTAAAAAATAAATCTGTCTTTTTGCTTCATTCTGATGAGAACACAGGTTTTAAGATAATCTACTGGAAAATTCCAATGAGCAGAAAGAAAGGGTGGGGGCTTATGCATGGCATTGTTTCAATATATTTTCAACATATTCTTATATATTTATAAGCATAATGGTTCAAAGTATCCTTTTAAAGGGATATTGAATTTGGATGATAAATATATCTTATAAATGAAACTAGTTTAACAAATATTAAGTCATACTTGAATAAATGGCAAATTATGACAGCAGTTAGAGATACAATTCATGATTACCACAGAATCAAATTCTTTATTCCCCAAACCAAAGGCAATATGACCCTAGAAAATACAAGTCTGTGAGTTTAGTTTTTCTAGTTAAGTAAATATAGGAAAATAAAAATAATTAGTATAACAGTTTGAAGATTGCAGGATGATTCTCATTTTGAGTTAAAAACGTCCAACCCGTTTCTTTTTCTGGAAGAACATTAAAAAGATAATTGTAGTAAGAATTTGAATTTCATTTTCATATTCAACTCTATAATAAATGGAAAATAGACAATCTAGATTGCCTAATTATTAGGTGGCTTGGAAATTAGAGGTCCTTAACAAAAATTGTGACTATATAATCTCACAGTTGGAATTTAAATAATTTTAATTTAGCTAGTTTTTCAGATTCATTCATTCATATACCCATCCTACAAGTGTTTATTTTTATTGTTGCTTTTTGAGATGATATAGCTGATGTTATGCCAAATGTCTAGTAAAAAGAGTTGCAAGCTCTCATACCCACAGGGGCTGGGCAAGTAATGTCAATGAGTGAAGTGGGTTCCCTGAAGTGCACGTATCCGCCAAAAAGGACAGCCTCTATTCAGCTCCAATATGGCTACATAGGCACAGCCTTTTTAGATTTACCATTTTGAAATAAGAGACTGGAAATCTGAAACCTTACTTGTAATCTTCTGATTTTTTAAGTCTCAACAAATAATACAATTGCAAAAGTAATCATGTGCAAGCCAAACAAATTTTGTTTATGGGACTGATATAGCTTACTTGCTTCAAGTTTTGCCCCCTAATATACAGATTTATAAATATCATTGTGAACTTTGACTTTTATTCAGATTTTTGGCAATCAATAAACAGTTTTCTAGTTTATCGTTAGTACTAAACACAACAGTACAATTCTCGGTTCTCTGATCTGATTCAATGATACTCAGTCTTTGAATCAATCTCTTGGAAGGTGACATCCATCAGATCATCTTTAAGGTTGTCTGATGATAGCCATTTAGAAAGGAAGAATGTTACACTATTTAATATAGATCAGACTTGAAAAGGAAAGTATTCTGAGAAAAAGGGATAAAATTAGTTGGGTAAAAAATTACTTTATGCATACACAGTATATAAATATATATTAACACATATAACAAAGAACAGAAAAGATACATGGGGATTAGACCAGTGATTATCAAGCTTTATGTTTACAGGAATCATCTTGAATACTTATAAAATTTTTGATATGTGGCCTTTCCCCACAAGATGCAGATTCTGTAGTTTGGAGACAGGGCCCAGGGACCTGTCCTTTAAACAAGACTCCCTGTGATTTGAGGCTCATGTTGTAAGGCTGACACTTTAAACATTATGGTGGACTGAAAAAGAAAAACTTGTAAAGAATAAAACATTAATTTGTTATAAGGTTAGCCATGTTTCAAGTGAGGGTAATCAAGGTACTACCCTTTTTATTTTCCTTCCAAAGGAATGGTTATTGACTACTGAATCATCCTCATTAGTGTGAGTGTTGTATAAAGTGGAAGATTAAGTGAACACATTTCACATTTGTGAAGTAGGAGGCTGCGCTCATTGGTGACAAGTTTTAATTGTGATAAAAACAAGAGGAAAAACAGTAATAAATACTGGAGACAGCAACCCTAAACATATAATTACTATTGTTATCCTGATTTTACAGATAATGAGAGGGACTTGTCAGATATATTAGAGTGAGACAACTTTCCTAATATCATACATTGAATAAGGTATTGATGCACAGAAAGAGAGAGATCTTCTAACTGGAAAGGGAAAGGGGCTAATGTAGTCATTGCCTGAAGCGCCAGTCCCCCACGCCACATTTAGCTGGCATTTTCAATCGTGAGGCAGCAGCATACACTAGGCGGGGTCCTCATGTAACATCTTTACCACCTAGGATTGCTGTAAGTGCTCCATAATTATATATTTTTATATACTGTACATTAGTAAATATTACTATGTTATACATTATACATATAGGTCATTATAATTATCATTAACACAGAAACAAAAGCTGGAAGAATTTTTAATAACGCATACACAGAATGTAATACACAGAATGTGAAACTGTGAGATTCCTCATCCCCGCCATCATTTTACCCTAGTCTCCTGATTATGGTCCTGTAGGTATAATATTTCTATATGTCCCAAATTAGAATAAAGGAGGAGTTAACATTAAAGAAAAATCTTTAAAATAAATTTAAATGTAGATATTATGTTCTGAAATTTAAAAAGAAGAAAAAGAGGGGAAGGAGAGGGAGGACAAGGGGAGGAGGAAGTAGAAGAAGGAAGCAATATGGTAATGGATTTCAAACACTGGTGAATATTAAAATGATTAAAAGAATAAACATGCACTATCAACATCCCAGACCCAGGTATTCTGATTCAGTATGTCTGCTATTAGGTTCAGAAATATGTACTTATAAGAAGAGATTTTTATATCTTTATATCCATAAACAATTCTTCACAAAAAAGGATCATCATTTTCCTCATTCCCTGTTATGCAACTAAAGAAGAAATAAAATTAAGCTACTTAGAAGATATTTGGTTTCAGCCATTAGGAAGAAAAGCTATCTGACACTCAGGGATTATAAATATTAAAATCAGGTATCGGATACCTGTGGCTATGGGATATCCTTCTTTAGCAACCTTTTATATAAAACATTGAATACATTTTATCACTTTAGTTACAGATTAGGAGTTAAAGTGTCAAGATCATTTCTCAGGAAAGAGAACTAATATTAACAACTCTCCTGGCAAACACATTAACTTTCTTCATATAATTCTTACCACAGTCTTTGAGGTGGGCCCCATTTCATCACCGTTTCATACATGAGGATGTGAGGCTCAGAGCGCTAAGGGCTTGCCCAGGTCACATTGCTAGTCAACTAGTAAACCAGCTTGCAGACTCAGAGCCCCCAACTGTGAACCCTGTCATTTTCTTCTGTGATTCCTCCCTCTGAAATATTCCACGACAAACATGTGTCACCTCATCCAATTTCTTCCTACAGTATCACAATTACTTGTGTAGAACTACAGATATAGGTGATTCACCAGCTCTGAAATCGTCAGTAACTTCCCACTTATAGGACTAATTCAATTTCTTGGCAGGACACTGAAGGCCTTATGCAACTTGTTCCCAGTCTGTTTCTTCAGCTTTGCCTCGATTCCTGCCCAGCCTCGGGTCATATAGATTTACCTTTCTTCCTAGAATAACAAAATACCTTCAACACAGAGTTCTCTCTGCCTGGAATACCTTAAACAGTCTTACTTGCCTAGCTCATTCTGAGTCATTTTTCTGAGACCTGCCATAAATAGCCTCTTTCTGACATCCACAACAGTACAAATTTTCCCTTGTTTGTGATCTCACCCTGTATTCCGTTACATTTCCCCCCTCCAACCTTATAATCTAACCACTTGTTACATGTCAGTACCCATGACTAAAATATAAGCAATCTGGAGAAATGTCCTAGTTTTATTCCTCTTTGTATCCTCAGTATCCAGTTACTAGTTGGGGCCCACAAAGTTTACTTGGGTAAAGTAAAGTGTGATCATAAGTTAATGATCATACTGTTTTTGCCTTCTATAGTAATACATTTCAATTCACCATGGATATGTCCTAAAATTAAAATATGGACTTTAACTATATATTCATAATGATGAAATTATAGTTCATTTTCATATTTTTATTAGCATGCCAAGGTATTTTTCCAATGAATAATTTTAAATGCTTTTTAAAGTCCATCTTATCAAGGGCCAATGGATTATCTACCACTAGCTGAATATGGTTTTGACTAATATTCAAATTAACAGCAGATATATTGACATAATTAATATGCAGGCATTTAAGAACCAAAAATATATCACACAGCTATACTTTTCCCCTTAAACCATATTTAAAATATGCCTTCATAAATATCTATAAATTATACTAATTTTCTATTACCAGCAAAATATAGAAGACAGAAGAAAGTGTCACAGCTGGAAGAGGCACACACATTAGTTGAATGAATTTCCCTTAAGGCTCTGTGGAATGAATAGAAAGATACTCCATAGATTTGTATTTTTCTTTTACAATCAAATCTGAAAGCCCATTTAAAATGCATGCTCTGAGCTATATTATGCACATCTTATATTCTTGTGTATTTTTCTGGAGACATGCATGGGAACTAACTAAATTCTTCAAAACCCCTAAATCTAAACCTATGAGGTTATGATGACTTAGGCTCACTTTTGGCATGCTTGGAGACTTTGTACTATTCTATTTCTATTAAGGATAGATCTGCAATTCATGGGCAAGCACTTGGAAATTTAATACACTCTTAGTTCCATGAATTGCATTTTTTGGATTCTTATGCTTGATCACTGCTCTTTCACAAAAACGTTTCTAAAACTTTCCCCCCAATTCTCTCCTCTATTTTCAAGTCTTAACATAGTAAATCCAACTGATTTCATGCAAATCAGACTTTTTTTTCCCACTCTAGTTCATGTGAGTTTTAACTGTCTATGTAACACTGGGAAATTGCCTTATAGAGGACTGTATCATTAATAAAACCAGGTGGAATGGTTTATTGAGGTAATGCATTATTCCTAATCTCCTATTCATTGTGTGTAGAGGCAAAATCTTGACTGATGTCGCTACCAAGGCCATTTACAGCTACAACTTGGAAATGATATATTCCTTGAAGATCCTGATAATGCCAAGAGCAGAGGCTGTGATTGCCTGGCCTTGATGAACGTTACCCAGACATTTGAGTTATTGGACTTCAGCAATGTATCATTTTGCAAAATCTAAGAAAACAAAATTTTAGAAGATAGCTATACACACTTTCAGGAAACACTAGACCTTCCCAGACTCTTTCAAATAGCATTTCAAATTAATTAAAACATCTTAGTCCAAAACCCACAAATACTGTATTGCTTTATGTGCCAAATCACAGAAAAAGCCTAAAAATGCTGGCTTAGCCCTATAATAGTAAAACGTAAATCTTTAAATTGAAAAATAAAAAGAATAAGAAAACTCAAATGGTTATTTTTCATTTGGTTTAAAAATATAATAGTATCCTTCAGTAATAAGGTTTTTAGCACTTTACCAAATGTATTTAATCTAGTCACTTCTTTACCCTTTCACCAAAGGTGGAAAAGTAAAAGCAATTCTAACTCCTCCTTTGCATATGAAGATTATAGTGATGGCATCCATGGGTTAGGAATTCTAATGTTCTCTGCTGTCTATCCATTTCTCCTGAACTATTCAGCACTGAGATACTGGTGCCACTTCCTTCATGATTGCTGATCTTACACATATGTCTTATTCCTGAATGAAAATTCCTCTGCAAGTTCAAAGCTAGAAACACAGTGACTCTTAGCGTAAGGTAGAAGCTATATTGTTCTGCCTTCGTTTTGCCACAGACATGAGGTGTCCAAAGCTAAATTATATTCTTCATTGTTTTCTGCTCCTGAATTTTTTTAAGATAACAATTTTCCTTTTTTTAAATATGATTCTTATATTTTCATCCAAAGTTTAGTAGTTTTATTCTTTAAGCCATTTCATGTAAACCATCTTAATTCATTTTTGAAAGTATGCTTGCAATAAATAATTTAATACCTTTGAAGAAAATAGGTGTAGGATAGCCTATGATAAAGTACTAGAGAGCTTTTGAATACCATGTTCCCCCAAATATTTTCCCTGGTGATAACCAAAATTCCACCATTGTGAAACAAGTGATCACAGAAAAGAATAACACATTCTTTCCTCAACTCTTCTATGTAAATGAGTTCATCAGATTAATCTCCCGAAGTGACTAAAGGGATCAAGCAGTCAAGGAAGTAAATGTCTTTGCAGGGTAAGATAAAGTACAAAACCAAACCAAACCAAACCAAACCAAACCAAACAACGTGAAATAGTGACCTGAGGAAAGGGAGCAATACTGGAGCAGAAAGACACACACACCCCCTTTTTTTCCAAAATTGACCCCTAAATCCACTCTTATACAGTATCTTCTAGGAAGTACAGAAACAATAACTTACCTACGTAGGAAAACTTCATGTTCTGTAGGACAAGTAGAAGGAAGATCACAACATTACACCATCTTGAAACATCTGCTTTACATAATCATCATTGATCTTCATGAAGGTGGACTCATCACCCTTCAGCCTCCATGTTGCATTATGTGAAACTCTATTTCAGACCAGTAGGTTAATGTGCTAGTAATTTTTATCTGTTGTGGCAGCTCTTTAAACATTTTAAGAGACCTAGATGCATATTTATTTTAGTATTCAAAAGTTCTGGGTATGGTAAACATTTTAAAATTTGGACAGCTTAATGTATCCTAAGCTTTAGATTATTATTCCTAAATTTAAGAGTTAGGTATTCTTCAGCTTTTCTTCACTACTCTATATTATATTTTTACTATTGGCCCTGGAGAATTTTTATTTATTTAACAGAGTTATTGTCTCATGTGTATCAAAATGTTTTTTCCAGATTGACAGTTGACTAGTCTGCTCTTTCTTTTTGAGACGCTTTATCACTGGAGTTATGTATCCAAAGTTTATAGATAAAATCAGAAGACTTGCCCAATTTCCATTTCCCTAATAAACCTTCATGCTGTGCAGTTTGCAATTAATAATGCACCAGGATTTTCCTTGCGTTAGGCAGTGTAGAGGACTAACTCAATCTCTAGAGTACCATTTCACACAATGAAACACTAACTTTGCTTGATGTCCTGGTGACTTGAAGCATTAATACATTTCTTAAGTGCCAAATTTAATCCCAGATATAAAGTCATGTTTTGGGAGAATATACTTCAATAAAAAGAAGTCTGAGTATTGGGACATAATAGGAAATAACAATATGTTTATGAACAACAGAAATAAAATATTCCCTCTAAGCAAAGTATTTCTTTTTTCCAAGTGATATTTATTGAATAACAGTGGCAAATTTATCAATCATGGTATGCCCTAGGGCTAGTTCCATACTCACTGTTAAAAACTACTTTCTGTAGGCTACAGTTGCAAAAAAGTAATATGAAATTTTAAAGAGGATGGTTAAAATAAGCAAAACTTTCCATTAATTAAGCCCTCACTGTGGCACACCAACATAGCAGCTTGTAAGCACTCCTCCCACTTCTTGAGACACAAGCACAGCACCCTGTCAGGAACTCAGGAAGTGAAGACTTTAACTCTTTAGAAGAAAAGAGTACAAGTCTACACCAATTTGGTAGTTTCTTCATAACATAAAATATCTCTCTTAGGATTATCTCTGTTTAGAAATAAAAATTAGCCAAAATAGGAAATATTGAAGCATGCAACAATAAAATTTGTCCATCAATACAAAATAATTGGTAAAACTGATTGTTAAAAATAGTATCCATTAATTGCATAAACTTTACTGGAAATTAAAAACTATACTCCAGTTAATTCCAGGTTCTGTAGAACCTTCACCCTAACAAAGATCTCCACCTGGGCTTCCCTGGTGGTGCAGTGGTTGAGAATCTGCCTGCTGATGCAGGGGACACGGGTTCGAGCCCTGGTCTGGGAAGATCCCACATGCCGCGGAGCAACTAGGCCCGTGAGCCACAATTACTGAGCCTGCGCGTCTGGAGCCTGTGCTTTGCAACAAGAGAGGCTGCGACAGTGAGAGGCTCGCGCACTGCAATGAAGAGTGGCCCCCACTTGCCACAACTAGAGAAAGCCCTCGCACAGAAACGAAGACCCAACACAGCCATAAATAAATAAATAAATAAATAAATAAATAAATAAACAAACCCAAAGTTTAAAAAAAAAGAAAAGAATTCTCTCACCACCCTCTGCTCTAACAACAACAAAAAAATCTCCACCTTACTTTTTTGCTACAGTTTTTCATGTACTTCATATCCAACCAAATTTATTATTAATCCTAGTCCGCTAGTTATTTCTTTAAAAGCTGAAGGGGAGTTCCAGGCATTAAAGGGGGGGAGTCTTATCTTGAGCGACATCTAGTGGACTACTACAGAATGACATGTTTAAAAGAGGCTACTACAGATTAGGCAGCTGTAACAACTTTTTTTTTTTTAACATCTTTATTGGAGTATAATTGCTTTACAATGGTGTGTTAGTTTCTGCTTTATAACAAAGTGAATCAGTTATACATATACATATGTTCCCATATCTCTTCCCTCTTGCATCTCCCTCCCTCCCACCCTCCCTATCCCACCCCCTAGGTGGTCACAAAGCACCGAGCTGATCTCCCTGTGCTATGCAGTTGCTTCCCACTAGCTATCTATTTTACGTTTGGTAGTGTATATACGTCCATGCCACTCTCTAACTTTGTCACACCTTACCTTCCCCCTCACCATATCCTCAAGTCCATTCTTTAGTACGTCTGTGTCTTTATTCCCATATGGCCGCTAGGTTCTTCATAACCATTTTTTTTTTCTTAGATTCCATATATATGTGTTAACATACGGTATTTGTTTTTCTCTTTCTGACTTACTTCACTCTGTATGACAGACTCTAGGTCCATCAACCTCACTACAAATAACTCAATTTCGTTTCTCTTATGGCTGAGCAATATTCCATTGTATATATGTGCCACATCTTCTTTATCCATTCATCTGTTGATGGACACTTAGGTTGCGTCCATGTCCTCGCTATTGTAAATAGAGCTACAATGAACATTTTGGTACATGACTCTTTCTGAATTATGGTTTTCTCAAGTTATATGTCCAGTAGTGGGATTGCTGGGTCCTATGGTAGTTCTATTTTTAGTTTTTTAAGGGACCTCCATACTGTTCTCCATAGTGGCTGTATCAATTTACATTCCCACCAACAGTGCAAGAGGGTTCCCTTTTCTCCACACCTTCTCCAGCATTTATTGTTTCTAGATTTTTTGATGATGGCCATTCTGACTGGTGTGAGATGATATCTCATTGTAGTTTTGATTTGCATTTCTCTAATGATTAATGATGTTGAGCATTCTTTCATGTGTTTGTTGGCAATCTGTATATCTTCTTTGGAGAAATGTCTATTTTGGTCTTCTGCCCATTATTGGATTGGGTTGTTTGCTTTTTGATATTGAGCTGTAGGAGCTGCTTCTAAATTGTGGAGATTAATCCTTTGTCAGTTGCTTCATTTGCAAATATTTTCTCCCATTCTGAGGGTTGTCTTTTCATCTTGTTTATGGTTTCCTTTGCTGTGCAAAAGCTTTTAAGATTCATTAGGTGCCATTTGTTTATTTTTGTTTTTATTTCCATTTCTCTAGGAGGTGGGTCAAAAAGGATCTTGCTGTGATTTATGTCATAGAATGTTCTGCCTACGTTTTCCTCTAAGAGTTTTATAGTGTCTGGCCTTACATTTAGGTCTTTAATCCATTTTGAGTTTATTTTTGTGTATGGTGTTAGGGAGTGTTCTAATTTCATACTTTTACATGTACCTGTCCAGTTTTCCCAACACCACTTATTGAAGAGGCTGTCTTTTCTCCACCGTATATTCTTGCCTCCTTTTTCAAAGATAAGGTGACCATATGTGGGTGGGTTTATCTCTGGGCTTTCTATCCTGTTCCATTGATCTATATTTCTGTTTTTGTGCCAGTACCACACTGTCTTGATTACTGTAACTTTGTAGTATAGTCTGAAATCAGGGAGCCTGATTACTCCAGCTCCGTTTTTCTTTCTCAAGGTTGCTTTGGCTATTCGGGGTCTTTTGTGTTTCCATACAAACTGCGAAATTTTTTGTCCTAGTTCTGTGAAAAATGCCAGTGGTCGTTTGATAGGGATTGCACTGAATCTTTAGATTGCTTTGGGTAGTAAAGTCATTTTCACACTGTTGATTCTTCCAATCCAAGAACATGGTATATCTCTCCATCTATTTGTATCATCTTTAATTACTTTCATCAGTGTCTTATAGTTTTCTGCATACAGGTCTTTTTTCTCCTTAGGTAGGTTTATTCCTAGATATTTTATTCTTTATGTTGCAATGGTAAATGGGAGTCTTTTCTTAATTTCACTTTCAGATTTTTCATCATTAGTGTATAGGAATGCTAGAGATTTCTGTGCATTAATTTTGTATCCTGCTACTTTACCAAATTCATTGATTAGCTCTAGTAGTTTTCTGGTACCATCTGTAGGATTTTCTATGTATAGTACCATGTCAAGTGCAAACAGTGACAGCTTTACTTCTTTTCCGATTTGGATTCCTTTCATTTCTATTTCTTCTCTGATTGCTGTGGCTAAAACTTCCAAAACTATGTTGAATAATAGTCGTGAGAGTGGGCAACCTTGTCTTCTTCCTGATCTTAGCGGAAATGGTTTCTGTTTTTCACCATTGGGGATGATGTTGGCTGTAGGTTTGTCATATATGGCCTTTATTATGTTGAGGAAAGTTCCCTCTATGCCTACTTTCTGCAGGGTTTTCATCATAAATGGGTGTTGAATTTTGTCGAAAGCTTTCTCTGCACCAATTGAGATGATCATATTGTTTTTCTCCTTCAATTTGTTAATATGGTGTATCACATTGATTGATTTGCATATATAGAAGAATCCTTGCATTCCTGGAATAAACCCCGCTTGATCATGGTGTATGATCCTTTTAATGTGCTGTTGGATTCTGTTTGCCAGTATTTTCTTAAGGATTTTTGCATCTATGTTTATCAGTGATATTCGCCTGTAGTTTTCTTTCTTTGTGACATCTTTGTCTGGTTTTGGTATCAGGGTGATGGTGGCCTTGTAGAATGAGTTTGGGAGTGTTCCTCACTCTGCTATATTTTGGAAGAGTTTGAGAAGGATAGGTGTTAGCTCTTCTCTAAATGTTTGATAGAATTCACCTATGAAGCCATTTGGTCCTGGGCTTTTGTTTGCTGGAAGATTTTTAATCAAGTTTCAATTTCAGTGCTTGTGATTGGTCTGTTCATATTTTCTATTTCTTCCTGGTTCAGTCTCGGAAGGTTGTGCATTTCTAAGAATTTGTCCATTTCTTCCAGGTTGTCCTTTTTATTGGCATAGAGTTGCTTGTAGTAATCTCTCATGATCCTTTGTGTTTCTGCAGTGTCAGTTGTTACTTCGCCTTGTTCACTTCTAATTCTATTGATTTGAGTCTTCTCCCTTTTTTTCTTGATGAGTCTGGCTAATGGTTTATCAATTTTGTTTATCTTCTCAAAGAACCAGCTTTTAGTTTTATTGATCTTTGCTATCGTTTCCTTCATTTCTTTTTCCTTTATTTCTGATCTGATCTTTATTATGTCTTTCCTTCTGCTAACTTTGGGGTTTTTTTGTTCTTCTTTCTCTAATTGCTTTAAGTGTAAGGTTAGGTTGTTTGTTTGCGATGTTTCTTGTTTCTTAAGGTAGGATTGTATTGCTGTAAACTTCCCTCTTAGAACTGCTTTTGCTGCATCCCATAGGCTTTGGGTCATCGTGTTTTCACTTTCATATGTTACTAGGTATTTTTTTATTTCCTCTGATTTCTTCAGTGATTTCTTGGTTATTTAGTAGGGTATTGTTTATCCTCCATGTGTTTGTATTTTTTACAGATTTTTCCCTGTAATTGATATCTATTCTCATAGCGTTGTGGTCGGAAAAGATACTTGATGCAATTTCTATTTTCCTAAATTTACTGAGGCTTGATTTGTGACCCAAGATATGATCTATCCTGGAGAATGTTCCATGAGCACTTGAGAAGTGTATTCTGTTGTTTTTGGATGGAATGTCCTATAAATATCAATTAAGTCCATCTTGTTTAATGTATCATTTAAAGCTTGTGTTTCCTTATTTATTTTCATTTTGGATGATCTGTCCATTGTTGAAAGTGGGGTGTTAAAGTCCCCTACAATGATTGTGTTACAGTCGATTTCCCCTTTTATGGCTGTTAGCATTTGCCTTATGTATTGAGGTGCTCCTATGTTAGGTGCATAAATATTTACAATTGTTATATCTTCTTCTTGGTTCGATCCCTTGATCATTATGTAGTGTCCTTCTTTGTCTCTTGGAATAGTCTTTATTTTAAAGTCTATTGTGTCTGATATGAGAATTGCTACTCCAGCTTTCTTTTGATAGCCTTTTGAATGCAATATCTTTTTCCATCCCCTCAGTTTCTGTCTGTATGTGTCCCTAGGTCTGAAATGGGTCTTCTTTTTGTATCCATTCAGCCAGTCTATGTCTTTTGGTGGGAGCATTTAATACATTTACATTTAAAGTAATTATCAATATGTATGTTCTTATTACCATTTTCTTAATTGTTTTGGGTTTGTTATTGTAGGTCTTTCCCTTCTCTTGTGTTTCCTGACTAGAGAAGTTCCTTTAGCATTTGTTGTAAAGTTGGTTTGGTAGTGCTGAATTCTCTTAGCTTTTGCTTATCTGTAAAGGTTTTAATTTCTCCATCAAATCTGAATGAGATCCTTGCTGGGTAGAGTAATCTTGGTTGTAGGTTTTTCTCCTTCATCACTTTAAATATGTCCTGCCACTCCCTTCTGTCTTGCAAAGTTTCTGCTGAAAGATCAGCTGTTAACCTTATGGGGATTCCCTTGTGTGTTATTTGTTGTTTTTCCCTTGCTGCTTTTAATATTTTTTCTTTGTATTTAATTTTTGATAGTTTGATTAATATGTGTCTTGGCATGTTTCTCCTTGGGTTTATCCTGTATGGGACTCTCTGTGCTTCCTGGACTTGATTAACTATTTCCTATCCCATATTAGGGAAGTTTTCAACTATAATCTCTTCAAATATTTTCTCAGTCCCTTTCTTTTTCTCTTCTTCTTCTGGGACCCCTATAACTCGAATGTTGGTGTGTTTAATGTTGTCCCAGAGGTCTCTGAGACTGTCCTCAGTTCTTTTCATTCTTTTATCTTTATTCTGCTCTACAGTAGTTATTTCCACTATTTTATCTTCCAGGTCACTTATCCGTTCTTCTGCCTCGGTTATTCTGCTATTGATCCCTTCTAGAGAATTTTTATTTTCATTTATTGTGTTGTTCATCATTGTTTGTTTGCTCTTTACTTCTTCTAGGTCCTTGTTAAACATTTCTTGTATTTTCTCCATTCTATTTCCAAGATTTTGGATCATCTTTACTATCATTATGCTGAATTCTTTTTCAGGTAGACTGCCTATTTCCTCTTCATTTGTTAGGTCTGGTGGGTTTTTGCCTTGCTCCTTCATCTGCTGTGTGTTTCTCTGTCTTCTCATTTTGCTTAACTTACTGTGTTTAGGGTATCCTTTTTGCAGGCTGCAGGTTCGTAGTTCCCATTTTTTTTGGTGTCTGTCCCCAGTGGCTAAGGTTGGTTCAATGGGTTGTGTAGGCTTCCTGGTGGAGGGGACTAGTGCCTGTGTTCTGGTGGATGATGCTGGATCTTGTCTTTCTGGTGGGCAGGTCCATATCTGGTGGTGTGTTTTCAGGAGTCTGTGGCCTTATGATTTTAGGCAGCCTCTCTGCTAATGCATGGGGTTGTGTTCCTGTCTTGCTAGTTGTTTGGCATAAGGTGTCCAGCACTGTAGCTTGCTGGTCGTTGAGTGAAGCTGGGTCTTGGAGTTGAGATGGAGATCTCTGGGAGATTTTCGCTGTTTATATTATGTGGATCTGGGAGGTCTCTTGTGGACCAGTGTCCTGAACTTGGCTCTCCCACCTCACAGGCACAGCCCTGACGCCTGACTGGAGCACCAAGAGCCTTTCATCCACACGGCTCAGAATAAAAAGGAGAAAAAATAGAAAGAAAGAAAGAAAGGAAGAAAGAAAGAAAGAAAGAAAGAAAGAAAGAAAGAGAGAAAGGAAGGAAGGAAGGAAGAAAGAAGATAAAGTAAAATAAAATAAAGTAAAATAAAATAAAATAAAGCTATTAAAATAAAAAATAATAATTAAGAAAAACATATTTTAAAGTAAAAACAAAAACAAAAACGGACAGACAGAACCCTAGGACAAATGGTAAAAGCAAAGCTATACAGACAAAATCACACACAGAAGCATACACATACACAGTCACAAAAAGAGAAAAAGGAAAAAGAATATATATATATCTTTGCTCCCAAAGTCCACCTCTTCAATTTGGGATGATTAGTTGTCTATTCAGGTATTCCACAGATGCAGGGTACAACTAGTTGATTGTGGAGCTTTAATCCGCTGCTCCTGAGGCTGCTGGGATAAATTTCCCTTTCTGTTCTTTGTTCACAAGGTTCCCAGTGTTCAGCTTTGGATATGGACCCGCCTCTGCATGTAGGTCGTCTGAGGGCATCTGTTCTTCGCTCAGACAGGACGGGATTAAAGGAACAGCTGCTTCGGTGGCTCTGGCTCACTCAGGCCGGGGGGAGGGAGGGGTATGGAGGAGGCGGGGCGAGCCTGCGGCGGCAGAGGCCGTCGTGACGTTGCGGCAGCCTGAGGCGCGCAGTGCGTTCTCCCGGGGAAGTTGTCCCTGCATCACGGCACCCTGGCAGTGGCGGGCTGCACAGGCTCCCAGGAGGGGCAGTGTGGAGAGTGACCTGTGCTCGCACACAGGCTTCATGGTGGCAGCAGCAGCAGCCTTAGCGTCTCATGCCCGTCTCTGGGGTCCATGCTGATAGCCGCGGATCGCACCCGTCTCTGGAGCTCCCTTAAGCGGCGCTCTTAATCCCTTCTCCTCACGCACCAGGAAGCAAAGAGGCAAGAAAAAGTCTCTTGCCTCTTCGGCAGCTCCAGACATTTTCCTGGGCTCCCTCCCGGCTACCTGTGGTGCACTAACCCCTTCAGGCTGTGTTCACGCCACCAACCCCAGTCCTCTCCCTGCGATCCCACCGAAGCCCGAGCCTCAGCTCCCAGCCCCGCCTGCCCTGGCAGGTGAGCAGACAAGCCTCTCGGGCTGGTGAGCGCTGCTCGGCACCGAGCCTCTGTGCGGGAGTCTCTCCGCTTTGCCCTCCTCACCCCTGTGGCTGCGCTCTCCTCCACGGCTCTGAAGCTTCCCCCCTCTGCCACCCGCAGTCTCCGCCCACGAAGGGGCTTCCTAGTGTGTGGAAACCTTTCCTCCTTCACAGCTCCCTCCCACTGGTGCAGGTCCCATCCCTATTCTTTGTCTCTGTTTTTTCTTTTTTCTTTTGCCCTACCCAGGTACGTGGGGAGTTTCTTGCCTTTTGGGAGGTCTGAGGTCTTCTGCCAGCGTCCAGTAGGTATTCTGTAGGAGCTGTTCCACATGCACATGTATTTCTGATGTATTTGTGGGGAGGAAGATGATCTCCCCGTCTTGCTCTTCCGCCATCTTCTTTAACAACTTTAGCTCTGTTATCCTATGTTACATTTACATGAGAATTATAAGCATCTACTCAAAAATAACTTTACATAAGCAGTAAAATTATTTGTTTTAAATAATGATGGAAATTACATACGGCCTAGAAAATTCTGCAAATGGAAAAATATCTTAATTAAAAAGTGTATAAATATAATGTTGTGTAATAATATGCCATTATAGGAAAAGGGTTTCCAATACTTTTAAGAGCAACTAATAGTCGAGGTGCTCCTCTTTTATGTAAATATATAAAAAAAATACTCTTTATTTAACTTTAAAACCTCAGTTTGGGATCAAAATTTTGTTCATTTTATTTTGCTAAATTAAGAAGTTAGATTATTTTGTCAGAAATATTTATTCTCACTGTATATTTTTCTATTTATTTGTGATTATTTGAGGCAAAATGTTACACTGTTTTTGTTAATAGTATCTTAAGGAGACACTAAAATATTTTCAGATTGCTCCTTGATGATCATTTTTAAGAATATGTAAAAATATGCCTATTATATGTGACTCTTTCATTGCTTTATTTCTAACTAACTCCTTTGCCTTTGAGAGTGCAGTAACCTTGTATTGTTGTTATTGTTTTTCCATCTCCTTTCAAATCATAGCATATCTATTGGTAAATTATTATAGTGTGCTTGACCTTCTATTTGTCCTAGTATCTCTTTGTATGAGTTCTCTCAATTCTGTTCTTTGTATGCCTTCTGTAACTTTCTTTATCTCATCACAATTTTCCTTTATTGTGCCATCTATTTCATTTTCCTTTTTATGTATTCTAAATTACTTTGCATTGTTCTTACCACCTTCATGCTCTCTTTTTTAAATATTTGCCACTAATCCCAAGCATTCTTACAATAGAAAATAATTTTGTGATCTCTAATTATTTTCCTTAATAAAACCTTTGTCTCTCTATTCACATACTCCTTACTCATTTTCCATATTCACTTTCCTGCTGTTCCTAAGGTTAGAATTAAGTAATCTAAAAATAAAATTTAAATATCTTACTTTTAGAATACTGATTTTCACTTTTAAGGGAATTTCTCTAATTAGCTTTCCCACTACTTTTTGAAGTTAGCAAGCATGTGCTAACTCCTACTATATGTTTGGTTTTAACTCAAGTTCTTTTGAGGTAACCAAGAAAAATAGCTTGGTTTTTTTTTTTTTTTTTTTACTCACATCCCTCTGTTATTGGTGAAATCAGTCATACAATCAACTGGATCATTCCATCATTGGATGACTTGCATAATATACATATATATATATATTTTTATACAGCAGGTTCTTATTAGTCATCCATTTTATACACATCAGTGTATACATGTCAATCCCAGTCGCCCAATTCATCACACCACCACCCCCACCACCCCGCTGCTTTCCCCCCTTGGTGTCCATACGTTTGTTCTCTACATCTGTGTCTCAATTTCTGCCCTGCAAACCAGTTCATCTGTACCATTTTTCTAGGTTCCACATATATGCATTAATATACGATATTTGTTTTTCTCTTTCTGACTTACTTCACTATGTATGACACTCTAGATCCATCCACGTCTCAACAAATGACTCAATTTCCTTCCTTTTTATGGCTGAGAAATATTCCATTGTATATATGTACCACACCTTCTTTATCCATTCGTCTGTCGATGGGCATTTAAGTTGCTTCCATGACCTGGCTATTGTAAATAGTGCTGCAATGAAAATTGGGGTGCATGTGTCTTTTTGAATTATGGTTTTCTCTGGGTATATGCCCAGTAGTGGGATTGCTGGGTCATATGGTAATCCTATTTTTAGTTTTTTAAGGAACCTCCATACTGTTCTCCATAGTGGTTGCATCAATTCACATTCTCACCAAGAGTGCAAGAGGGTTCCTTTTTCTCCACACCCTCTCCAGCATTTGTTGTTTGTAGATTTTCTGATAACACCCATTCTAACTGGTGTGAGGTGATACCTCATTGTAGTTTTGATTTGCATTTCTCTAATAATTAGTGATGTTGAGCAGCTTTTTATGTGCTTCTTGGCCATCTGTATGTCTTCTTTGGAGAAATGTCTATTTAGGTCTTCTGCCCATTTTTGGATTGGGTTGTTTGTTTTTTTAATATTGAGCTGCATGAGCTGTTTATATATTTTGGAGATTAGTCCTTTGTCTGTTGATTCATTTCCAAATATTTTCTCCCATTCTGAGGGTTGTCTTCTCCTCTTTTTATGGTTTCCTTTGCTGTGCAAAAGCTTTGAAGTTTCATTAGGTCCCATTTGTTTATTTTTATTTTTATTTCCATTACTCTAGAAGGTGGATCAAAAAAGATCTTCCTGTGATTTATGTCAAAGAGTGTTCTTCCTATGTTTTCCTCTAAGAGTTTTATAGTGTCCGGTCTTACTTTTAGGTCTTTAATCCATTTTGAGTTTATTTTTGTGTATGGTGTTAGAGAGTGTTCTAATTTCATTCTTTTACATGTAACTGTCCATTTTTCGCAGCACCACTTATTGAAGAGGCTTTCTTTTCTCCATTGTATATCCTTGCCTCTTTGTCATAGATTAGTTGACCATAGGTGCGTGGGTTTATCTCTGGGCTTTCTATCTTGTTCCATTGATCTATGTTTCTGTTTTTGTGCCACTACCATATTGTCTTGATTACTGTAGCTTTATAGTATAGTCTGAAGTCAGGGAGTCTGATTCCTCCAGCTCCGTTTTTTTCCTTCAAGACTGCTTTGAGTATTCGGGGTCTTTTGTGTCTCCATACAAATTTTAAGATTTTTTGTTTTAGTTCCATAAAAAATGTCATTGGTAATTTGATAGGGATTGCATTGAATCTGTAGATTGCTTTGGGTAGTATAGTCATTTACACAATATTGATTCTTCCATTCCAAGAACATGGCATATCTCTCCATCTGTTGGTATCATCTTTAATTTCTTTCATCAGTGTCTTATAGTTTTCTGCATACAGGTCTTTTGTCTCCCTAGGTAGGTGTATTCCTAGGTATTTTATTCTTTTTGTTGCACTGGTAAATGGGAGTGTTTCCTTAATTTCTCTTTCAGATTTTTCATCATTAGTGTATAGGAATGCAAAAGATTTCTGTGCATTAATTTTGTATCCTGCAACTTTACCAAATTCATTGATTAGCTCTAGTAGTTTTCTGGTGGCATCTTTAGGATTCTCTATGTATAGTATCATGTCATCTGCAAACAGTGACAGTTTTACTTCTTCTTTTCCAATTTGTATTCCTTTTATTTCTTTTTCTTCTCTGATTGCTGTGGCTAAGACTTCCAAAACTACGTTGAATAATAGTGGTGAGAGTGGACATCCTTGTCTTGTTCCTGATCTTAGAGGAAATGCTTTCAGTTTTTCACCATTGAGAATGATGTTTGCTGTGGGTTTGTCATATATGGCCTTTATTATGTTGAGGTAGGTTCCCTCTATTCCCACTTTCTGAAGAGTTTTTATCATAAATGGGTGTTTAATTTTGTCAAAAGCTTCTTCTGCATCTGTTGAGATGATCACATGGTTTTTATTCTTCAATTTGTTAATATGGTGTATCACATTGATTGATTTGCATATATTGAAGAATCCTTGCATCCCTAGGATAAATCCCACTTGGTCATGGTGTATGATCCTTTTAATGTGTTGTTGGATTCTGTTTGCTAGTATTTTATTGAGGAATTTTGCATCTATATTCATCAGTGATATTGGTCTCTAATTTTCTTTTTTTGTAGAACCTTTTTCTGGTTTTGGTATCAGGGTGATGGTGGCCTCATAGAATGAGTTTGGGAGTGTTCCTTCCTCCACAATTTTTTGGAAGAGTTTGAGAAGGATGGGTGTTAGCTCTTCTCTAAATGTTTGATAGAATTCACCCGTGAAGCCATCTGGTCCTGGACTTTTGTTTGTTGGAAGATTTTTAATCACAGTTTCAATTTCATTACTTGTGATTGGTCTGTTCATATTTTCTATTTCTTCTTGGTTCAGTCTTGGAAGTTTATACCTTTTTAAGAATTTTTCATTTCTTCCAGGTTGTCCATTCTATTGGCATAGAGTTGCTTGTGGTAGTCTCTTAGGATGCTTTGTATTTCTGCGGTGTCTGTTGTAACTTCTCCTTTTTCATTTCTAATTTTATTGATTTGAGTCCTCTCCTTCTTTTTCTTGATGAGTCTGGCTAATGGTTTATCAATTTTGTTTATCTTCTCAAAGAAACAGCTTTTAGTTTTATTAATCTTTGCTATCGTTTCCTTCATTTCTTTTTCATTTATTTCTGCTCTGATCTTTATGATTTCTTTCTTTCTGCTAACTTTGGGTTTTGTTTGTTCTTCTTTCTCTAGTTCCTTTAGGTGTAAGGTTAGATTGTTTATTTGAGATTTTTCTTGTTTCTTGAGGTAGGCTTGTATAGCTGTCAACTTCCCTCTTAGAGCTGCTTTTGCTGCATCCCATAGGTTTTGGATCATCATGTTTTCATTGTCATTTGTCTCTAGGTATTTTTTTGGTTTCTTCAGTGATCTCTCAGTTATTTAGTAACATATTGTTTAGCCTCCATGTGTTTGTGTTTTTTACGTTTTTTTCCCTGTAATTCATTTCTAATCTCATAGCACTGTGGTCAGAAAAGATGCCTAATATGATTTCAGTTTTCTTAAATTTACTGAGGCTTGATTTGTGACCCAGGATGTGATCTATCTTGGATAATGTTCCATGCACACTTGAGAAGAAAGTGTAATCTTCTGTTTTTGGATGGAATGTCCTGTAAATATCAATTAAATCTATCTGGTCAATTGTGTCATTTAAAGCTTCTATTTCCTTATTTATTTTCATTTTGGATGATTTGTCCATTGGTATAAGTGAGGTGTTAAAGTCCCCCACTATTACTGTGTTACTGTCGATTTCCTCTTTTATAGCTGTTAGCAATTGCCTTATGTATTGAGGTGCTCCTATGTTGGGTGCATATATATTTATAATTGTTATATTTTCTTCTTGGATTGATCCCTTGATCATTATGTAGTGTCCTTCCTTGTCTCTTGTAACATTCTTTATTTTAAAGTCTATTTTATCTGATATGAGTATTGCTACTCCAGCTTCCTTTTGATTTCCATTTGCATGGAATATCTTTTTCCTTCCCTTCACTTTCAGTCTGAATGTGTCCCTAGGTCTGAAGTGTGTCTCTTGTAGACAGCAAATATATGGATCTTGGTTTTGTATCCATTCAGCAAGCCTGTGTCTTTTGGTTGGAGCATTTCATCCATCCACGTTTAGTGTGATTATCAATATGTATGTTCCTATTACCATTTTCTTAATTGTTTTGGGTTTGTTTTTGTAGGTCCTTTTCTTCTCTTGTGTTTCCCACTTAGAGAAGTTCCTTTAGCATTTGTTGTAGAGCTGGTTTGGTGGTGTTGAATTCTCTTAGCTTTTGCTTGTCTGTAAAGCTTTTGATTTCTCTGTCGAATCTGAATGAGATCCTTGCCCGATAGAGTAATCTTGGTTGTAGGTTCTTCCCTTTCATCACTTTAAGTATATCATGCCACTCCCTTCTGACTTGTAGAGTTTCTGCTGAGAAATCAGCTGTTAACCTCATGGGAATTCCCTTGTATGTTATTTGTCATTTTTCCCTTGATGCTTTCAATAATTTTTCTTTGTCTTTAATTTTTGCCACTTTGATTACTATGTGTCTCGGTGTGTTTCTCCTTGGGTTTATCCTGTATGGGACTCTCTGTGCTGCTTGGACTTGGTTGGCTATTTCCTTTCCCATGTTAGGGAAGTTTTCTACTATAATCTCTTCAAATATTTTCTCTGTTCCTTTTTCTCTCTCTTCTCCTTCTGGGACCCCTATAATACGAATGTTGTTGCATTTAATTTTGTCCCAGGGGTCTCTTAGGCTTTCTTCATTTCTTTTAATTCCTTTTTCTTTATTCTGTTCCACAGCAGTGAATTCCACCATTCTGTCTTCCAGGTCACTTATCCATTCTTCTGCCTCAGTTATTCTGCTATTGATTCCTTCTAGTGTAGTTTTCATTTCAGTTATTGTATTGTTCATCTCTGTTTGTTTGTTCTTTAATTCTTCCAGGTCTTTGTTAAACATTTCTTGCATCTTCTCGATCTTTGCCTCCATTCTTTTTCTGAGGTCCTGGATCATCTTCACTATCATTATTCTGGATTCTTTTTCTGGAAGGTTGCCTATCTCCACTTCATTTAGTAGTTTTTCTGGGGTCTTATCTTGTTCCTTCATCTTGTACATAGCCCTCTGCCTTATCATCTTGTTTATCTTTCTGTGAACATGGTTTTTGTTCCACAGGCTGCAGGACTGTAGTTCTTCTTGCTTCTGCTGTCTGCCCTCTGGTGGATGAGGCTATCTAAGGGGCTTATGCAAGTTTCCTGATGGGAGGGACTGGTGGTGGGTAGAGCTGAGTGTTGTTCTGGTGGGCGGAGCTCAGTAAAACTTTAATCCGCTTGACTGCTGATGGGTGGGGCTGGGTTTCCTCCCTGTTGGTTGTTTGGCCTGAGGCAATCTAACACTGTAGCCTACCTGGGCTCTTTGGTGGGGCTAATGGCGGACTCTGGGAGGGCTCACACCAAGGAGTACTTCCCAGAACTTCTGCTGCCAGTGTCATTGTCCCCATGGTGAGCCACAGCCAGCCCCCAACTCCGCAGGGACCCTCCCACACTAGCAGGTAGGTGTGGTTCAATCTCCCCTGGGGTCACTGCTCCTTCCTCTGGGTCCCAATGCGCACACCACTTTGTGTGTGCCCTGTAAGTGTGGAGTCTCTGTTTCCTCCAGTTCTGTCGAAGTCCTGCAATCAAATCCCAGTAGCCTTCAAAGTCTGATTCTCTAGGAATTCCTCCTCCCGTTGCCGGACCCCCAGGTTGGGAAGCCTGACATGGAGCTCAGATCCTTCACTCCAGTGGGTGGACTTCTGTGGTATAAGTGTTCTCCAGTCTGTGAGTCACCCACCCAGCAGTTATGGGACTTGATTTTACTGTGATTGCACCCCTCCTACCGTCTCACTGTGGTTTCTCCTCTGTCCTTGGACGTGGGGTATCTTTTTTGGTGAGTTCCAGTGTCCTTCTGTTGATGATTGTCCAGCAGCTAGTTGTGATTCTGGTGTTCTCTAAAGAGAGAGTGAGAGCAGATCCTTCTACTCCACCATATTGGTTCCAATCAATAGCTTGTTTTCTATATCTTTAAATCATTAGTCTGATAAGATTATCACATATGAAGCAACAGATACTAAAGTACATAATCAAGCACTCTAAATTTTTTGCTATTGGCCAAAGTGTGACCAGTTCAAAGAAAGTGTAGAGCAATGGGAGTCATGAAGAGAGTAGAACTTATTTAAAATAAGTTTTTTAATCATAATTTTCTAGCATCTTTAAACATTTAGTATGATATCTTTAAGATTCCTTGCCCTAGATGATATACAATAATAACGTAAATTTTAGATTTACTGATGACTAGGGTCCTACTTTAAAGAGTTGAATCGATTTGTATCGTGAATAGACAGAAGGGAGGAAATTAGTGAGCTCATAGGATCCAGGGCAAGCATGGGACCGAGGGGAGAAAAAGCAGATTGCCCCTTGAGGAAAGGTGCAGCAAACAACTTAATAAAATGTAGAAGAATATAATTTGGATTTTAAAAAATTATAAATGTACTTGACATTATGAAAATTTTACTGTTAGAAAAAATCATGTGGTAGATGTGTGGTAATTATTGTTTTTTACAAGAAGATATTAACAGTTACTGAGAGGTTGAATAACTTGACCAAAGTACTGATAAAATGCCATCAAATCTAAAAATGGTGTGAATTATAGAAAGGAAAAACAACAGCCTGTGATATTGTACTATTGTTATGCAGCGTGTTACTACTGGGGGAAACTGAGGGAAGGATAAAAGGGTCCTTCCTGTACTATTTCAAAAACTGCATGTAAGTCAATGCACATGGAATAAAAATATGGGAAACAGTAATGCCAAAAAAAAAAAAAAAGAAGGTAGAGGAGGAAGAAGAAATTAAACCTAAAGAAAGGATAAGCACTGAAAATAAAGTTTACAATAGTAATTAACTAAATAAAAACCAAAGTATACTAGAAATAACCAGCAAAGCTAAAATTTTATTCTTTAAAAAGCTGATGAATTTATAAATCCTATCAAGACTGATTAAGAATAAAAAGAAGGTATACAAAATCAATATTAGAAATGAAAAATAAGAACATTACTATATAATCTAGATGTTAAAATATAATAATGAGATATAATAATTTGGTGCTACAAATTAATGGAAAACAATTCTTAGAAAAACTCACCCAAAATTATGCAGAAAGATATTTAAAATCTGAATAGTCTTACATCTATGAAAGACATTAAACTTCTAATTAAAAACTTTTCACAATTGAAACTTCATGATTAATTGTCTTCACTGATAAATCTGAACAATTATTTAATGAAGAATAACATAAACACATAAAAATTCTCCTAAAGAATGAAAAATGTGACGTATTTTTCAACTTAGTTTAGAAGACCAACATGAAAAGAATCATAAAACCTAGGACATTACAAGAAAGAATAATTGGTTTAAAACGAGTAGAGTTTATGGTGATATTCTAGTATCCAAAAGGAAATGTCTTTAGGCTGTTGGATCTTAGCACAAAAATAAAAACTGAAAGCTGCTGTCTACACTAGGCAATGTAAAATAAGTAAGTAAGTAAATAAACACATAAATAAAAGTTAAGAAATTATTCTTTAGAATCTGTCTTGGTCCATTCAGTCTGCTATAACAGAATACCATACATTGGGTGGCTTGTGAAAACAGAAATGTAGTTGTCATAGTTCTGGAGGGCTGAGGAGTCTAAGATCAAAATGATGGTAGATTCAGTGTCTGGTGAGGGTTTATTTCCTAGTTCATGGACTGTGTCCTCATATGGCAGAAGGGCAAGGGAGCTCTAGGAGGTCTCTTTTATAAGGGCACTAATCCCATTCATGAGGACTCCACCCTCATGACCCACTCAACTTTCTAAAGGCCCCACCACATACCATCACACTGGGGATTAGGCTTCAATATATGAATTTAGGGGGAACACAAGCATTCAGTCTTTTGTAGAATTATAACTTTAGGGCTGAAAGAGAAAGAAATTCAGCAAAGGAAGCATTTCTTAAAATCCAATGAAAAGTAAAACAATAATTTATTAGTCCTTTATTCTAAGTTATTAACCAACTAATGAAGTTGGAGTTCAGGATTTCTCACTGGAATGTGGGATATGTACATTCAAAAGTAACTAATGACACAGGGCCTGCACTCTGCTTGCCCAATGACTGTCTCTGGCCATGTGTGTCATGAGATTTAGAGAAAGAAAATACTAAGTCTCTGTGACTACAGAAGCCTTGGAAAAGCAGAGACTGATTTGAGAGTAGTATCATTAAATATAAAAGAAGTAAAGGATTATACAAATGAAGTTATGCCAAAGTTTATTTGAGGGACAGTAAGTGGTACAGTCTTACTAATGAGCATAGCTTATATTAAAAGCAGAGGAAGATTGTTTGCAAAGGGTTGTTGAAAACAGATATTGGAGTGTACTATTTTTAGCAACTCTCTCTTTTCAGCCTGATTTATTACTTTAGGTGAAGTCTCAACTACTCATTAAATGGTGTGCATGATGGAACCTAGCTTTGCAAAAGTTTTATTTTTTAACATAAAGCAGAGACGTTAATTCACTTTATCATTTTCCTTTTCTACATCATGCCAAATATTATCTGTCTTCTCACTAGACTCTCAGAGGTCTTAGATCTATAGGGGTTGAGGGGAGGATAATGAGGAAGAAAATAAGGGGAAATAACACTCTTTCTTTATAAATTTCATGGTCCCAAGACTAAAACCTCCTCTCTGTAGAAAATCTGCTTTCACAAAGGGGATTAGAGTGAACCTTTCATCTTCCAGGTCTCCATGGGTTACATCCTCTGCTTTCAGGGTCTTAATATTATTGGTATCTGTTGTGTTCTGTTCACTGGTTATATTTGTCCCAGTCTTCACCAAAAGTCCATAGTTTTTCAAGTGATTTTTCATTTTATTCTCAACTATCTCCACCTACCAATTAAAAAAATCACTTATCAAGATTATTTTTAGACTCAGTCTCCCTTTTCTATTATCCCTGACTTCTAGCTGAAAGATCACAGTACAAAAAAGCTTTCATGCTTGTCTTCACATTTGTCCCTAACTTCTTCCTGAAACCACCCCATGACCATGTGTGAATAGGATTGTCTAAAATCATTTCAACAGATGGATTCTGAATAGCTTGTAAGTTTAGACTTTTTATTTGCTTATTTTGTTTGCCATATAAAAGAAGAAAGAGGGAAAGAACATCCTTCTAATGCCCACAATAACCATTTTTTTCCTAAAAAGTGGGGGTCCATTTAAACTAATGCTATGGTGTGACTCTAGAACTTGATAACATTGCAGAAGTTGTCTGACATACATCACACTTTATTTATTCCAAATCTGAGATTAAATAACTTAGTCATACAAACTGTAGTCCTCTTAATAGGCACATGGAACTGATCCAAACTGCAATAACTTCCTTTGTCTGTGAACAAGAGCGAATTTGGACATCAAACATGAGTCCTTTTGCATCTTTGAGTTCATTCTCTTTGTTTAAGACGATCAATTGTGGTTCAGATAAAGAAAAGCATACTCATTAAATATGCAAGTGAGGTCATACTGTGGACAGGTGGAATGCAATAGATGTTTTGACAACAACAACAGTTATCAAAATTAAATTCAGTAAAGTGGAGATATGTTTCAAAAATGTAAATGATGTTTTACAGGATAAGTTCAAATCAATGTCCTTGAAAAGGAATAGAAAACTGAAGATAGGAACCAGTACATACCACAAGGCATGCTGCATAGCAGGCTCAGTATGAGTACTTGTTTTTTCTTTCTTTCATTTATTTAGTTATTCAATTATGTAATAGGAGGGAAGATTGTACAAATTAGATTGAAGCTTGCCTCTTAGAGTCCGATATTTAAGGTTCAACTCTGCCATTTTCTAGCTTTGTGACCTTTGGCCAGTTACTTAATATTTCTCAGCTTTAGTTATGTCATCTGTAAAATGGTGCTAATGGTTTTATACAGTGATTGTAAAGATTCAATTAAATATTGCATAAAAATATGTAGGAATCTCCAACTCCTAGTATTGACTTTGTCTTCATTACTCTGCTGATATCACTGCAAGGTCACCAACAGTATTCCTGGTTAAAACTATTGGATGTTTTTTAAGTCCATATTTTTCTGGACCTGCTGATTATTCCTTCCAATTGTTAGCTACCTTGACATTACAATCAATTGGTTTTTCTCTTACATCTCAGTCTATTTCTTTCTTGTGTCCCTCATAAGTTCTTCACTAAAACTACACATATTTATTGTGTATTTATTGTGAGCTGAGCTTTCTGAGAAATACACTGATAAAGACCTTAGTCTCAGCCCTCAAGAGGCTGCTTCTCTAGTAAAATCTATGGAGAAATGAACAAAGATGAGAAAGAGCTTCTGCACAACCTGGGAAGTGATGGTGGTGAGGGAGACAGGAAGAATAAGAGAAAGGAATGGGTCCGTAAGAAGAGACATATACACTGAGATAAAAATATTAGTGATTAACTACGGTGAGGAGGGTGGTGAAGAGCTGTCCTGGTCTAAACGAAGAATGTGTAAAAGTTGAGATTGAGAGAAACTTGTGAGTTTGAGAGACTGAATGAGATTACACAGGACTAAATTTTTAAATATTGTGTTACTATCAAATGGGGATGGGGGTAGCCAAAACAAGGAGACAAGGTTGTACAAGTAAGTAGACACCCAGTCATTCAGAACGATGTTCCACCATTTTTAGGCATTTATATTTATTTATTTTTTTTAAAATTATTTATTTATTTATTTATTTATTTATTTATTTATTTATTTATTTTTGGCTGTGCTGGGTCTTCGGTTCGTGCGAGGGCTTTCTCTAGTTGCGGCAAGTGGGGGCCACTCTTCATCGCGGTGCGGGGACCGCTCTTCATCGCGGTGCGCGGGCCTTTCACTATCGCGGCCCCTCCCGTTGCGGGGCACAGGCTCCAGACGCGCAGGCTCAGCAGCTGTGGCTCACGGGCCCAGCTGCTCCGCGGCATGTGGGATCTTCCCAGACCAGGGCTCGAACCCGTGTCTCCTGCATTAGCAGGCAGATTCTCAACCACTGCGCCACCAGGGAAGCCCCAGGCATTTATATTTTATGCCAAAAGCAATATGGAAAAGTTGAAGGGTTTTAAGCACCATCACTGTCTCTGACTTGGATTTTTGCAATCATTGTCTAACTCATTTCTAACTCCCCTGCTCCCTGTCAGGCCAGAGAGGTAAATTTAAAAATTCAATCTTGATCATGTTGCTCTGCTATTATATAGTTTTTAGTAGAGCTTCAGAGTCTAAATCCTCTGTGCATTCTTCTATAAAAACACTGCATAATAATTATCTTGACATGTGTCTTTCCCACTCAAGACCATGGACTCCTTAAGGGAGATAATTAACTAGTGTATCGCTAGCATCCAGCTCCATGTCTACCACATGGTAGTTGCTCACATTTAATAATGAATTCACCATCAGGGATGATTAAAATTTGAATTAGAGGGCTTCCCTGGTGGCGCAGTGGTTGAGAGTCTGCCTGCTGATGCAGGGGACACGGGTTCGAGCCCTGGTCTGGGAAGATCCCACATGCCACGGAGCAGCTGGGCCCGTGAGCCACAATTGCTGAGCCTGCGCGTCTGGAGCCTGTGCCCCGCAACGGGAGGGGCCGCGATAGAGAAAGGCTCGCGCACCGCGATGAAGAGCGGTCCCCGCACCGCGATGAAGAGTGGCCCCCGCTTGCCGCAACTGGAGAAAGCCCTCGCACGAACCGAAGACCCAATACAGACAAAAATAATAAATAAATAAATAAAATAAATAAAAAAGAAAATCCTTTAAAAAAAAAAAATTGAATTAGAGAAATAGATTAAATACTTTTAAGATATTTTCAAAACCATTATTGCACAACTCATATTGTTTATAACCAAAGTGTAGTTCCTGGACCAGCAGCATCAACATTACCTAAGAACTTGCTAGAAAGGCAAATATGGGGTCCTCTTCTAGACCTACTGGATCAGGAACTCTAGGAGAGTGCCTAGTACTCTGTTTTAATAAGCTCTCTGAGTGACTCTGATATCCTGGAAGATTCAAGGACCCCTGTCTATACCATTGATATGTCTGTGAGGAGTCAGTTTGTTTTGTGGTATAAATGGGCCACAGCTGTAACACTGCTGCACATTCTTGATAGGACACTAACTTGTTTTTTTTTATTCTGCTTCAAGTTGTGGGGTATGATGTTTCTGCTGCTGCTAATTAGGATGTTTAATGTGGGTTTAATAGGAAAGTATTTTTTATATATTTAAAAATTGTAGATTGAGTTCATTTATTTGTTCTCTTCCATTATTATTCTTTACAAAACTTCGGTCTGAGTTCAATAGCTGATAAAGATTCAGAACCTGTCACCTTAACTCAGTTATTTATCGGCCTGCCCATGCAAATAAATGAGGAAATTTGTTATAGAACAGTTATCTGGATTTTGTTGCTAATTAATAGCAACAAAATCCAGATAAAGAATCCGAAATGACAATTTGGGACCCTTAGAGTAGAAGAAAACACAGTCTGTCTTATTGACTCATGCATTCCTTTGACATCTGGATCAGTGAGTCAGACATAACATAAGCCTTAACAATGATTTTATATTTCCATAACTAACTAGCAGTATTTCTGGGTTTCAGTTGCTGCCTTTGTTTGTTTTCACTCACGGGTATGTTATGACTTCTTCTTGATTGCTTTAAGAGCATTGTTTGGAAAGGTAAATACATTAAGATCAAATTGAAATAGCAGTGTTATATTGCATGCAACGACCAATATCCGATTACAAATTCCTGCTCCACAATGATTATTGCAGTTAGATAATTTCTACTCTGGAAAGTCTTTTCAAAATATAATCAACAAAGTACTTGAAGTTTCTGTTCACAGTGGTGCATATAAATCAAAGTTGATTTTTTATTGAAATATAGTTGATTTACAATGTTGTGTTATTTTTCTGGTATACAAAGTGATTCAGTTATATATAATATACATGATATTTTTCATATCCATTTCTATTACTGTTTGTTACAGGATATTAAATCTAGTTTCTCATGCTATACAGCAGATCTGTTATTTTATCTATTTTATATACAGTAGTTTGTATCTGCTAATCTCAAACTCTTAATTTATCCCTCCCTTACCTTTCCCCTTTGGTAACCATAGTTTTATTTTCTATGCCTGTGAGTCTGCTTCTGTTCCATAAATAAGTTCATTTGTGTCATATTTTAGATTCCACATATCTAAAGTGATATCATATTTGTCTTTCTCTTTCTGACTTACTTCACTTAGTATGACAATCTGTAGGTCCATCCATGTTGCTGCAAATGGCATTATTTCATTCTTTTTTATGGCTGAGTAGTATTCCATTGCATATATATACCACATCTTCATTATCCATTCATCTGTCAAAGGACACTTAGGTTTCCTACATGTCTTGGCTATTGTAAATAGTACTGCTATGAACATTGGGGTGCATATATCTTTAAAAATTTTATGCAAAAATATAAATATAGCACTCTTTTAGTGCTCTTAAAGAGAATATTTATCAACTTGATCATATAAAAAGTATGCATATATAAACTTTTAGTAATATTTGAGATACTTCAGATAACAGAGAAATTGGGAAGTCATTTTTAAAATGTTGGATAGTTTGATAATTTTTATAGACATTTCTAGGATTTTGAATTACAGTAGAAATTTTGTATTTTTTAAAAATCTGTACTTGAAGTACAAGTTTAGGAGAGCAAAAAGGAAGATATAACTCAGAATATTATGTTCCACTTTCATAGCAAAGAGAGCCAGTTCATTAAATATGGTATCAAACTTTCAGAAAAGAAAAGAATGATCCATTTAAATTATCTTCCCTATGTTTATAAAGGTATTATCATTTATTTAATCATTCAGTAAATATTTATAACAGCCTAAGAAGTTTCAGGTACTATTCATGGTGAAGAGTATAACTCAGGGAATAAAACAGAGAAAACACCTGCCCTAATGGAGCTTGCATTCCAGTGGAGAAAGTCAGATAATAAAAAATATCATAGAAGAATGTATAATATATAAAATGTTAATAGCTGGAGAAATTGAGACAGAAGAAAAAGAATAGGAAGCACAAGAATAGTGTGGGATATATTTGAAATAGAATAGTCAAGGTGATACCTGAAAAACACCTAAAAGAAGTGTGAGAGTGAACCATATGTATTTCTGAGGTAAGTGTATCTTAGAAAGCAAAGCAAGTACAAAGGTCCTTAGGCAGGAGAGGTCCTGGTGTGTTCAAAGGGCAGAAAGGAGGCTAGGATAGCTACAGCAGATAGAGTGAGAAAAAACCAAGTAGAAGATGGGGTCAAAGAGATTTCAAATGTTTACTGACTTTCACATATTTCTCTTCTGGACTATTTTCTTCTCTTGAAAAAATTGTTCTCTCTAACCATTGCACCAGCCAACCACCATATTCCCCATTGATAAGGTAAACCAAGAAAATGAGTGGTACAAAGCAAACAAGAATGGCTGTAGCTTCTGCAAATTCCTTATGTTTTACAGATTTTCAGAATTGACCTATAAAAACCCATAGAATTATTTGCTATCTGGACTATGTGATTTTACTCCGACCTAACTTTATTTCAGTGTAGAATCTCCAGATCAATTTTTAGAATTCTATGGTTGCCAGGCATAAACCAAAAAACTAAGATATAGACAGTGGATTAAATGCATATAACCTCCCAGGATAAACTGGATACTGATTAGATAAAAAAGAAAAGGCCTGTCAACAAATTCTGTCTCGTTTTACATGTGCATATGGAATAGAGTCCCAGAAGATTCAAATTGGATAAAACCCAGAGAATTGGAATCTTATTGGAGATGTAATAAAAATGTTGGAACTCACTTTCATATTATTTCAAGTCTTTCTTACATGGATATAAACACTGTTGATATGTTGAGCATAATAAAATTAGTCAGTCTGAAACTATCTTGAGAAAGAGTTGACTAGCCAAATTTTAGATTTTCCTTCTCATGTCATACATGCTACATAATTACTTTCACTAAAGCATTTTTTAAATTAAGACATATTTTTTTAGTTCAGGTTAAGGTTTACAGAAAATTTGAGAGGAAGGTACAGAGATTTCTCATATACCCCCTGTCCACACACATGCATAGCCTCCTCCATTATCAATACCCCTCATCAGAGTGGTATACATTTTATAACTGATAACCTACACTGACACATCATAATCCCCTGAAGTTCATAGTTTACTTTATGGTTCACTCTTGGTGGTATATTTTCCATGGGTATAGACAAAAGTATTATGACAGGTGTATATTTCATTATGGTATCATACAAAGTCTTTTCACTGCCCTAAAAATCTTCTGTGCTCTGCCTATTCATCCTTCAATATCCCCAACCCCTGGCAACCACTTATCTTTTTACTGTTTCCATTGTTTTGCCTTTTAGGGAATGTCATATAGTTCACACAGTACACAGCCATTTTAGATTGGCTTCTTTCATTTAATAATATGCATTTAAGTTTCCTCCATGCCTTTTAATGGCTTGATAGCTCATTTCCTTTTAGCACTGAATAATTTTCCATTGTCTGGATGTACCACACTTTATTTACCCATTCACCTACTGATGGACATCTTGGTTGCTTCCAAGTTTTGGCAATTATGAAGAAAACTGCTATAAATATTTGTGTGCAGATTTTTGTGTGAACATAAGTTTTCAACAACTTTGGGTAAATACCAAGGATCACAATTGCTGGATCATATGATAAGATTGTCTTCCAAAATGACTGTACCATTTTTCATTCCCACCAGCAATGAATGAGCGTTCCTATTGCTCCACATTGGAGCCTGGGTTTGATGGTGTCATTGTTCCAGATTTTGGCTGTTCTAATAGATGTATAGTGGTATCTCACTGTTGCTTTCATTTGCATTTGCCTAACGACATAGGATATGAAGCTTATTTTCATATGTTTATTTGTCATCTATATATCTTCTTTTGTGATGTGTCTATTAAGGTCTTTGGCCCATTTTTTAATCAGATTATTTTCTTATTGTTGAGTTTGAGAGTTCTTTGTATATTTTAGATGACAGTGCTTTATCAGATGTGTCTTTTGAAAATATTTTCTCTCCCAGTCTGTGGCTTGTCTTCTCCTTCTATTGACAGTGTCTTTCAAAGAGCAGAAGTTTTAAATTTTAATGAAGTCCAGCTTATCAATTATTTATTTCATGGATCATGCCTTTGGTGTTGTATCTAAAAAGTCATTGTCATATCCAAGGTCATCTAGGTTTTCTCCCATGTTATCTTCTAGGAGTTTTGTAGTTTTGCATTTTACATTTAGATCTATAAGCCATTTTGAGTTAATTTCTGTGAAGGGTGTAAGATCTGTGTCTAGATTCATTTATTTGCATGTGAATGTCCAGTTGTTCCATTGCCATTTGTTGAAGAGACTATCTTTGCTGCATTATATATATTGCCTTTGCTCTTTTGTCAAACTCAGTTGACTATGTTTATGTGGGTATATTCGGGGCTCTCTATTCTTTTCATTGATCTATTTGTCTATCCTTTTGCCAATATCACACTGTCATGATTATACTAAGACATACCTAAAAGATAGATTTCAACATATTTAATGTTACTCCTATGTATCATTACTATTTTTTGAATACTAGGATACTAGAAGGTTAAAAAATAATATATTTTTATTCTATCTCCCCTCCTCCCAAATGCTTTCTTAGATGTTAAGAACCTTCTGCTTTACAGAAATATGTTCAGAAATATTTACTTAGCATAAAAGATTGTCTTAAGCAAGGCAATGTGGTGCATATATGTGTCAGAGTATGTGTGTGTGTTTGTCAGAAAGATGTGAGGGGGGAGGAAGTAAATCCTTTAACATAATTGCAAAGTAGCGTTCAAAGACATTAAACATTATTAATCCAAGGAGAGAAGAACCAGACCACACTTGCCCTAACTTCTCATGACTAAGACATGAGTATTGTTGGAAGTAGACTAAGGTGAAAAGATAATTCTTTTGCTAGCCTAGGGAAAGAAGGAAAGAACAAAATAAGTAAAGCAAACAATGTTTTATAAACAAAAGAGGAGACAGAGAAGGAGAAGAGGAATTCATTTGAAGAAGTGACTTCTGACCGGTCCTTCCCCATCCACGCTGTAATTAGTGCAAGCAATTGGCCGCTCCTGTAATTTATCATTTTGCCTGCTTCCACATGGAAGCTTTTTATTTTCCCTCCATTGAATCCTTTGCTAAAATTACAGTTGTTTCAAAACAGAAAGACCAGGTTTGGGTATGCATATGTGAATTATGAAAGATAATTCATTTTAAAGAACTGGCAGTGAAAATGCAAACGAGAAATGTACAATGAAGTACAGTTAAGATTGAATCTCATGAGACATATGCAGGTCACTGAGTGATTCAATCACAAGTTAGCCCACTGAAACTCTTAATTACAATCACTTTTAATGAAACATGGTCATTGGAGTTTGGATGTATTCCAGCCCAAAAACAGAAATATAGATCAATGGAACAGGATAAAAAGCCCAGAGAAAAACCCACTCACATATGGTCACTTTATCTTTGATAAAGGAGGCAAGAGTATACAATGGAGAAAAGACAGCCTCTTCAATAAGTGCTGGTGCGAAAACTGGACTGCTACATGTAAAAGAATGAAATTAGAACACTCCTAACACACTATAAAACTCTTAGAGGAAAACAGAGGCAGAACACTCTATGACATAAATCACAGCAAGATCCTTTTTGACCCACCTCCCAGAGAAATGGAAATGAAAACAAAAACAAACAAATGGGACCTAATGAAACTTAAAAGCTTTTGCACAGCAAAGGAAACCATAAACAAGATGAAAAGACAACTCTCAGATTGGAAGAAAATATTTGCAAATGAAGCAACTGACAAAGGATTAATCTCCAAAATATATAAGCAGCTCATGTGGCTCAATATCAAAAAAACAAACAATCCAATCCAAAAATGGGCAGAAGACCTAAATAGACATTTCTCTAAAGAAAATATACAGGTTGCCAACAAACACATGAAAGGATACTCAACATCACTAATCATTAGAGAAATGCAAATCAAAACTACAAATAAAAACTACTCATACCAGTCAAAATGGCCATCATCAAAACATGTACAAACAATAAATGGTGGAGAGGGTGTGGAGAAAAAGGAACCCTCTTGCACTGTTGGTGGGAATGTAAATTGATACAGCCACTATGGAGAACAGTGTGGAAGATTCTTAAAAAACTAAAAATAGAACTACCATATGACCCAGCAATCCCACTACTGGGCATATACCCTGAAAAAACCACAATTCAAAAAGAGTCATGTACCACAATGTTCATTGCAGCACTATTTACAATAGCCAGGACAGGAAAGCAACCTAAGTGTTCATTGACAGATGAACGGATAAAGAAGATGTGGCACATATATAAAATGGAATATTATTCAGCCCTAAAAAGAAATGAAATTGAGTTATTTTGTAGTGAGGTGGATGGACCTAGAGTCTGTCATACAAAGTGAAGTAAGTCAGAAAGAGAAAAACAAATACTGTATGCTAACACATATATATGGAATCTAAAAAAAAAATGGTTCTGATGAACCTAGGGGCAGGACAGGAATAAAGACTCAGACATAGAGAATGGACTTGAGGAGACGGGGAGGGGGAAGGGTAAGCTGGGACGAAGTGAGAGAGTAGCATTGACATATATACACTACCAAATGTAAAATAGATAGCTAGTGGGAAGCAGCTGCATAGCACAGGGAGATCAGCTCGATGCTTTGTGACGACCTAGAGGGGTGGGATAGGGAGGGTGGGAGGGAGACGCAAGAGGGAGGGAATATGGGGATATATGTATACGTATAGCTGATTCACTTTGTTATACAGCAGAAACTAACACAGCATTGTAAAGCAATTATACTCCAGTAAAGATGTTAAACAAAGAAAAGAAGAAGGAGTGGAAGGAATATAAACATTATATAAGTTATGTAAATTTTTCATTTTTTCTATGCTTCTATATTTGCATGAATCATAATGCAGGTATCTGTAAATTGATCTAAAATAGGGCAAAACCATTCAATAAACCAGTTTTTTAAGCAGCAAAGCTTTAGAGATACTCATCAACAAGAATTCCATCAAATAATCCTTGAAAGAATAAACTGCATAATGAGAATTAAAAGTTCCAACAATATCCATTAGGGTATTCTACTGCACCATTGATTCCAGAAGTATCAATTGCTTTCAGTTAGCTGAACTCTTGAGTGTTTATTGGAAGGACCTAATAAACCACAATCAATTTTAACCTCACAAAAGTAGCTTGAAAGAATTAAATGTTTTCTCTCCCTCCACTGCCCCCCTCCCTCCGTTCCACTGCTTTACATTTTGGACCTATACTAATAAGAATATCGTGAACATTTACTTTGATACTACTTTTCTCCCCAAAATAAAAACAAGATGCTGCATATGCATATATTCTGTCTGTGATGGAAATATTGACTTTTTCCACTTCACTTTACATCGTTATTGTACCCATGAAACTCTGAGGCTGTGTCTCCCTTTGTTTCAGTTTCAAGAAAACAACAGGGTCAGGCTGTCTAATGCATTTGTTGCTTGCCATTAATGAATTCAATTTGCCTCAATTTTATTGAGGCACCACTCTGTACAATTTTAAAAATAGATATAGATGGATAAAAAGATAGATAAGTGGTTTATATGCCCAAGATCAGTTCTCCCAGGTGTCTGGTAATGCAGACCAATTTTGTTTTAAACTGATGATCTTAATCCTTTAATCTTTTGTTCAAGCCTATTCTGTCACCATGTCAAGGACAGATCTATTGTCTCTATATTTAAAGATAAAATTAAAATGCATTTATAAAATACAGTAAAATATTAGACTTAAATTATAAGAAGATAGGTATGTAGATATTATAAGAAATTATTTGCATTTTGGTTTTCAATTCTAATTAGTTCTAAAATAATAACATAATTTTAAAGTATTAAATGTAATTCTAAAAACATACTTTTAGAAATTACTGAACAGATTTAGAACAGAATTAGTTCTAAATTTTTTATTATGCCTTGAATGATCTACCTTGCTTGAAGAATGTAGCTGGTATTAGGACTTCAATTTTTCTTTGCTGAAGTCCAAGTGATGCTATTTTGTTGAATTTGAGGTTGATGATTTCTAGATTTACCTGGAAATCTTTCTATGAAAGACCATTTAAAAACAGGTTAACACACTATTTCTAAATTGTATGTGTAATTATAAAATAAGACTTTCTATTATTAATTAACAAACAGAAAATACTGACTTATGGCCATCAAACAATGTTTCAGGCTTCAGTCAAAATTCCAGCTGCCAGCACATAAACCTTCTGAAAAGGAAGACATCAAATTTATACATCATTGTTGGGATTTGGATGGATTGATTCTCACTTAGAGCTATCTGAGTTTAGAGATCTCACCCTTCCCCAGATATGCACCTAGTAAGTTTATTTGAAACCTGAAGTAAATTGGAGTTACCCACTAAACTGTCAAATCCTTGTGAAAAGGAACAAAATGTTGTGTCCACGGGGCCTAGAATATGTCTGGTGCACAGTAAATTCCTATTTGGACTCTTCAAAAAACAGTGATTATCAATGATAATTAAGAATTTTGCAGGAGTATGTGGTTTGAAATGGTGCATTTAAAATAATATGTAACAAAATATGACAAAATATAATAAAGCATAATACAGAGTGACTCTCAACTTGGGAAATCTCAAAGGACTCATTCAGTGGAGTGGTGTGCTAGCAAATGTTTAACAACTGGCTCTCCTGTTTACCTCTTCCCTTCCACCTGCCTTTCTGCTGAGGGTCCCGACCTGCTGATTATTTATACAATAATTGACTATATAATAATTGATTACTTACATAACTATATATATGTATATGTATATATAGATATACATATATATAGTAATTGAGGAGTATAACTTTAAATGTAGATATCAAGATGAATGCATATTTAACATGCCACCAATGCATGGTTATGTGTAAGCTGAGTTCTTTTAAATTATTTTAGAGAATTAATATGAATTTTTATAATAGTCTCTGAAGTATGGTCACATGAAATTAATATAATTTATCAAGTATGTTAACAACTAACTCCAAAGAAAACTTTCAAGAACTTTAAACATTCAGGACAAGGTTTACCACTGAGAATTTACTCATTGAAATTGAGAAACTTCATCCACTTTCCATAAATAAATATCACTGTGGTGACAGACAGAAAAGTAAATTTCTATCCATAGTGACGAATAAGTCTTTAGGAAAACTTTCATTTGATAGAATGTCAAGCAGTTCATTTAAAGAGAACATAGTCTTTGAGGTGGTAATTTTAGAGGAGTTGTCAAACATGTCTTCACAGGTGAATTTATCAGTCGTTGATCCTCCCTAAAGCTTCTTTGTCCTCCTCTGCCACATAGACTGCTTCTGCCCATAGGGAAGAATATTAAGATTCTGGTGCGTCTGGTGCTTTCCAAGGAATGGCCACTGTAACAAATCAAAGTCTGGGGTTAACCTCTCTCACAGTGTACGTGCAGGAGGACTGAAACATAGCTGTTATAAGGTAATGATTCTGCCTCACTTTGTCTCAGGCCATGCCCTGCATATGCTTCCTTTTAATCTGTGGAGACTTGCAACCCATGAACCACTGTGGCATCAGATGATTTCTCTGAGTCTGAGTTG
This sequence comes from Balaenoptera acutorostrata, assembly GCF_949987535.1. NCBI lineage: Eukaryota > Metazoa > Chordata > Mammalia > Artiodactyla > Balaenopteridae > Balaenoptera > Balaenoptera acutorostrata. The sequence goes on from NC_080067.1 coordinate 112,201,282, forward strand.
GGAAGTGACAGATGGTAATAGTAACTAATGGTGCATTTACTATCTCTAAATGAAAGGAAAATAGGACTGAACATTTTATAATCTACCCCCAAATCCATTTGACTGAAACGTACATTCAGATAAGCTATGTAATTCTCCTGTGTGTGGGGTGTGTGTGTATGTGTGTGTGTGTGTGTTTGTGTGCACATGCACATGCATGCATGCGCTGTGTATTTGTATTTGTAGGCATTAAAAAAAACTACAGACTATTCAAAACAAATATCTATCTCACAAGAAATATCTCTGCTACCCTACTTGTTTCACCACCTTACACACAATAGACCCATGAACATTTTCCCTGCCTATTACTTGAAGTAGAAAATTAAAATCATAGATTTTCTTCCCCATTGCTACCAAGACAGTAATATCTTGGTCTTAAAAATTGTCTCAGAGGATGTGCTGGAAATATTAATTTGATAAGTTAAAACGATCCTCAGCATGTACAATTTTGAAGGCAAGGGGTCTGGAATAATGCAATTTGCCTCAACAAGCAAGGAGTGGGTGACTTCTCTTAGTCTTCTCTTTGTGCCTGAATTTAAACAAATTAAAAACTGTCACCACTATAAGTCATTCATGATGGTTTCATAAAGCATGTTAATATTTTATATAAATAGATGTATTAAAAGTAATATACGAACACATAATTTGCCAATGTACATTTTATATTTAATAATGTATATTATAAAATATATTTTCATTCATTCCACAAATACATAACATCTATGAACCATGAGACCTGGTAATAGACCATAAGCTTGCACAGACGACCCATCGCATAGTCTGGTGCATAAAGGAACAATGCCGGGCATTGTGAGGTGTGCTAGCAGAGAGTGTTTTAAAGTATTTGGAGACTGTCATACAGAGTGAAGTAAGTCAGAAAGACAAAAACAAATATTGTATATTAATGCACATATGTGGAATCTGAAAAATATGGTATAGATGATCTTATTTACAAAGGAGAAATAGAGATACAGACGTGGAGAACAAATGTATGGATATCAAGGGGGAAAGTGGGTGTGGGATGAATTGGGAGATTGGGATTGACATATATACACTATTGATGCTATGTATAAAATAGATAACTAATGAAAACCTACTGTATAGCACAGGGAACTCTACTCAATGCTCTGTGGTGACCTAAATGGAAAGGAAATCCAAAAAAGAAAGTATATATTTATAAGTATAGCTGATTCACTTTGCTGTACAGTAGAAATTAACACAACATTGTAAAGCAACTATGCTCCAATAAAAATTTAAAAAATAATAATTAGGAAAGAAAATCTTATTTCAAACCCATAACAACAACAGCAGGAAAAAAGGTATTTGGGAGTGTCAGAAGGAGTTAAGGTCAGAGGAGATCTCACAGATGAGCTGGCATTAAAGCTAAGGTTTCAAAGTGTACCTAATAGACCTCCACGTGGTCAAGTAAAGGAATACTGGAACATGCATAACATTCAGAACCTGTAATGAGTTATCTGTATGAGAGCCTGGGTTGAGAAAGACAGGAGGACAATCTGGAAAGTGAGGTTTCAATATGATCTTCACTTTGGATTTAATAGTGCGGCCATTGGAGAACAAGATAAAAATTTTAATAAGGTAATTTACGTAATAAGCTTTTTTTTTTTAGAAAGATGTTCTGATACACAGAAGTAAGATTCTAAAGGCGGAAAGAGTAGTTAGGAAGTTTTTTGATAGCCCAGAAGGGAGAATCCATAGATGAAAAGAAGAGTCTAGGGCAAGAGGTAAAAGTACTGAAGCCTGTGAAACAAGATTATGAAAGAAGAGATTATAGCAAATGTCAGCTTGCTTTCCCTGCCAAGTAGAAATTAGAAAACACTCAGTACAAACACATGCACCCATGTGCACACACACACACACACACACACACACACACAGACACACACACCTCTCCCCATTCACCCACTCAACATGCCAAAGAGGGAATGAAGAAATTTGTAAATTTGAGCAACAAATTGATTCTTTTATTTTTCCCTCTATATAACACAGCTTTTTGTTCTAAAAGTTTATTTAAGCATATAACAATATTTATTATAAATTATCTATGTGCACAGGCCTGTTTCAGGTGTTGAGATTTAAAACTTAGAAACAGAATTCCTAACCAGCATGGAGTTTGCATCCTAGCAGGATATCAAAGACATTGCTTCACTTTACACTTAAATGACCAATGGAGGAAATTTAATTTAGAAGGCTTTGTTCTGTAATAATAAATAAGACTTGCCTAGGACTTTTCCCTCAAAGAGTAGTGATTTCTTGGTAATTATAGAATAAAATGTACCCCTAAATCCACTGTTTCACAAAAAAGACCTGGGGAAGCAAAATATTTAAAAATAAGACAAAATAAAAAGAGTGATAATAATGTCATTATATTATTTTATAACTCTAAATTATCTTTAAACGTTTTAGTTGTTACAAAACAAAATTGTAAAGGAAATTGTAATAGGTTTATTTGTTTTTCCACATTGCAGGTTGAAAGCCATGCAGAAAAAAAAAAAAAATCACCTGGATTTAATGGTTCAACTGTAAACATTCTAATTAGGAGTAACTGCATTAAAAATATGCAAGGAAAATTCTTAGCTCCCTGTACTACATGAATTAAGTGTGAATAAAACTATGTACATATATGTATATAGTTTTATTAGATACACCTATAGATGCACATTTTGATATGTATACATATATGTGTGTGTGTATATATGTGTATATATATATATGTATATATATATTCTGTTTCCTGATACTAGAAGCTTTCTGTCATTTTTTTTTTTCAACTACATCAAATACAAAAGAAAAATAAATCATTTTTACAGACCTCAGGCCAGGGATCCAGGTGAACAAAGCTTCCTTGTTGGAAGAATAAGGGCTTTCTCATCATTCTTGGCCAAGCTTTGAGCCATTTATAAAAAATGATTTATTTTCTGAGAAAAAAAAAAGTCCAAATTGTTCAGTCGAGAAAAGACATTTGGGAAACTAGAATTTAGGGAGACAGACACCCAGATAAGTGTTTTTTTTTAAATCGTTATACATGACATGTCTAGATACTAAGACATTACAAGAAAATTTTAAAGGCTATACAGAATTCCCAAAGGTGCCCCTCATTTCTCATTGTTTTCACTGGTGAAATATATCTTTTCAAACAATATTGTGGAGGCTTTATATACCCTTGTAGCTAAAACAGATTCTTTTTTTTTTTACAACAGTCAGTGAGTACTTCTGTAGGCCCACCAAATGGCCTGTATATCTCAACCTGCTTATGCTATTTACTACCTGAATTGAATCTTGAATAACTAATGGATTTGTTCATAGTTTTTTCCTCATTCCTTTGTCTTCTATCCAACATGTTCAAAGTTTACTCACATTCTCTAAAAAAACTACTTGTCTGCCATTTCTGTTTCCGTTTCCAGATGAGTCCACTGCCAATACCTAATCTAGGAGGATTTACCTTTGTTGATATGGGGTACACACTGAACTGACCTCCCAGATTGTCTAGGCTAGTAAAATGTCACAATAACAGAGTTTATAAAATGCTTAGGTTAAAAAAAAATCTTGGAATGGCATGTTGTATATATTTTACACATATTCAATAAAAATAAAATAAAATGAAATGAAAGGAAACATCATGCAATTAGTATACGGGGAGATGTTTTTAAGACACAGATACAATGAGGAATGTAAGGTCATACATAAAAATGAAAAGGATCCCATCTATGTTCATCCAGCTTTCTCCTCAGTCTTTCCTGATTCTAATGTTGCTTAAATAAGTTTCCCCCAAGCGAGAATCAAAATGAAACAAGAAGAATAAGCACGTTTTGTGTGCCATCGAATAGATTTTCAGATTAGTTTTGGAAGCCTGCTTTTTAACATGAATACTATATTTAGTTGCTCAGTACATAAGGTCATTCCATAAGCACTGCCTGATACAGTGATTTGTGTCACATTTCGAGAATTCAGAATTATCTTGCTATCTCAAATGATTTAATTCTGCCTGGCAATTCTACTATTAGACAAAAGAAAATTATACCCTTCTCATTATATCTTTAAGAGGCTAAAATTCACCATAGTCATGTTTTGTTCTATGTTATTTAAGGCCTGCCTAGTTTAAATGTAACCATTCATTATAATTTTAGCTAGCATTTTTTGAATCTCAAGTATATTTTTATAATTCATGCAATGCCAAACATAATGACTGATGAGGAACTTACATTCAGGTCAAAGTATTTTAATTTTTTAAAAATTTGGTTTTAAGACTAACAAAAGAAACAATAGTAACAACATGAGCTTTGAAATAAATTTTATAAGGATCAAAGTAGAATAAAGTCAGCAAGAGTTTTTGAATGAAAATAAAAGATAGCATTTGAGTTTCTTTCATATAAAGAGTTATGAGATCAATATGTCACTATGTCATTTAAATCTTTTGTCTGAGATAGCTTCCCCTGTGATTTTGAAGAGGCTGGAGCAAACAGAAAGGCAAAAATTTGAAGTGCTTTTTAAGTCAAAGGAGACAAAAAAAGCAAGCTTTTTGCATCTATGAGAAAAGAACAATAGATTTTGTGGACAATATTGAATTGGTCACTTGGAACTAGACTGCAATAAATCTACAGTTTGTACATTTCCATGTATCTTTCAAGTTTTATTGTATGATCTTCTCAACTAAGTAAATGAGTAGTCATCAGTATTAGCTTTCTGGGGATAGATGGTATTTGTTATTCATATATATGTTCTCCTTAGTTTTTTACAAAGTACCTTGCAGATAGTAAATAGTCAATGAATTTCTGTTCCTTCAATCATACTATGAATCAAAAACTTTCCTATTATTAAATTCTGATCAAATGATACCTAGATTTTTATTTTGTTCAATAAATTCATAGTTGTAGTAATGACTAGTAAACTCTTAACTGTTTATAAGTAAGGGCTTTTATACTGTAGCTGTGTATGTGTATACAAAAATACATAAATACACAAATTTACTTTTGCTACATTTACCTTTGCTACATCAAATATCAAAAATTATATCCTCATAACACTTTATTTCAGGAAGTTATTTTAAGGAGCTAGATAAAATCTTTTAAAATAACATTTAGTGCTCCAATTATGTTAAAAAATTAAGGTTGATAACAATTAAGGTACAAACAACCTGTCAGTGACAGTGACAGATATGCTAATTTACAGCATTGATGATTACACCAAAATTTAAACCTATATACTGTAATTCTTTTAAATAATCAGGGAATTAATGCTTTACTTCATCTTTCTAACAATAATCTTATCTGCTTCTCCCAAGAGTTTGAGTATTTCTAAGTGATTCTTTTTCCCCTTCATGTACACTATGAATATTCATGCTAAAATGAGAACTATTAAAACAAAGCATGAATTATTTACTGCTGCCCAGAGCTTCATTAACTTCATGGAATATGTCTAATTCAACAAGGCTTTGAGCATCTACCTAAGGTCAGTTAAGCATTTATAACACATGATTCTAAAACTAATGTTCTCCAAAGTGTGCAATTTTCACTTGAAAAAAGTCAATACAAATCTAGTTGCAATGAACAGTACAATTGTATCTGGGTCAGAAAAATGTATTTCTTTTCTCTCTGCATGTTAGGTATAGAACAGTGGCTTCTGGACACAACACATTATGGGAAATAAGGTAGTACTTGTTCCTGGGATATTGTCCTCAAACCTATGGATTATATTCCATACTGATATTTTGACACCACTGGTGTCACATCACAGTACGGTGGGGAAACACCAGTGGGGTCGGGGATGAGAGCTTTGCAAAACACAATTAAGAAAATTTCTTCTCCCTTGGTTTCCAGCCAGGCTACAAAGTTGTGGCCATCAGAAACCTCTTCCTTTTAGAGTTAGTCTGGCACAGTGGAAAGAACACAGATCTAAAGCAGACGCATCTGTGTAATTGTGTGCAAATTAATGAATGTCTCCAAAGTCTCAGTTTCATCTGTAATATGCTTACATCCTATGACATGAATTAATGCATATTAATCACTTAATATAGTTCCTGGTGAGCTAGCGTGAATTTAAGCAGTTAGACATTTGAATTTCAAATGATTAGTCTGCTTCTTGTGCAATTTGGTAATTTAGGAGAAGTTACGTACTCTCTCTCAACTCCAGTTTCCTCAGCTGTGAAATGGGGATTATAATAGCATCACCTAATGTGGTATTTTGTGATGTGGATTAGGGAGTAGATGTATATATAGAGAGAGATACAGTGTTTAGCACAGCAAATAGCATACCTTAATGCTCAATTCAGGTTCGTTTTTATTCCATAATTACTGTTAGTTGGTTACTTTCATTCCTATGATTTATCTGATGATAATGGGATTAAATGACTGCATTGGCAGCTAACATTTCAGTTTTAGGAGGAAGAAAGTAGTTCTTTTCTCTGATAACTTAATAATGAGTATTTGGACAGGGGGTTACACAATGAATGTTTAGGATAAATATTTGAAATTCACATTAAAATTACTTTAAAATACCAGTCATTCTGGATTATTGAATAATTACCCAAATACGTGCCATAGTCTTTAAGGGGCAATAACAAAACGTGGAGACTCTTTCAGAACTTTTTCATAGGACTTATAAGAAGAGCCTATGACAAATGGCATTCATTGCTAATTCTCTAGCTAATTTCGAGTTTACAACAAATAAGGGGAAATTTTTACCTGTATCATTTTTGTGGCAATATTACCAAACCAACATTGAATATGCCTTCAGAGGAGCCAGGAGCAGGCAACCTGCCAAGACCTAGATCACACAGGGGCCCTTACCTCCAGCAGCCCCCAGGGATTTCTGGGTTTTGTTTGTGCTTTGTTTGTTACTGTTGTTGTTTTTGTTTAATTTCCCTACAAACCTACAGAGGTCCTACTAGCAAAAATAGCTGAGGCATCTTGTTCATGAAATTCTCATATTGTTTATAGGATCCTCCTTCTCACACAGAAAATGTTGCCTTTTAAGGGAGGAAAGCAGAGAAAATAAATAGAAATGGCTGTCAGGTGCCGAGGGGGTGAGATTGTTTGAAGGCTGTTTCAAATGCTATTAACGGAATGATACAAGGATTATTCAGTATAGTCTTATGTGGCCTTATCATAAAGAAGGAAAAAAAAGATGAACATTTTATCTTATATAGAGCAAAATAGCTCACAGAACTGCAAAGCAATAGAGAATTGTTATCAGTACAAGGGTACTGCCTTATAGGTAAAATGCCTTATTAAGAAATCTTTCTGATAGTCTTATAATTGGCAACCTATTTAGTATATTTCAAAATTCCTACTCTTTACCAAATACACTAGATGATCTGCATAGTATAGAAGTTTCCAATGTATTTCTTTAAGTTTGGTTAAAAGCTTTGAAAGGATAGAAATAAAATAAAAACTGTTGTGGCCATCTCTTGGTGGTGGGATTAGGAATGATTCTTTTCCTCTGTGCTTTTCTGCTTGTCAAATGTCTCCATAATGAATATTTTTCAAAAGGATCAAAACAAATAATTCAAAACACTTTATGTCAGAAATGTAAATGCTTAAGCAAGGTTTAAAGGTAAAGAAAAAATTAAAGCCTTCTGCATTATTCTAGTCTAGATGCCATTGAGCTTGTGTTTTCTGGGCACAGTCTTTGAAAAATATGACTTTTAACATAACATAATGATAATAATGATAGTGATAACAACAGCAATCTCACAAGTTTCACCTGATTTCAGCCTGGCTACATGAAAGCGGATGGAAGCCGTGCCTGACTTGTGCAATTTAACCCATCACTTCAGGAACCATTGTTACCGTTGCAACAAGCAGATGTCACTGCAGACTGTGTGAAAATGTCAGAGAAAATGAAGCAAATCTAAGAAGTAGTAGAAATGAAATCTCACCCTTAAAGTATATTCTTTCCCACCCTAAAAATTGTCGATTTGAAGGCTCTTTTGTTCGTTTGCAGCATTTACTCTGACTAGGACTCCTGGTCTGAAAATATTTCCATTTCTCTCCACCTGGTATGGCAGCCCCTCCTCTTGAGCTCATTAGTCTCTGAGGGGTCTCAGCCGAGCTCAGGAACTGCCATCTGATAAAAGGAGCTTGAAACCTGCTCAGGTGCTGAGGTGGGGAGTGGGATGCAAGTGGGGGAATGTTATTAAGTTGCAGAACTGAGTATGACATATCATTTTCTGGATAGATGGGTAGAGTAATGTATGTGCTGATCTCAGCTCTGCAGGAATAAAGGACTTTTAGTCCAATCTGTTTTTCACCACCACTACAAATAAGCCTTCTAAGGACTTTTGCATTAAAGTAAAAGCCAACCATCTCTAAGTTTAAGCTTGGAATTTGAGAGTGCAATCTTCTAAAATCAGACACTTTATAATAGGGGAGTGGAATCCTCTTTCTGGCACTAGATTTCTATCCACTCAGGGTGGAGAGTTTTTAAGTTTCTACAGGGAAATACTGCAACCTGAAACAGAATCCTATTTCTTTCTTCAAGTAAAAAGAGCTTTATAAAATATCCTTATGATACACACTCTCAAAATTATGATTTCAGAACTAAAACCAATTAATACTATATGCATGTATTATTTATGTTAATTTATTTTATCAAGAATTCATTTGATCTCTTAAAATATAATTTAGGCATAATGGCAATCATAATATCTGCATTTATCTTATTATGATAACTGATCAAATTTTGATGGTGCTAAAAAACTGTCACTATGGAGTAAAAGTGAAATAAAACCTGAGAACAAGTAAAATACAAAACTACAGTAAATTGAGGCAATTATAGAGTTCATGGAAGGTGGAGATACAGAAATCTGAAAGAAAATGACTCATTTCCTCCTCATGAAACAATTTTTTCATAATTTCATGAGAAATTGATTAACTAGAGATGCAATTTTTGTAAAAGCAATTGTCTCACTGAATACTTTGGAGCCTTAGTGCTAGGGAGAAAACACAGTGACCAGCACAAGACTTGGACGGTCAGTTCCACTGTGCCCATTTTGGGTTCTGAGGGTGGTCATCTAACCTCTTAACATCCTCATCTGCAAAATGCCCCACAGGCTGCTTGGGAGGTCAGCTCTGATCTTAGGTGTACACACAATGTGTAAATTCTGACACTTTAAAAATGTAAGGTATGAATGAAAATATGTCAAGTCTTCACCCCACTGAAAAAGAAAATAAGACTCTGTCTTAGCAGTCATGTACTGGGTCTTGGCCTACGCGTGCGTCTCAGAGTGCTGGCTTGAATTTTGTGGACCTCAAAGCTGTGTGTGTCATCTCCCAAGGCTGGAGCAGAGAAAACTTCTCTTACTAGTATTTGAATTCCCTGCCTGTAGAGTTTAAAAAAAAAAAAAAAAAAACAACGAATTTTCTATAACGACTAAGAAAGATAAGTCTGGTTTTATAATTAAGGGCTCTGACCAACTTGGGTTCACTAAAACAAAAGAATCTGAGTTGGGAGGAAGGAATGATTTTTTTCTTATAATTAGGAAACCTATTCCCCAGAAAGGAGAGCAGAATGGAAATGAATATTTCTGATTCCTCAGCTTTTCCATACCCCTTACCTCCTTTACCTCATAAATTAGCAGATTTGCATACATAAAATATACCTCAAAAACTCAATAAAAGCATGGTTTAAAAATATGCAGCTAATTATATGAGAATGTTCTTTTCTTTTCCCTATAAGGCAAATGAATATTTATCAAGTTAAATTCCAAGATACTTATTATCTCGCTTGCATTTTGAATATAATTACATTGGAAGCCAATTGTTCTGATGGGCGTAGGCAGAGATTAAAAGATTTGTCTGCACTTTTTAAAAATGCAAAATAATCATAGTTTTTTAAATCATTAACGAAGTAGTTCAACCCTTCCCTTCAGCTGAAAAATAAGTTAGCATTAAAGCATAGCAGTTCTAAAGATATTACACAATAAATGAAAATAGTCAAATAAAAACTAGGTTGCAATTAGTTTTTTGGAACCTCAATTTATAAACTCTAGGAAAAATCCTTGGGATATTAAAAGGTGCTATTTAATCTGCTATTTTAAAGCTCAGATTTAAAAATAAGTACCCTTAAATCATTCCACTAATGTACAGTATAGGTAAGTAATATCAAAGTGAACAAAATTTATAAAATAGCAGTTAAGTAATAATTGTCCTTAAATTAATGAAATTTAATTATGCTAGGGTAAATAAAATCAAGCTTTTATATATCTACATTCATACATATAGCTTCTATAACTGTAGTTATTTTCTCACATTGTACTTATAATAAACAGTATCAAAATAAAGTTATTGACATATATCTCATTTTCCTATTTCTAAGCTTCCAGAAAGCATGGATTATGTATTATATTTCTTTTATTGATTCCAAACTATCAAAAGTATCAAAGTTAATTGGTATCCGATAAATATGTAAACTGCTAGCAACAGAAAAAAATAGGATAGAACATTTGAAAAATTATAACAAATTATATAGGAGAGTAGATTTAATTATACTACAGAGCAAATAACTGATGTATTATGTATGCCTTGTTAACATATAAAGTCTATCTTTTTTATATTTTTGTTCTTCTATATACCTGCCTGCTCTAACAAATATTGTCAGTGTCTTTCCAGATTAAATATGGAACCCAAACAATAAAGAAAACTGCTCAGCTCCAAACATACTGACCCTACTTTCATGTTTGACCAAACGCTTTAATTATTCTAAGGAGAAAAGCTAAAATATTGGGTGGTGAGATTGGACAAGAACGCATACAGCAACTGCCACTGAAATAGTGGAACATTTAAAGCCTACAAAAGACTGAATAAATTTCAACTGAGATTGGCTCTGGGGAACTTTGTGCCCAAATAGGAATAGAAATACATTACTGCTTAGAAATGAGTTATGCATTTTTATAAAAAATACTATATGTACATGTGGTTTGGTTTGAAGTAAGGGAAAAGAAAACAATCTCTTGGACTCTGGAGCCCTTTTATAAAATTTCTAATTAATTTTGATAAATCCCTTTTAATATGGCAAGGAGCTCCACTTGGGTTTATCAATTTAAGAGTTACACTTGTACTCAGTGGACTAAAATCCGCCCTAAGCTAGTTATGCATAACACCTGCTAAAGTTAATAGACATTCCACATGAGTAGCTGATTTTGCCAGTCATGTGGAATTAACTAATGATGAAATTTGGCTGACAATATCTTCAATTTTTTCATTTAAAGAGTATTTATTACCTTGCATAACCTCCTTAAACAATTAACTTTTTTTTTTTTTTTCAAACATCTTTATTGAAGTATAATCGCCTTACAATAGTGTGTTAGCATCTGCTTTATAACAAAGTGAATCAGTTATACATATACAATATGTTCCCATTTCTCTTCCCTCTTGCATCTCCCTCCCTCCCACCCTCCCCATCCCACCCCTCTAGGTTGTCACAAAGCACCGAGCTGATCTCCCTGTGCTATGCGGCTGCTTCCCACTAGCTATCTATTTTACATTTGGTAGTGTATATATGTCCATGACACTCTCTTACCCTGTCACATCTCACCCCACCCCCTCCCCATATCCTCAAGTCCATTCTCTAGTAGGTCTGTGTCTTTATTCCCGTCTTGCCACTAGGTTCTTCATGGCCTTTTTTTTTCTTTTTTTTCCCTTAGATTCCATATATATGTGTTAGCATACTGTATTTGTTTTTCTCTTTCTGACTTACTTCACTCTGTATGACAGACTCTAACTCCATCCACCTCATTACAAATACCTCCATTTCATTTCTTTTTATGGCTGAGTAATATTCCATTGTATATATGTGCCACATCTTCTTTATCCATTCATCTGTCGATGGACATTTAGGTTGCTTCCATGTCCTGGCTATTGTAAATAGAGCTGCAATGAACATTTTGGTACATGACTCTTTTTGACCTATGGTTTTCTCAGGGTATATGCCCAGTAGTGGGATTGCTGGGTCGTATGGTAGTTCTATTTGTAGTTTTTTAAGGAACCTCCATACTGTTCTCCATAGTGGCTGTATCAATTTACATTCCCACCAACAGTGCAAGAGTGTTCCCTTTCCTCCACACCCTCTCCAGCATTTATTGTTTCTAGATTTTTTGATGATGGCCATTCTGACCGGTGTGAGATGATATCTCATTGTAGTTTTGATTTGCATTTCTCTAATGATTAATGATGTTGAGCATTCTTTCATGTGTCTGTAGGCCATCTGTATATCTTCTTTGGAGAAATGTCTATTTAGATCTTCTGCCCATTTTTGGATTGGGTTGTTCGTTTTTTTGTTATTGAGCTGCATGAGCTGCTTGTAAATCTTGGAGATTAATCCTTTGTCAGTTGCTTCATTTGCAAATATTTTCTCCCATTCTGAGGGTTGTCTTTTGGTCTTGTTTATGGTTTCCTTTGCTGTGCAAAAGCTTTTCAGTTTCATTAGGTCCCATTTGTTTATTTGTGTTCTTATTTCCATTTCTCTGGGAGCTGGGTCAAAAAGAATCTTGCTGTGATGTATGTCATAGAGTGTTCTGCCTATGTTTTCCTCTAAGAGTTTGATAGTGTCTGCCCTTACACTTAGGTCTTTAATCCATTTTGAGTTTATTTTTGTGCATGGTGTCAGGGAGTGTTCTAATTTCATACTTTTACATGTTCCTGTCCAATTTTCCCAGCACCACTTATTGAAGAGGCTGTCTTTTCTCCACTGTATATGCTTGCCTCCTTTATCAAAGATAAGTTGACCATATGTGTGTGGGTTTATCTCTGGGCTTTCTATCCTGTTCCATTGATCTATATTTCTGTTTTTGTGCCAATACCAAACTGTCTTGATTACTGAAGCTTTGTAATATAGTCTGAAGTCAGGGAGCCTGATTCCCCCAGCTCCATTTTTCGTTCTCAAGATTGCTTTGGCTATTCGGGGTCTTTTGTGTTTCCATACAAATTGTGAAATTTTTTGTTCTAGTTCTGTGAAAAATGCCAGTGGTAGTTTGATAGGTATTGCATTGAATCTGTAGATTGCTTTGGGTAGTAGAGACATTTTCACAATGTTGATTCTTCCAATCCAGGAACATGGTATATCTCTCCATCTATTTGTATCATCTTTAATTTCTTTCATCAGTGTCTTATAATTTTCTGCATACAGGTCTTTTGTCTCCTTAGGTAGGTTTATTCCTAGATATTTTATTCTTTTTGTTGCAATGGTAAATGGGAGTGTTTTCTTAATTTCACTTTCAGATTTTTCGTCATTAGTGTATAGAAATGCAAGAGATTTCTGTGCATTAATTTTGTATCCTGCTACTTTACCAAATTCATTGATTAGCTCTAGGAGTTTTCTGGTAGCATCTTTAGGATTCTCTATGTATAGTATCATGTCATCTGCAAATAGTGACAGCTTTACTTCTTCTTTTCCGATTTGGATTCCTTTTATTTCTTTGTCTTCTCTGATTGCTGTGGCTAACACTTCCAAAACTATGTTGAATAATAGTGGTGAGAGTGGGCAACCTTGTCTTGTTCCTGATCTTAGTGGAAATGGTTTCAGTTTTTCACCATTGAGGACAATGTTGGCTGTGGGTTTGTCATATATGGCCTTTATTATGTTGAGGAAAGTTCCCTCTATGCCTACTTTCTGCAGGGCTTTTATCATAAATGGGTGTTGAATTTTGTCGAAAGCTTTCTCTGCATCTATTGAGATGATCATATGGTTTTTCTCCTTCAATTTGTTAATATGGTGTATCACATTGATTGATTTGCGTATATTGAAGAATCCTTGCATTCCTGGGATAAACCCCACTTGATCATGGTGTATGATCCTTTTAATGTGCTGTTGGATTCTGTTTGCTAGTATTTTGTTGAGGATTTTTGCATCAATGTTCATCAGTGATATTGGCCTGTAGTTTTCTTTCTTTGTGACATCTTTGTCTGGTTTTGGTATCAGGGTGATGGTGGCCTCGTAGAATGAGTTTGGGAGTGTTCCTCCCTCTGCAATATTTTGGAAGAGTTTGAGAAGGATAGGTGTTAGCTCTTCTCTAAATGTTTGATAGAATTCGCCTGTGAAGCCATCTGGTCCTGGGCTTTTGTTTGTTGGAAGGTTTTTAATCACAGTTTCAATTTCAGTGCTTGTGATTGGTCTGTTCATATTTTCTATTTCTTCCTGGTTCAGTCTCGGCAGTTTGTGCATTTCTAAGAATCTGTCCATTTCTTCCAGGTTGTCCATTTTATTGGCATATAGTTGCTTGTAGTAATCTCTCATGATCTTTTGTATTTCTGCAGTGTCAGTGGTTACTTCCCCTTTTTCATTTCTAATTCTATTGATCTGAGTCTTCTCCCTTTTTCTCTTGATGAGTCTGGCTAATGGTTTATCAATTTTGTTTATCTTCTCAAAGAACCAGCTTTTAGTTTCATTGATTTTTGCTATTGTTTCCTTCATTTCTTTTTCATTTATTTCTGACCTGATCTTTATAATTTCTTTCCTTCTGCTGGCTTTGGGGTTTTTTTGTTCTTCTTTCTCTAATTGCTTTAGGTGCAAGGTTAGGTTGTTTATTCGAGATGTTTCCTGTTTCTTGAGGTAGGCTTGTATTGCTATAAACTTCCCTCTTAGCACTGCTTTTGCTGTGTCCCATAGGTTTTGGGTCGTCGTGTCTCCATTGTCATTTGTTTCTAGGTATTTTTTGATTTCGCCTTTGATTTCTTCAGTAATCACTTCGTTATTAAGTAATGTATTGTGTAGCCTCCATGTGTTTGTATTTTTTACAGATCTTTTCCTGTAATTGATATCTAGTCTCATAGCGTTGTGGTCGGAAAAGATACTTGATACGATTTCAATTTTCTTAAATTTACCAAGGCTTGATTTGTGACCCAAGATATGATCTATCCTGGAGAATGTTCCATGAGCACTTGAGAAAAATGTGTATTCTGTTGTTTTTGGGTGGAATGTCCTATAAATATCAATTAAGTCCATATTGTTTAATGTATCATTTAAAGCTTGTGTTTCCTTATTTATTTTCATTTTGGATGATCTGTCCATTGGTGAAAGTGGGGTGTTAAAGTCCCCTACTATGATTGTGTTGCTGTCAATTTCCCCTTTCATGGCTGTTAGTATTTGCCTTATGTATTGAGGTGCTCCTATGTTGGGTGCATAAATATTTACAATTGTTATACCTTCCTCTTGGATCGATCCCTTGATCATTATATAGTGTCCTTCTTTGTCTCTTGTAATAGTCTTTATTTTAAAGTCTATTTTGTCTGATATGAGAATTGCTACTCCAGCTTTCTTTTGATTTCCATTTGCATGGAATATCTTTTTCCATCCCCTCACTTTCAGTCTGTATGTGTCCCTAGGTCTGAAGTGGGTCTCTTGTAGACAGCATATGTATGGGTCTTGTTTTTGTATCCATTCAGCCAGCCTGTGTCTTTTGGTGGGAGCATTTAATCCATTTACATTCAAGGTAATTATCGATATGTATGTTTCTATTCCCATTTTCTTAAATGTATTGGGTTTGTTATTGTAGGTGTTTTCCTTCTCTTGTGTTTCTTGCCTAGAGAATTTCCTTTAGCATTTGTTGTAAAGCTGGTTTGGTGGTGCTGAACTCTCTCAGCTTTTGCTTGTCTGTAAAGGTTTTAATTTCTCCATCGAATCTGAATGAGATCCTTGCTGGGTAGAGTAATCTTGGTTGTAGGTTTTTCTCCTTCATGACTTTAAGTATATCCTGCCACTCCCTTCTGGCTTGCAGAGTTTCTGCTGAGAGATCAGATGTTAACCTTATGGGGATTCCCTTGTGTGTTATTTGTTTTTTTTCCCTTGCTGCCTTTAATATGTTTTCCTTATATTTAATTTTTGACAGTTTGATTAATATGTGTCTTGGCGTGTTCCTCCTTGGGTTTATCCTGTATGGGACTCTCTGTGCTTCCAGGACTTGATTAACTATTTCCTTTCCCATATTAGGGAAGTTTTCAACTATAATCTCTTCAAAAATTTTCTCAGTCCCTTTCTTTTTCTCTTCTTCTTCTGGTACCCCTATAATTCGAATGTTGGCACGTTTAATGTTGTCCCAGAGGTCCCTGAGACTGTCCTCAGTTCTTTTCATTCTTTTTTCTTTATCCTGCTCTGTAGTAGTTATTTCCACCATTTTATCTTCCAGGTCACTTATCCTTTCTTCTGCCTCAGTTATTCTACTATTGATCCCATCTAGAGTATTTTTAATTTCATTTATTGTGTTTTTCATCATTGCTTGGTTCCTCTTTAGTTCTTCTACATCCTTGTTAAATGTTTCTTGCATTTTGTCTATTCTATTTCCAAGATTTTGGATCATCCTTACTATCATTATTCTGAATTCTTTTTCAGGTAGACTACCTATTTCCTCTTCATTTGTTAAGTCCAGTGTGTTTTGAGCCTGCTCCTTCATCTGCTGTGTGTTTTTCTGTCGTCTCATTTTGCCTATCTTACTGTGTTTGGGGTCTCCTTTTCACAGGCTGCAGGTTTGTAGTTCCCGTTGTTTTTGGTATCTGTCCCCAGTGGCTAAGGTTGGTTCAGTGGGTTGTGTAGGCTTCCTGGTGGAGGGAACTAGTGCCTGAGTTCTGGTGAATGAGGCTAGATCTTGTCTTTCTGGTGGGCACTTCCACGTCTGGTGGTGTATTTTGGGGTGCCTGTGGCCTTATTTTGATTTTAGGGAGCCTCTCTGCTAATGGATGGGGTTGTGTTCCTGTCTAGCTAGTTGTTTGGCATAGGGTGTCCAGCACTGTAGCTTGCTGGTCGTTGGGTGAAGCTGGGTCTTGATGTTGAGATGGAGATCTCTGGGAGATTTTTGCCGTTTGGTATTACGTGGAGCTGGGAGGTCTCTTGTGGACCAGTGTCCTGAAGTTGGCTCTCCCACCTCAGAGGCACGGCCCTGATGCCTGGCTGGAGCACCAAGAGCCTTTCATCCACACAGCTCAGAATAAAAGGGAGAAAAAAATAGAAAGAAAGAGGATAAAATAAAATAAAATAAAGCTATTATAATAAAAAATAAGAAAAAAAATTATTAAGAATAAATGTATTCAGAAAAAAAAATTGTTTTTAATTTTTAAAAATAGATTTATTAATTTTTTATAGTAAAAAATAAGAAAAAAATTATTAAGAAAAAAAAATTTTTTTAATTTTTTAAAATAAAAAATATGAAAAAACTTATTAAAAATTTTTTTAATTTCTAAAAATAGAAAATAAGGAAAAAATTATTAAGAAAACATTTATTAGGAAAAAAAAATTTTGTAAGTTAAAAAAAAAAAAAAACAAAAAAAAAACAAAAACACGGACGGACCTAACCCTAAGACTAATGGTGGAAGCAAAGCTATACAGACAAAATCTCACCCAGAAGCATACACCTATACACTCAAAAAAAAGGAAAAGGGGAAAAATTAGTATCTCCTGCTCCCAGAGTCCACCTCCTGAATTTGGGAGGATTCGTTGTCTATTCAGGTATTCAACAGATGCAGGTACATCAAGTTGTTTGTGGAGTTTTAATCCGCTGCTTCTGAGGCTGCTGGGAGAGATTTCCCCTTCTCTTCCCTGTTCGCACAGCTCCCGGGGTTCAGCTTTGGATTTGGACCCTCCTCTGCGTGTAGGTCGCCTAAGGGCGTCTGTTCCCCGCCCAGACAGGACGGGGTTAAAGGAGCAGCTGCTTCGGGGGCTCTGGCTCACCCAGGCCGCGGGGAGGGAGGGGTACAGAGGAGGCGGGGCGAGCCTGCGGCGGCCGAGGCCGGCGTGACGTTGCACCAGCTCGAGGCGCGCAGTGCGTTCTCCCGGGGATGTTGTCCCCGGATCCCGGGACCCTGGCAGTGGCGGGCTGCACAGGCTCCCGGGAGGGGAGGTGTGGAGAGTGACCTGTGCTCACACACAGGCTTTTTGGAGGCGGCAGCAGCAGCCCCAGCGTCTCACGCCCGTCTCTGGGGTCCGCGCTGATCGCCGCGTCTCGCGCCCTTCTCTGGAGTTCGTTTAGGCGGCGCTCTGAATCCCCTCTCCTTGCGCGCAGCGAAACAAAGAGGCAAGAAAAAGTCTCTTGCCTCTTCGGCAGCTGCAGACCTTTTCCCGGTCTCCCTCCCGGCTAGCTGTGGTGCGCCAACCCCTTCAGGCTGTGTTCACGCCGCCAGCCCCAGTCCTCTCCCTGCGATCCGACCGAAGCCCGAGCCTCAGCTCCCAGCCCCGCCCACCCCGGCGGGGGAGCAGACAAGCCTCTCGGGCTGGTGAGCGCCGCTCGGCGCCGAGCCTCTGTGCGGGAGTCTCTCCGATTTTCCCTCTGCGCCCCTGTTGCTGTGGGATCCGCACTGATAGCTGCAGCTCGCGCCCTTCTCTGGAGTTCGTTTAGGCGGCGCTCTGAATCCCCTCTCCTTGCCCGCCGCGAAACAAAGAGGCAAGAAAAAGTCTCTTGCCTCTTCGGCAGCTGCAGACTTTTTCCCGGACTCCCTCCGGGCTAGCTGTGGTGCGCTAACCCCTTCAGGCTGTGTTCACGCAGCCAGCCCCAGTCCTCTCCCTGCGATCCGACCGAAGCCCGAGCCTCAGCTCCCAGCCCCGCCCGCCCCGGCGGGTGAGCAGACAAGCCTCTCGGGCTGGTGAGTGCTGCTCGGCGCCGAGCCTCTGTGCGGGAACCTCTCCGCTTTGCCCTCCGCACCTCTGTGGCTGTGCTCTCCTCCGTGGCTCCGAAGCTTCCCCCCTCCGCCCCCCGCAGTCTCCGCCCGCGAAGGGGCTCCTAGTGCGTGGAAACCTTTCCTCCTTCACAGCTCCCTCCCACTGGTGCAGGTGCCGTCCCTATTCTTTTGTCTCTGTTATTTCTTTTTTCTTTTGCCCTACCCAAGTACGGGGGGAGTTTCTTGCCTTTTTGGAGGTCGGACGTTTTCTGCCAGCGTTCAGTGGGTGTTCTGTAGGAGCAGTTCCACGTGTAGATGTATTTCTACTGTATCTGTGGGAAGGAATGTGATCTCCGCGTCTTACTCTTCCGCCATCTTCCTTAACCTCCCCAACAATTAACTATTTTTGATGTGCGCTCACCATGTTTTGGATGTGTCATCATTTTTGTGATGTTATATAATCAGGCAAAGAAAATAGTTTTAAAGTTTTATCTCCTAATATTCATTACAAATGATGCAGTGTTATATTAATACAGATACACATAGAGTATATGTTTAAGAAAACTTGTAATGGACAATATATTATTTTTTTTAAATTCCTATAGAATTTACAGACTGAATGATCTACCCTCTTTAAAAGAAACATTGCTATTGATTTAATGATCAAGGTACTAAAATTTTACGACTATTATTTTTGGTAGAAAATTGATGCACAGAATGGCAAACATGACTACTCTCCATTAATTTAGTCAATCTTCCCATACTAGTTTCCTATTCTGTGTTCACATTTCCATTCACATTGTTTGTCCCCCTTGGAAGACTCTTTCCTCAGTCCTTGTCACATAGAATCTTTAGTTTAGGTCCTGCCTCACATTCTCAGTGCAGTCTTTCCTAAGCCCAGTGATTACTCTTTCCATTAAATCATTACCTTCCTCTTTATGTGTACTTATCACAAACTAAGATTATATGCTATATTCATGTGCCTTGTTTTCTTGTTCAGACTGAAAGCTTCAGAAGTATCAAATGACTTTTTGTATCTAGGGTTTCTTCCTGGACTCTTATGCAGTGACTTATACATACTCAGTACATGTTTAGAGATGGAATGATGAAAAATGACTTTTTTTTTCATATTGGTGAAAAATGGATCAGTCTGACTATGAATCCCAGATAAGGTATTAGTGTAATGGACTTGCTCTGGCCAGTAACACCAAACACCATTTTCCTTTATGAGCACAATTCCTATAGGACAGAGAATGCTACCAGTGAAATTCACAGTGTATCATCAATTTACTGAAACACAAAACTAGTTTCTGAGAGATGTGTTTTATGTTATCTCTACTACTGAAGTCCAGTGATTTCAAATGGAAATTTGCCAAATATTACTTTTTGTGTGACTCTTCTTAAGATACACATTTGTTTTATTTTATTTTATAGACATCAGTATTTATTTTGTATAATATGCTATATATTCAACATATTAAAGAGAATTAAAATTCGTTCCATAGAGATTTTCAACTTATTTGGTAGGACAGAAAAAATAACATCTAAGAAATTATTACAATTATCTGAAGCACAAAGATAGTGAAGAATTGTTCATGGTCTACAAGTAGTTTTGGGGAATGATGTTATATGTTGAAACCAAAATGAAGTTTTTAAAAAGCATATTAGATTTCAGATTCAGATGAGGGATCTGAATAGAAGTATCCAAGGCAGATGTTACATATCCTCTGAAGAGAGGAGTATAGCAATGAGGATAGAAATCGAAGAGTCATCAGCATACTGATGGTAGTAAAATCCACTTGAGTATACACACTACCAGAATGAATGTAATTGAAGAAGCTTAGAGAGGCAAGCATTGAAAGTTCTGGGACAACCACTGTCAAAAAGTAAGATAGGATTTAAGAAAAGTAAATCTAAGCTAAGAGGACCAGCATAGAACAGAGATCTAGAAATTAATAGAAAATTTGAAAGAAATTGGTCAGTAGATATTCTCCAGTTTTATCAACAGCCCTCTTTCACTTTTTCTTTGTGACCCTTTAACTGCTATCCTTTCGACCACCACGTATATTGTTATTATATTGTTATCTTTATCCCAAATCTCTCTTCTGACCTCTGAACCTGCATGTTCAGCCAACTTCAGGAAATCTTGTGCTGGACTTCCACAAGATGTCAAAACTCCACTAAACTTATCAGCTGGAGCAAAGATAGCTAGCTGTCTCTTGTTCCTCAGTAATAAAGTATTCAAAATATTTCTGAACATGTAACCAAGAAGAATAAATTCAACATTCCCCAGTCCCGCTTTCAGGAAATTGTGGCCTTGTGACTAAATATTTTCCAGTGGGATGGAAGCAGAAATTGTGTGCAACTTCCTAGAAATGTCTTTAAATAGCATAGGCAAGCTTTACCCTACCTTATTACTTTTTTTCTTCCAGCTGGCTGGAATGCAGATTTTATAGCTGGACCTGGAGCTAGATAAAATATACTAGATTATGAGGTGGATCTGGAAACTGATGTCATGCAAGCATAGCAATAAAATCAAAGATGTCTTAGTCTCTGACCCTGTGAAGAATTTAGCCAGCCATGAGTACATAATTGGGCTTTTATGTGAGATAAACTCTTGTCTTATTTAAATTGCTTTTGTGTGGAGCTTTCTGTCACTACCCACCAAAATATAATTCTAATTAATGCATATATTTATCAAAAATCTCATTTTACTCGTATAGTCCCTGTTTTGTGAATGTAATCACCAGCAATCCAGGTATATAAAACAGAGCCTTTTCTTTCTCCCTCATCCCTCAGGACACCAACATGGGTGAAATCTCTATTGGCATTGCCTTATACCCTTGTCATTTCTTGCCAGGATCACTCCAAAACCTGTTAATTCTTATTTCTAGTTTTGTTCCCCCTCAATTCAATATCTATGCTTTGCAACTAAAGTGATCTTTCTATAAATAAGAAGTATTATCTTCTCACTCCTCCATTTAAATTCATATAAGTGTGATATGCACATTTCTATATATTGTCCACCAGCTTCTTCCTGTCTGCCTCCTGCCTACCTTCCTAATCTCATTGTTCAGATTTTCAACGTGCTCCCTGTACTCCAACCATCTAGAAAATCTTATAGAAACTAACTTGGCTTTTTCATGCTTTCCTGGAGCTATTTTTTTCTTTGTGTGAAACTCTTTCTCCCTCTGTTACGTAGCAGACTTCTACCTGCCTTCAGGTCTGTGTTTAACAAACTCTTCCTCTTAGAGGCTTTTGGTGAAGACTGGCCTTTGTGCATCCCCTGGTGCCCCACCACAGTCTAGGTGAAGTTCCTGTTCAATGTGATCTCATTCCTCTGTGCATCTCCATATCATAGGAACCATCATGGTGTAATTAACTATTTATTCATCCAGACAAAAGACCTGTATGCAGAAAACTATAAGACACTGATGAAAGAAATTAATGACGATACAAACAGATGGAGAGATATACCATGTTCTTGGATTGGAAGAATCAATTGTGAAAATGACTATACTATCCAAAGAAATCTGCAGATTCAGTGCAATCCCTATCAAACTACTAATGGCATTTTTCACAGAACTAGAACAAAAAATTTCACAATTTGTACAGAAACACAAAAGACACCGAATAGCCAAAGCAATCCTGAGAAAGAAAAATGGAGCTGGAGGAATCAGGCTCCCTGACTTCAGACTATACTACAAAGCTACAGTAATCAAGACAATATGGTACTGGCACAAAAACAGAAACACAGATCAATGGAACAGGTTAGAAAGCTCAGAGATAAACGCAGGCACATATGGTCACCTTATCTTAGATAAAGAAGGCAAGAGTATACAATGGAGAAAAGACAGCCTCTTCAATAAGTGGTGCTGGGAAAACTGGACAGCTACATGTAAAAGAATGAAATTAGAACACTCCCTAACACCATACACAAAAATAAACTCAAAATGCATTAAAGACCTAAATGTAAGGCCAGACACTATAAAACTCTTAGAGGAAAACATAGGCAGAACACTCTATGACATAAATCACAGAAAGATCCTTTTTGACCCACCTCCCAGAGAAATGGAAATGAAAACAAAAACAAACAAATGGGACCTAATGAAACTTAAAAG
This sequence comes from Balaenoptera acutorostrata, assembly GCF_949987535.1. Taxonomy (NCBI): domain Eukaryota; kingdom Metazoa; phylum Chordata; class Mammalia; order Artiodactyla; family Balaenopteridae; genus Balaenoptera; species Balaenoptera acutorostrata. The sequence continues at coordinate 112,224,035 of NC_080067.1, forward strand.
CTTTTACACAACAAAGGAAACCATAAACAAGACGAAAAGACCACCCTCAGAATGGGAGAAAATATTTGCAAATGAAGCAACTGACAAAGGATTAATCTCTAAAATATATAAGCAGCTCATGTGGCTCAATATCAAAAAAAGAAGCAACCCAATCAAAAAATAGGCAGAAGACCTAAACAGACATTTCTCCACAGAAGATATACAGGTTGCCAACAAACACATGAAAGGAGGCTCAACATCACTAATCATTAGAGAAATGCAAATCAAAACTACAAATCAAAACTACTCATACCAGTCAGAATGGCCATCATCAAAACATGTACAAACAATAAATGGTGGAGAGGGTGTGGAGAAAAGGGCACCCTCTTGCACTGTTGATGGGAATTTAAATTGATACAGCCACTATGGAGAACATTATGGAGGTTCCTCAAAAAACTAAATATAGAACTACCATATGACACAATAATCCCACTAGTGGGCATATACCCTGAGAAAACCATAATTCAAAAAAGTTATGTACCACAATGTTCATTGCAGCACTATTTACAATAGCCAGGACATGGAAGCAACTTAAGTGTCCATCGACAGATGAATGGATAAAGAAAATGTGGCACATATATACAATGGAATATTACTCAGCCATAAAAAGAAACGAAATTGAGTTATTTTGTGGTCAGGTGGATGGACCTAGAGTCTGTCATACAGAGTGAAGTAAGTCAGAAAGAGAAAAAAAAAATACTAACACATGCTAACAAATATATATGGAATTAAAATAATAAAAAAAAAAAGGTCCTGATGAACCTAGGGGCAGGACAGGAATAAAGACACAGATGTAGAGAATGGACTTGAGGACATGGGGAGGGGAAAGGGTAAGCTGGGATGAAGTAAGAGAGTAGCATTGACAGATATACACTATCAAATGTAAAATAGATAACTAGTAGGAAGCAGCCACATGGCACAGGGAGATCAGCTCGGTGCTTTGTGACCACCTAGAGGAATGGGATAAGGAGGGTTGGCGGGAGATGCAAGAGGGAGGGTATATGGTGATATATGTATACATATAGCTGATTCACTTTGTTATACAGCAGAAACTAACACAACATTGTAAAGCAATTATACTCCAATAAAGATCTTAAAAAAAAAAGAAAAATGGGTTTCCTTGACTTTATATTTATGGAGGGAAGAAGCCTTGGGGAAAATTGCATCCAGAACTTTACAACTGATTGGACATACTTGGGGAAATTATACTGTATTGTATTATTGTATTGTATTATTAAATCAGGATTTGCTGTGTCTGTTTTTCTTTCTTTTAATATAATTTCTTTGAAACCTCAAAAAAAAGCAGAAAACAAAACAAAAAACAAAACTATTTTCTCCTCCAACTCCCCCATAGCTTTTAGGTTTTTTTTTTTTTTTTTAGAACAGGAACTTGTCTTTCATTTCTGATTACCAGTATCTAACAGTGTCTAACATTCATTCATTCATTTATTCAGCTGATATTAATTGAACAAATCCATGAATATATGAGTATCATGAGTAAGAATGTAGCAATTATTAATACTATACAGTAAATTGCTAGAACATTAGCAATTACACCCAATCTTAGAGACCAAACGTATTCATCACATGTGAAGTAGGAGCTAGGAAATCACCTCTGTATACATAAGAAACGTAATTGAGTATAACTCAGTAAAAAAAAAGAAAGCAGAGAGTAAGACATGATAAAGACAGCTGAGAACTAGAGATACAATAGTATTAAATGGAGGATATTTTTAGAACCTATTTGTATATGTGTGTTTTAGAAGGCAGGAGAGATATGAGTACATTTGAAGACAAACATACACTAAAGAGCATACTAAGTGTGGCGTAAAGAGGGAAAAACTGAAGTTTGTCTTCTTAGAAGCATTTCTAAAGCCTAGTACATTTATGGGTTTTATAATTTACAGAGTATTACTCTGTTCACTATCTCATTTTTATTTGCACTGTAACCCTTTGATGCAGGTATTACCATTTTTATTTTATAAGTACAAAAAATGAGAATCAAAGTAGTTATGACCTATTCAGGTTTATTAATTAGTAAGGTCATATGTATACATGAGACACTCTAATATTTTTATTTTAGAAACGTAAAGACTAATAAATGTGGAGTGAAAATTATCAGGAGTAATATACAAATAATTATTTGATTAATCAAGTTGAAAACCCATAGCATTCTTTTCAATAGCAGTTTTTCTCTATAAATAAAACTTTTAAAAAATAGGTCAGTGATCTAATCACTAGCGTGTGAAACCATGCATGATTAGATTGAAAATTTAAGAAATCCAGTAAAATGTTTATAGGTATATACTTATCTCAGTCATTTCTTAACTGTTTAATCTAGTCCTTATTCTTTCCATATTTGAGGAATGTATAGCCTTTTTATTCAGCTTGAACCTTTTCTTGGCATCAAAAGCATTTAGGGTTATGTAAAAAGTGTGAGCGTCAAGTGATGTAGAAGTTCTTCTTGTACAAGAAATCTTTTCTATTCTAGTCTTATATTCACATTTCCATGCATGGATCCAGCCTTGGTCTTCAGGACTTGAGGGCATCCTGGTGTCAAGAGCGCTTCAAGATCCTTCTACTTAGCCTTTAATCTTTTCTCTAGATGGAGAGATTTAACTACTTCTAACTTAATAAGAATGTTGGATTTGGTTTACTTTATAGTTCTTCCAATTAGCTTTCTGAGTGCTTTTTTAGAGGTTTTAATCTTGTCTAAACTTGTGGGAAATTGGAGAGGGGAAGAAAAAGAACACTCCTACTTAAAAAATATATATTACAATTAACTGTCAGTACACTTGACTTAAATCATCTCATACTTTGACTGTGTGGAACATAGTTTAATTATATGATAGATATCATTGCTTTTAAATGAGCACTATTTTATTAAAAATTGGATAGTTTGAAATTGAAGGAAAGACCTATAATGAGAACAATGGGAAGAAACTCTTAATAGTCTTAATATCAAATACAATATTTCTTCAATATTTTCAAATTCCTCCCCAAATTAAATCAGGTTTAAGACTATTCCAATGTATCTCCTTTAGGCCTACATGTAGAAATAAGAATGTGCCCATGTTTATATATTTCTCTTTATGGAGTAGGAGAGTTCACATTTCTCTTTGTCACCAGTAAACCAGAGTAATCTGATGTCTAAGTCATCCAAGTATTAAAGTTACCTATGGCAACTTCATTAACTCTTTACAACTCCTAACTTGTATAGTACTCCATTGTTCTGGAAATATCAAAGCAAATTTCACAATATCTTACAGAATTGGGATGATATAGAAGATGTTTATATCATTATATATTTGCCTCTAAGGTCATCAAAATACCCTAATGAATCATATGTCAGGATTTTAAGAAGACAAATACATTATTACTTGAATTATGTTAACTCTTCATTAAAATGGTTGTAATGGTGATGTATAAATAAAACCCCAGTTGAATTACTGGAAGCATTTAACCTCCCGGAGGTGACTCAAAAAGGTATATAAATTGATTAAAAAAAACATGGGTTGAAGAGCTTCAGCAACAAGGTAATTGTATTGGCTATAAACTTGGCCCCTTATGAACATATAGAAGTACCTAATAATTTATGAAAAGCATTTTAAATCAACATTTAAATGCATATTTTAGAAAAAATAAATAAATGGAAATACATAGTTTTGAAGCAGAATCAAGTCAATACCAGGAAAGTACTGACGTTAATGAGGCCAAGCGATGCTAGTCTAGATCCTGTTGGATCTAGCTCAGGACAGGGTATGCATCCTCAGTTTGGCAAGTGGTTGCCAGATCTTGCAACTATACTCTAATTAGCTGTCCCACCAAAGGAAAGTGACTTGTAAAACTCTGTCTGTAGGCCAGGTGAACAACAAGGACATTTGACATCTGTTATAGCCCCACATGGGGAAAATAAATCACTGGTAAATAATTGAAGTCTAGTCCTGTGTTATGCAGAGCTGCGGGTTCCAATTTATTACTACAGTGTGGTGCAGGAACCCAAGCCAAGAAATTAACATAAAACAGATTCATATACAGACCCAGGGCTCTTGAGGAAGTAAACAAAACCTTCTGTCCAAAACTTTTCACAACTCAGGGGTAAGCTGTGAAAACAGAAAAGAGGTCTCACTGAAGAAGAGCTAATAATATCACTTAGGAAAGAAGATGACAAAAACAAACAAATAAACCAACAAAAAACATGGAAGAAGAGGTGGTTAATGAAAATAAAAAATTAAACCTTGCTTCCACAGAACTGAAAATGATGGAACCATTTGAAAAACACCACAACATAGATATGTTTTGGATGATTCTAGAGATAAAAGAAGATATCTGAATCAATAAAAAGAACAGAAGAACATGAAATAAGAACAAGTAGCTTTGCAAATGAACTAAGCAGAAAGGTAAATTTTATTTTAGAAACAATGTTACCATTGTAATTAAAAACCCAGTGGTTTAATTATAGTAAAAATTGAACTGGCCTCCATGACCATAACACCAAGAAGGAAATACAGGGAGATATAGAAAATGTTATAAAAAAGATTACAGTTAACTAAGAAGAAAAAACAGTCTACTACATGTTTATTAAAATTTCCATTTAGAGAGAAAGGGAAGAGAGTGTTAATATTTAAAGAGATAATTATTGACAATTTTAAATGCTTGAAAAAACTTGGCTTTAGATGTAAGTAGTACAACCTGCCCCCCAAAAGTTTACATAAGAATTAATCTACATGTAGTCATGTAAGGAAGAACTTCAAACATGAAAGAGCACTCATAAAAGCAACTTTAGGAAAAAGATAAATTTTTTAAGAAGAGATAAGATTTTGACTTAGGGCAGAAATCAAAAATAAAAAATGACAAAATTAAATAGACTATTATCTTGTGACAAGGAAAATGTATGTCAATCCACAATGTGAAATTCTATCTATTATTCAGGAATGAAAAAAAGAATTTCAAAAAACATACACAATGATATAATTTGAATTTTAGGAGACTCCAAAGTAAGTAAATTGATTTCATAATCAAATAGAGGGTATGTTTTCTCTACTTGATTATGAAATATTTGGGCTCAGAAGTTATTTCTTATTAATCTGTACATCTCCAGAGTGCTCAATAAATCCTGAATGAATGAATGAATGAGTGAGTGCTTAAAAGTGAATGGATAGATGTTATGGTGAAACTGTATGCCTAACAGTTAGTAGTATGATTCCTTGTGATGGATTAATTTTAATGGGTTTATTTCTAATCCATTTCATCACCTTTCTTAACTTCTGGTCTTTGTTCTTTGACATTTAAAATTGATTTTATTTTCAATTCACATCAAAATTATTAAATTAACTCATTAAATATTTCCCTTGGCTATATTTCTGAGTTTATGTAAAAGCTATATTTATAGCTTTTGACCCAGACATCACTTTTATCTCATGATACAATTTTTAAGACATTTTGAAAGTGTATTAAAAACTTTCAATAGGGGCTTCCCTGGTGGCGCAGTGGCTGAGAGTCTGCCTGCCAATGCAGGGAACACGGGTTCGAGCCCTGGTCTGGGAGGATCCCACATGCCACGGAGCAACTGGGCCCGTGAGCCACAACTACTGAGCCTGCGCGTCTGGAGCCTGTGCCCCGCAACGGGAGAGGCTGCGATAGTGAAAGGCCCACGCACCGCGATGAAGAGCGGCCCCCGCACCGCGATGAAGAGTGGCCCCCACTTGCCGCAACTAGAGAAAGCCCTCACACGAAAACTAAGAGACCCAACACAGTCATAAATAAATAAATTAAATAAATAAATAAAGTATTAAAAACTATTACATCAGGGTTCAATTTAAAAAAAAAAAAAAACTTTCAATAAAGAAATGTAGTGAGGTTCACACACAGTAAATATTTAATAAAAACATTCAATTCTTCTTTGCTGGGTAAAATATTCAGCTAAAATCAATACATGGTCATTCTCATAAGACCACTCGAAAGTTGGAAAAGTTGAATCATAGCCAAGTATAGTGTGTCACACTATCTTCATTATAACTCTCCAGAAGTTTTACCTATTAATCCACCTCGCAGAGATTCAGGGTCAGAAGAGATTCAGGGTCAGAAACTCAAAACTCTGCAGGGGACAAACAGGTCCTATAAGTGAATGAAGCAGCCTGGCTGTAAAATAAGTTTTTTGTTTGTTTGTTTTTGTTCTTGTTTGTTTTTTACTTCTTATTCGCTTTCATTTTTAGAGAAACACATCCTAACATTTTTCTTGAGACACCTGGTCTTCTTGGCCTACCCTTTATTTTTCCACTCATGAAGGGATAAATTTTACCATATAAAAATGCAAATGTGAGAAGAGTAATCACAAAAAGCAGTTGACACAAAACCACTGTCTTAGGAAACAGTGGGAGGAGTAGGAAGTGAGAGGAAGTACATACCCTATGTAAAGGAGGCAATCACTACTCAGTTCTAACAAATTGAGAGAATTACCTGCCAGTTACACGCCAGAAACTTGAATTTTGAAGTGTTGATAGAACCCACCAAAACATTATTGTTGATTTCTGGTTTGTATATCTTTCTTTAGGTCCTCAAACAAAGCTACCTACAATTGTCTTTTTCAGTAACTTATTGCAGAAGAATGTCAAGGCACCCTTGCAGTATCCTATACTGTCCTGTGTGACATGGTTTTACATTGCTGAATTCCAACCAGTCTCAGTTTTCTGGTGCCTGGGCTTCAATAACTCCTGCCCAGGGTGTTTCATGTCTTCCTCACTGTGGTAGTCAGATTAATGACCTCCACAAAGATGTCCACATCTTAATCCCTGGAATCTGTGAATATGCTATATTGCATGGAAAGGAGAATTAAGGTAGCAGATGGAAGCAAGGTTGTTAGTCATATGACCTTAAAAGAGGGAGATTATCCTGGATTATCAGGATCAAATGGGATCACAGGGCTCTTAAATGTAGAAACAGGAGAAAGAAGAGTTAATGTTAGAGTGATGAGATGTGAAATTCAACTGGCCATTGGTGTCTTTGAGGATAAAAAGATACCATGACCCAAAGAATGCAGACAATTTCTATAAGATAGAAAAGGCAAGAAAATAAATTCTAGAACATTGGTTTTAGATTGATGAGGTCTATTTAGGATTTCTAACATCTAAAACTATGAGATAATAAATTTGTTTTAAGCCACTGCATATGTGGTAGTTTGTTACAGCAGCAATAGGAAACTAATACACTCATTAAATTTTGTCTTCCAGTTACTGACTTATCCTTCCAAATGACTTTCCCTTGTGTTCCATCTGTTAGTCTGCATTATCAAAAATTGACCTGTCCAGTTAGACATTCCTTTTCACCTACTCATCTCACCTACTTAACTGAGATCATTTAGTGTTGAGTTTAACTTGGATTTTGATCTCACGTTCACCATTTATCCTCTCTGAACTTGGGCTCCATAACCTATAAAATAGTTTCCTCATAGGCTTACTGGAATGATACATTTAGATATTGCATGTAAAGAAGTACTTAGCACAGTGACTAACTCACAGTTAGATATAAAAAATTTAGATAATGTTGGTTTTGCTACTATTTTATCCTTAAATTTCCACACTGTTTTATAAGGTAGAGTAGCTCTTTAATTACTACCTTCCTGCCTTATTCTGGAATACCATAGTGAATCCTTTACTGTGATTAATGATATTCACATACATTCATCCTTTTCTTTCATACTGATCTCTATATATAGGCCATCATTTCTCTGTTTACACGTCATGCTTCTACTCTGGTACTGGCATAACTCAATCTGCTCTATTCAGCAGTCACAGGAATCCCACATCTAACACACTAACACTTCTTGCTGTTAAATATCAGAGCATTAAATGTAATCTCAAGAATGTAGAAATTCATGTACTCAGAATGATATATAACACAATTCAGCAATGTGTATAAGAGGAACCTAGATATTTTATTTCCAAAGTATCCAGTTGTAGTTCATCACTTAACTAGTTCACCACTGTGGACCCAAGTTTTTGACAACCCTTCATAAAATTTTTGACAGAATCTTTAATAAGTTGTATAGTATAGGAACTAAAGTCAATCGCTTCCAATTTTTTGTCCCTGTTTCTCCTTCAAGGTAGCGGTAAAAGTAATAAGTAATAAAAATTAAAACAAATGTTTATTGAGTGCCTATATTTTTCAAAATTACTGCTCTAAGAGTTTAATTCATGTTAGCTCATTTAATATTCATTTAGTACTTCTCTCTTTTTCAGAAGAGAAACTAAATCACTGGTTAATTACCTTGCCTAAGGCCAAGATAGTAAATTATAAATCCAGGATTTGAACCCAGTTGTAAATTCCAAAGCTCGAACTTTTAAATACCACATGATTCTAATAATAGACTTAAAATGATATTTGTTACAAGTTGTCATGGACTGAATGTTTGAGTCCCCCTGCAAAACTATATGTTGAAATATTAACCCCCCCCCCTTAAGATCTGGGAGATAATTAGCTTATGAAGTCAGAGTCCTCATGAATGGGATTAGTGTCCTTATGAAAAGAGACATGAGACAGGTTGCTCCTCTCTCTTCTCTCTTCCATGTGAGGATACAGTGAGAAGATGGCCATCTGTAAACCAGGAAGTAGGCCCTCCTCAGACACTGGGTCTGCTGGCACCTTGATCTTGGACTTCCCAGTGCCTAGAACTGTGCAAAATAAATGTTTGTTGTTTAAGCCACACAGTCTACGGTAATTTATTATCGCAGCCCAAACTAAGACACAGGCATTGAAAGTGATTGCATCATACTATTTATTGAGGAGTATGATTTTTATTTGGGGGCTTTTAAAATGTATCATCTCATCTAATTTTTCTTCCAAGAGAAATACAGAGAATTTATATTACAGAATTAAAGAACAACAGCAAACAAACTATTGTGAGTTAGTTGAAATAGTGTTATCATTATAAATAAGAAAATAATTAAGTAGACTGCAAATCAGTACAACCATCTGCTATACTGTGGTCTTAGTACTTCATTAGTTTTATTGAAATATATTTAATATATCAGTCTAGTAGAAATTAAAAAGGCTTAACAGTACGGATGACCATAAGAAAGCCAGAAATTGAGGAGACAACACCATTGACTGACACCTTCTAATGTTTTTACTATCTACATAGTAAATTTTTAAAAATCACTTTCCTTTTCTCTTTGAATAAGACACAAACATAATTTTGACTACAGATATTGTGATCAATAGGATTTATTCATCAATGACTTGTTTTAGCTTGATTTTCTAAATGTTCCACTATTCATATTTTTATATTAATTTCAATAAAGAAAAAGGTTTAAAATCCAAACTGAGCAGAGTCTGGGCAGGTTTTCTAGTCCAATCATATATAGGGAAAAATGTGTTTCCAGTGTCTTTTATCTATGTACAGTCATCAAACAGAAGTTCAGAGAATCACTAAGCAGAGCTATATAGATGTACACACACACACACACACTCACACACTCACACACACTCACATATTTAAAGGTTACAGTCATCATGTGGAGTTATGTAATCTTCCTAAATACCACTTTTTCCAGAGAAGTAAGATTTCCCTTTGATGCAATATCAGCAATGACTGACATATAATTGATAGGGCTCTTTCCATGAAAAGACCATTTTGGTATGTACACTTTGGTAACTATGAAATGTGTCATTCTTTGTCATATGAAATGGATAATTACACAGTAGATAATTACAAGCATGCAATAAAAGCTACAAAGTGGCTTTACATTTTGGCAACTTCTGTTTGAAAGACTAGGTCATTTTTAATGGAGTAATTTAATATATTATTTTAAATGTTTCTTACATATTAGCAGGCAATTGTATAAATGAGTCTTTAGAAGAACTAGTAGTAATACATAATGCCTTTAGGTAACAGAAGAAACAGAATATGAATGGGAGATGCTTAGTTAATTTATAGGACATTTACATTTCAGAAGTCCTATTTTTAATCACTACAGTATGACACTTCATTTTGTGGAGCTATGACATTTCTTCCTTTAAGGAACAAAGACCAAGAAATAGAAACTGGATCCTAATATACAAAACATCACTACTCAACAGGCTTGAGATCAACCCTATCTATTTACAACATTAAATGAACTATGTGCTAAAACCAGGGTTTATAATGTTAATAAACTTAGCACATTGAAAAGAGCACAATCTTTGGAGTTAGACCTGTTTAATCATGACCTTGACATTTAATAAGAAGGCAAACATATACAATCTATTTCACCTCTTAGAAGCTGATTTTCTATCTATAAAATGAGTATAATAATATCTACAACCTCAGCAAGTATAAGTATTAAAATAAATTCCCCCACATAGAGTAATGCCTGTGGTCTAGTGTGCACTGAAAAAAAATGCCCCTTTTTATTGACAATAGAGAAATGTTGTATAATATGTTCTTAAAGAAATGCACATAATTATAAAATGAGTGACAGCGAACACAAAATGCATTTTTCAGAGGAAATTTTGTCATGTGTGTCTTTAAAATGGTTTTTAAATTATTTCAAAATGCAATTTGTGCTTAGCTGTATAGTTTATAAAAAGTGTAACACACACGCTTTATTTAACTGTGTCATACAAGCCACCCTAAGTCGACAAGTGACAGCTGAGTTGCTCCCTTGAAGTCCTCCATGAGGTGCTATATATGTGAGAGTCTGTCAGCCTTTTTGAAGATATTCTGTCCTGAAATCTAGTAGAAGCACATCAGAACCAGGTTGATTTCCTTACTGATTATCTTAATCTTTTTTGTATATGGCCTTAGACTCAAACATCATAAGCTAGGCAGAAAACATATTTGGTTTGATTTTAAATCCTTCACTTATGAATAAAAAATTAAGACACATTTTCCTCTGAGCCATGCCAGAGGCATTCTTAAATTATCTTGGTGGATATGACCTTAACGTGTGCACTGGACAGCAAAGAAGCAAATTTCACCGAAGCAAAAGAATAATATTGCAAATGTATTAGGACTAAGTTTAAAAACCTGGCAATAGATCATATTATGTAGAGTTATCTTAGTTTGATAGCACTGTCACTAAAGAAATACTGAAAAACCATAGTTCAGAGAACATCATGGTGAAAAGAATACTCGAAGAATATTGATCCAGCAGTGGGGGGCAGTATGGATTCTGAAAAACTATTTTCCCCATTTGTTCTATTATTTAATTATGAGTCCCATGAATAATTTCTCCTCTCTGAAAATAGACTTGCATTCTATTTTAAGCTAAGGCAAAAGTTATTCGTCTGCTGAAAGACACTTCTTGTGTGCATTGAGGCATGTAAAAAACATTGAGGAAAAAAATTCTTAATAATATTTTTAAAGTAAACAAACAGAAAAGTAATGCCAGGTATAAATGACTTTTATTTAACTTGGGTACGGCTGCAAATTATCATTGTAAACAATCATCCTAACAACTGCAGGATAATTCAGTCTCAAATAAAATACATCCAGATACGGTATCTACTCTGAAAAATTTTGCATTTCTTTTGCTTGGTTATCCACACTCAGAGATTCAATTCTGATATCTGAAACGGGTAATAATTATGCTGATTATCCCACTGCCAATTCATATTTGCATGAATGGTAGCCTATAAAAATGTACAATAGTTCAATTCAGGGGGACAAATGGACCTGGCAAGTAAAATCTCATGCTCAGATTACAGGAAATCTCCTGTCTTTACAGGAAGGCTTCTAAGTGATTTTGTGCATCAAAAATCCATGAGTATCTATTTCCTACACAAAATGCTTCAAGCAGCTGCTTACTTTTTATCTGTAACTTTCATTCCCATCTTCTTTCATTTTTCTGATTACATTAGGGGAAATCCTTGATTAGGAGCCAGTGGTCTTTAACACCTGCTAGTCTCCTTTTGAACGAGGAGAGTGTTTGCCAGGCCGGGCCATCTGCAGGCAACAGAGGGCTAGAGTGGCACCAGGGGGGCAGGATGCAGTGGGTATTCAAATCCGCATATCCTGAATCTTTGAATCAAGAGGGTTTCCTTCATTGAACACTTGAGTGGGATCCCCTAGCAGCTAAGGAAGCCCTGGAGATGTGTAATTAAAAGAGTCCATTATGCCCTAAACACAAGGAAACTATAGCTACTCCTAATTCCCATAGAATTGAGCCAGCTCCTTGCACCCACTGCAGAGTTTGTGCTCATTCTCCAGGAAGTGCCCGGCCACCCCTCCCCTATGGGAAGGCGACTGTGAAGGGCTGTAGTATGCTTCCTTGCAGTGGAAAGCAGCTTATATTTTGTGGAAAAGGATATGGTGTTGAAGCCAGCACCTGGGCTCTCCAAACATCCATGCCTGTCAAGCCTGGCTTAAAATTTAATGAGGTCATTTGCGACAGGCCATTCTACATATTTTTAGTACATGACAATTCTTAGTCCTCAAATGACATAATAAAAGTCTCAGTCCTGAGTTGCACCTTGGAAATAATTTCATCTGCCCTCATCTTTTTCTCAGGGGGAAATGTAGCCAAAATCAAGCTGTATTTAGATGAAGTTCTCAATCTTCTTTTTCCCATATCGTTTACCTTCATATTGTCCTGATATTCAATAAAAAATATTTACTGTTCTTGCATTACATGCTAGACATCATAGTACAGTTGGGGAATATAATGGAGAACAAAGTAGAAATGGCCCATGCCTTCCTAGAATTTATAGCCTACAGGTAGAAGACAAACATGTTTTAAGTGTTATAATAAGAGAAAAATTTACTATGGAAACAAAAATATTCAAATAAAGAAGTGTGAATAATATAGACTAGCATCAAAGTTAGTTTTTATTTTATTACAAAGCAACACATTTTAAAATTAAAAATATAGAACTACCTGTAAAATTTATTTATGAGGATATGCTGAGGATTTTGATTACTGAGACATTGTGTATCTTCTTGAAAAAAGATTGTAAAACTTCAACAAAACATTTTCCAACTGCAAATTCTTGTAATTAAAGGAACATGGGTTCATTAAAAATGTATAAATGAATGCATTAATTCAAGCAGGTTTTTCTAGGGTAATTAAAATACTTTCACACCTTATAGGAACAAGTATTCTTGTTTTGTTTTGTTTTTTATTTTTTTTATAATTTATTCTACCTGGTGTTTCTTTTGTGTGAAACATTTCAATATTATGTAAGGAATTTGCTTTCTGTGGATAGTAAATGTCATACTTAAACCATGCCTTAAAGTTGTACAATATCATACAATAAATGGATTGATATTAGCCTAAGTTCAGATCCAATGTATTTTGACACTATTGATTTATTTTTTGAATACTAGTTCTTAAATATACAGGGGAAGGGTGGAGTCTTAAGATCCATTTGAATATCAGAGTAAAGCTCTTTAAAAAATACATGCACTATTGTTTTTTCACAGATTCCACATCCTGATCAAGGGAGATCTATAATTATATGGCCTAGGGCTTTGTCACTGATCCTGCCTTATTTTTTTCAATATATCAGATTACAATATGAAAAGCAAATTAGCAAAATTGTAGTTGATACCTTCTGGATAGATTAGATAAAGTAAAATGTCTTTGGTCATCTAAAACAATAGACTGAAAATAATAATACTAAATATATTAAAGGAGGAAATACAAGGGTTTCTATTTAAGTTAAAATCAAAACAATAAATAATTCCACTCATTTTTCGCTGTGAGTATATACAACTTGAGTTTCATGTTTATAAAAGAGGATGGCCAAACCAAAAATATTAAGGTAGTGTAACAAGCATAATCTTATCTGAAAATAGTCACATGAGCAACAATTTATTGGCCCACAGATGTCTAGCTTAGGAAAGAGAAACATAGGGGCTCACGTCTCTTCAAATATCACAAAATTCTATCTGTGTAGAGATCAAAATTAGCAGCAATTGGTGAATTTTACCACTTGATTACATGTTCTTAAGAGCAAGCTCTGTAATTATTTATCCCTAGAACAGTGCTCCATAAATATTTGTTAGGTAAATTAATATATGTTACAGAGAAGAAACTAAAAATAAAGAGAAATGTTTTAGCTGAAAGAAACTAGTAGGCTTGCACCTCTGGAAGCGCTCCGGTAGATACTAAATTATCATTTATTAGGAACTTGAAGAAGAAATTCTTGAATTAGGAATAAGATAAAGATAGACGATTTCCAATTCCTTATTCTACTTGAATAGTTTATTTTTCCTTTATAAAGAGGATATTGCTTTTTCTTCAGAGAATATGATGAGTGAACAGAAAAGTAGGAATTTATTTTTTCATCTAATAATTAATATATTAAAAATGATGGTACTTCTATTTCTTACAAATTTTTTAACTTGCCAACACATCAGTCATTGAATTCAGAAAATCTTATCTTTTGATACAAAGTGGTAAAATACCATATTCTGTCTTTTGGATTTGTAGTAGTAATTACTACAAATCCCTCCAACTGAAGGCTACAGAAAACATACAATTACAATTTCATCTTCAGATGAAGCCTCTCCAAGGATCTTGACTCTATGAAATCATAAGCAATCAACTCTATGGAATCTGCAGACTGCTGAGTCTAAAAGAAGAGACTGAAAAATCAGGTATATGAAACCCACACAAATGTTAAGGTAATTATACCTACTACTAGTGTGAATGAATAAAATAAGTTGTATTTAAATATTTCTTCTGGTTTACGTTAGGTTTTTTGTTTGAATTTTCATCAAGCGCTAAAAATACCATGCAAGCACTTTTTTATGGTGGAGATCAATGAAACGTGACTAGTATTGGGCTATTTGCAAACATGTTTTACACATCAGCTTTCAATCCATACAAATATATTATTTCATTAGGAAACATGATTTGATCCCATAGTTATCCAGATTTATGAAATTCTACTGCAAATCCTTCTGAGGAATGGTGCTGATAAATTAAGGTGACAAATTGATTTCATGGGGATCAGTTCTAAGGATAATAGAAAAAATAAATGAAGAAAATATTAGAGGAGAGAAGTCATCTTTATGTAAAATTAATACATTCCAAAGGCAGACAGTTAACCCAAATGACAATGATGAATAGCTTACCTGATGTTTTGGAATGTCATCTGTAAGCCTATACAAAGAAGAATTTGTTTTTGTTTTGTTTTGTTATGTTTTTACTTTAACAGTACCCAAAGAAGACGGAAAGTCCATGTATAATCTTATAAGAGTAACTAATAAATGGGATGAGGAAGAATCACTAATTATGTCACCATATGCCTCTTAGAACTTTCCAGTTTCCAATTTTTTAACTATCGGACTTATTCATTTTAGATTCCACACAGAGCACAACATTATCTCTGCAATCTATGTAGCATAAAAGTTCATTAAAAAGTTATTAAGATTTATTAAAGATTGTCAAAAAGTTTGGCTGCCATTTCATTTTAAGATGGCAGGTTGTAACGGGTGATACACAGACAATCTTTAAAAACTCCTAGTATTTTGTTTTTGTTGTTCTTATTGTTACATCAGCTGATTCCTTAGAAAATCATTATAGAACTTTTATGTAAACTCCAAAAGCTAAATGCTTGTGGTGAGAAGTAAATATATTTGTGAAATATATTTGTTAAGAACCTGTTACATGCTTGGCAGTTAACCATATAAATAAAATGAGAGAAATAAAAACCTCAATTTTATTTGATAAATATTTACTGGCTTAACAGCTTCTCACCTTAATTTGGATTCCCAATCAGAAAGACATGTATTAGCTAATGAGTTGATAGAAATTTCTGTTTTACTTTGCAATTATAGTTTTCAAAATGAATTAATATATAATCCTTCTGGATAACAAACCAATCATTTATTTTAACATTTGATTTGCATGAAACTGTTCATCAAAATCTACTCTTGATAATCTGAAAATGTGAGTTTCAAATTTCTAAAGCTGATTCCTATATAATTAAAAAGAATAGGCAGGTAAGAAAGAAAAACCCAGAGACAATAAATATGAATATAGCATAGTGACATATTCTGGAATTCTTTTTCTTAATGTCTATATACCATTTAAAAGTGGATTGATATACAAAAGATTATATATCATAAAAGGAAATGATAACTTAATTAATAAATTCTGAAATCAAAAGTATAGCATGCATTTTCCTTGGTGGATTATTTCCAGAGGAGTGTGTATTTTAAAAGAGGAAACGTATGTAGGGAAGTATACTTTATGAACATTTGTGCCTTCTGATAATATATATTTTTAGTTTTCTCTCCAGCCATCTCCACTCTACCTCTGTTGTAGAAGGATACACTCTTCTTGTCAAGATCATATATGAATCCACAAAACCAAAACTCCTACTTAAATTTAGAGCAATAATGGATAAAATATATGTCAAAATATTTTTTAAAGACATAACCATTGTCAAAAACAAGATAAAATACACTTGTTTACCTAACACAGAATAGTGAATAGAAGCAGAAACCACAGATGTGCTGAACTTCAGTCTAAAAGAAAGGATGTTAAAATTATCTCATAAATGGCAAGGAGGAGAAGGTGGCTCCCTGGGAAGAACTAGAGCTAGGATATATTCTCTCTGTCCACGAAAGGAGGTTAACTGCTTATAATCATTGCTTATGGCTACTTCTAGCTTTGAGCTGCTGCTCGGGTAACAGGAAGACTGGGGAAAGCTACATAATCAGACCGTGGTCAAGCCATGCCTCAGATATAGAGCTGAATCACAGAATGGGACCCCTGTATTATCAACATAGGCTCAGATTTTGAAATGGATGACCTCACTTGTCAAGTGGAGTGAAGCATATACTTCTTGATATGAAGGGATGTCATGATGTTGTGAGGTTGGAGGAAAAGAGATAGCTGGGTGCTGGCAGAGTTCACTAGGCAGCCATGGAACAAAGAGGGTGCATGGGAATTCACCCACTCGGGTGCAAGAAGGCTAGAGTTAGTCCACAAAAAGCTATCTGTTACAGTGCAGTAGAAACTCACTAGGGTGGAGCACCTGTGGATTTCCTGCATACTGCTGGCAGCTATGGCATTAGCAGAAGAAAAACACCCAAAACCTAGGATAAGCAGTATCCTGAAGCCTGTCTGTTATGCCTTATAGTGTCTCTCTAGCACACTCTGTTGGCCATTTTTCCTTTGCCACATGGACCAGTGTTGATTTTGCACACCTGAGGTGGCTAAGAGTAGACAAGCTCCTGCTTAAGTCACCTAAGCAAACTTCTTCACTATGACTGTGAGCTGCAGTTATACTTTCTCCAAAGGCATATGAATATCAGCCTTGCAGGAGTTCTACTTCCAAGTATGTTTCTTCCTTGGTATTCTTCCTCAGCCCTAGAGGTAGTAGCTGCTCCCTACATTTGTTACTCCTTAAAACTTAGAATCCTCTTACCTCTTCTAATAATTATTAACACTTTTTACCAGTCAATACTGCTTTATACTTAATTTTCCATATTCAAATTGCTAGTAACATTGCTATCATTCATTTCATTTATATATAAACATTTAAGCATATTATATACACACACATATATAATATATATATAAGCATACATAATCAAATACATTGTTGCTATTATTGATTTGAATGAACTGTTTTCTGTTAGATTATTTAAGAATAAGAAAACTAAAAAATTTTTATTTTACTTTCTTTTATTCCTTCCTCAGTACACTTCCTTACTTTATGTAGATCCAACCTTCTGACCTATATTATTTTTCTTCTCCCTGAGGAACTTTAAACTTCTCTTGTAAGGCAAGTCTACTGGCAATAAATTCCCTCAATTTTTTTTTTTTTTTTTCTGAGAATGTCATTATTTCTCCTTCACTTTAGAGAGATAAATTTGCAGAGTACAGAATTCTAGATTGGAGGGTTGTTTTTGTTTTTTATTTTGTTTTTTCTCAGCACTTTATTTCACACCACTCTCTTCTTGTTTGCATGGTTTCTTTTTTCCTCTCTAGGTAAGGTGTTTATTTTCTCTGGCTTCTTTCAGAATTATTTCTTTATCTTTCATTTTCTGTAGTTTGAAAATGATATGCCTTGGTGCAGTTTTGTTTTTGTTTTTGTTTTTTTGCTTTGTTTTGTTTTTGTCCTTTATCTGGTATGGTGTTTTCTGAGCTTCCTGTGTCTGTATTTTGGTGTCTGACATTAATTTGTGGTTATTTTCAGGGATTTTATTGATATTTTTGGGGGGTCAGAGATTCTTTCCTCAGTCGTATCCAGTCTAATGAACCCATCAAAGGCATTCTTCATTTCTGTTACAGCATTTTTGATCTCTACCCCTTTTTTTTTTTTTGCTTTTTTCTTAGGATTTCCATCTCTCTGCTTACATTGGCCATCAGTTCTTACAGGCTGTCTACTTTATCCATTAGAGCCCTTAGCATATTAATCACAGTTGTTTTAAATTCCCAGTTTGATAATTTCAACATCCTTGCCATGTCTGGTTCTGGTACTTGCTCTGTCTCTTTAAATTGTGTTTTTTACCTTTGGTATGCCTTATAATATTTTCTTGGACTGTAGACCTCACCAGTGTTTCTCAGTTTTTTCTTCCCACTTAGGTGGAACAAGATGGCTAGAGTGGGCTGGAGGTGGTTTTTTTCCTTCTTCCACCTGGAAGTATAGAGCCAGCTGGAGTTGGTTATTTCCCTTCCCCCACGTCAATTAGGCCCTGATAATACCTCAGCAGGTTAGGCTCTGGTTAACTAGGTTCCCTGAAGGCAGGCCTTGTTAAGAAAAACAGTGCTCTGATAAATTTTAAACTGGTTCCTTTCCCCTATCTCTGCCAGAAGCCCAAGGCGATTTTTCTCAGATGTTTACTGGGGGACACTGGCTGAGCTCCTGAAGGAAAACCTCACAATGTTGTGTGGGGCCTCTCTATTACTTGCACCCCTTGGAGTTTTTTAACTCTCAGACTTGCCCACACTGAGCCTTCAGCAATTTGTCAAATAAGTTCAGGTTTTCCTACCGCAGCACTGGATCCCAGGGTGGTTTCTGCTTGCCAGTCTCGGCTCCAGGTAAGCCATAATTCCCTGTATTTTCCTGTCTGTCTCTCCAGTATTGGGGGCAGTGATTTGCCTGTGTCCACTCCTCTTTTATGAATTCAAGATTTCTTGATTTTTCAGTCAGTTCAGCTCTTTACTTGTTGTTAGGATAAAGTGGTGACTTCTAAGCTCCTTACATACGGAGGTAGAAACTGCAGATGAGCAGTATCTATAAAATTAAAAACAACAACAACAAAAAAAACCTCTCTGATGACCCTGCAATCTAAGTTTTAGTTTTACGTACTAGAGAAAGCTTTCCTGACGTGTACAAGAATATATGTCTAAAGATGTTCATTGTACCTTTGTTTATAGTTCAAAGAACATGCAAATAACTTGAGTATTTCAGTAGGAAAATAGATATGTTTGTGAATATTCTGTACATAGGAGTTAAAAATAATCTAGTTATGCATGTATCAACTTGGCTATATCTCAAGACATAAAATAAGTGAATAAATCAAACTGCAGAAGGATTTCATGTAGCTTTATAACATTATGTAAACAATTCCTCTTTGTGTTTCTAGAAATATTTATATGTAGAAAAAATATAAATAAAGGATTATAAAGTGTTACATTAAATTATGATAATCCACCCACCCCTCACTCCTCATCACTGTGGAGACATGGAATTAAAATTTTACTGGGAAGAGGGGACTTAAAGTTTACATATATTACTTTATTTTTGAGAAAAAATATATAGGGTTAAAATTGAAAGAAATAATCACTTTTCATTATGAAAGATAGATGTGTAAGTTTTTAAAAATGGTTTTCACTCTTCTTTTCTGTTTAAAAATGAAACAGTTTATCAGCTATATTTTAATTATAGAAAATTTAACGTGATAGCTACAGTGCATGACTCTTGGTAGTCTTTTATAAAGGTTGGTTGAAATAAATGATATCAAAATCATACCATATATACAATATCACATTCTGCATTTTTTCCTTCTTAATAGCATATTATGAGAAATAGTAAAGAGTGGATCTCTGGAGTTAGAGTACTTTTGTTCAAACACCAGATCCATGGATGTGCAATTTATTTAACCTCTTTGTGTCTCAGTTTCCTCAAAACTAAAATGAAGCTGGTGAGATGACATAAATGTTGATTAATGTAATGCATGTAATATACTTGGAACAGTATCTGGCACACAGGAAATTTATCAGTATAATATTCGTTAGACTGTGTAATTATTCCTCAGGTCATTTAAAACTCTTTGAGTATATTATATGAATGGCTGTATAATATTCTAGTTTAACACTATTATATAATGCTTTACATATTATTACAACTTTTCCAATCCTGAGGTAATAATTTTGATATATATGTTTAAGTATATGTTTATATCATTTTACTTCTAAAATGAAGGTTATAAATAGTAATTTTTGAACCATTATATATTTGAGAATATTTTTCCATTCTTCACAAAGAGAATAAGTTATTGGATCAAAACCTTTTTTCACAAATCTCTGAAAATGTTGTGCTAATGTTTTTAGTATTTAGTCAGAAATTTAATGAAAATTAATTAGTCTAATTTTTATTCTTTTATACATGACTGTTTTTGTGCCTAATTGAATATAAGATATGTATATGTGTTTTTAATTCAATTTTTTGCCTTGTTTTGTGTCTAAGTGTGCTGAATTTTTATTGATGTTTACTAGACATGATGAGGGCTTTATACCAGTCTTTTACATTTTCTTTCTTTCCATTTTTAAAAAAATTTAATTCAATTATTTGGTTGTTGATTTTGTTCTATTTTTTTCTTATGGATTCTTATTTTACTGTGTGATTCCTAAAATTTATTACACTCATAATTACTTCCTTTATGATTATCTTCCTCTCTCTTTCCCATTATTAACTCCAAAGCCATGAGCTTTGTTTGGAACAAAGTAAGATCTACCTCTTCCTCCTTTCCTTCCTCCCTTCCTTCCTTCTTTCCTTTCTTTCTTTCCCTCCACCCACCACCAATATGTGAGGATACAGCAAGAAGGTATCCATTTACAAACCAGGAAGTAAATCTGCTAGCCCCTTGATCTTGGATTTCTCAGCCTCCAGAATTATGAGAAATACATTTCTGTTGTTTAAGCCACATAGTCTATGGTATTTTTATTATGGCAGCCCAAACAGACTTGGACTCCATCTCAATATTTTATTTGTACTATATTAATGTAAGCACATTAATATATGCCATGCATTCTTATGACATTCTGAATTATTTAACTTTATTTCATTGGGATTAATGAAAAAACATCATTCACATATATTAAATACTTAGCTCATATATTACATGGAATGAACCTATAACAATCAACAATTTTTTAGTGACCTGTTCCACAGAGTAAAACATATCTCATTCTTACTAAACAAAATGAAGACTATATCCAGACATGAATTCATCTTCAGCCCAATTACTACCCAGTACCAGTGCATGTTGTCATCATACCTTCTTTTGCTTGTTTAGTCATGGTTTCCTTTAGTTTTTTGAACATATTTATAGTGGCTGCTTAGAAGTCTTTGTTTTTTAAATGTGGCATCTGTTTGTTTTCACGGGCAGTTTTTATTGCCTGCTTTTTTCTGGTGTATGGGGTATACTTTCCTTTCTTTGTATGTCTTATAATTTTTGTTGGTTGTCTTCTCTCTGCGTCTTCACGTTGTCTTTACTTTTTGTGTCCAAATTTCCTCTTCTTATAAAGACACCATTCATATTGGATTAGGACCACCCTAATATCATTTTAATTTATTTGTTTAAAAATCCTGTCTCCAGATAAACTTACTTTCTGAGGTATTATGGGTTAGGAATTCAGCATATGAATTTTCAAGGGATACAATTCAGCATATAATACCATGTAGCATAAGTTATGTTTAGCTCTACTCAGCTTACTTTAAAATAATTTTTCAAAGCACATTGGAAATGAGTCCTAGGAAAACATAGAAGTATCAGGTGGTTTACTATATTAGGGCCAAATTAACAATAAAAACTATGTTGAGTTAAAATTGTTAATAAAATTTTAAAATCTCCTTGTCTCTTTGCATTAAACAATACTAATTGACTTACATATTAGAAAAACACTTGAAATAACAATAATGTTGAAATATATTAACTATTTTAAAATATTAAATTTGTAAATCTTGCAGCACAGATCAAAAATGTCAGTCCTAAAACAGTCAGAAAGTATGCTATTTAGTTTTTAAATAACAGGTTAAATTTTTGATATATCAATAAATACATATCTCCTAAAATGCAATTTTAATATATAGTAAGCAACTTCTAATTTTAATGTGACGATTTATGGTCTAAGAATACTTAGCTGATAAGACAGCAAATGTGTCATAAATTTAAATATTGATATATTTTTTACCAATAGTCTTCAAGATAGATATTAATGATTGTTATTTCCCCTTTGCTTTCCTTGTGTTGTTTAGTGTTTAAATAAGTTTTAAAACATTATTTGTTCCTATTTTCCAAATATCCAGAATATATATATGTATTCCTCCTTTACTGAAAATCTAATAAATACTATTTTTAAAGGATAGACTATATTACTCCATATATTTGGTATATTTTTCCAACATATTAATTAATGCTTTCAAAAATATTGTCTACAGTTATAACAACAAAATATTACAGTGCTGACATAAGCTGATGATAACGCATTTTATAATTGGACTTATGAGTTATTGCCATTATAGATTGTATATATCTAGGAATTTGTCCATTTCATCTAGGTTGTCCATTTTATTTATGTGTAATTGTTCATAGTAACCTCTCATAATCCTTTTGTAATTCTGTGGTATTGGTTGCAACTTTCTCTTTTCATTACTGCTTTTATTGATTTTGGCCCTCTCTTTTTCTCTGATGAGTCTGGCTAAGGGTTTATCAATTTTGTTTATCTTTTCCAAGTACCAGCTCTTAGTTTTGTTTCTTTTCTATTGCATGTTTAGTCTCTATTTCATTTATTTCTGCTCAGGTCTTTATGGTTTCTTTCTCCTACTAACTTTAGGTTTTACTTGTCATTCTTTTTCTAGTTCCTTTAGGTGTAAGGTTAGGTTGTTTATTTAAGATTTGTCTTGTTTCCTGAAGTAAGCTTGTATTGCCATAAACTTTCCTCTTAGAACTGCTTTTGCTGCATCCCATAGGTTTTGGTTCATTGTGTTTTTGTTCTCATTTGTCTCCTGGTACTTTTTTGGTTTTTCTTTGATTTCTTCAGTGAGCCATTTGTTGTTTAGTATTGTTTAACCTTCACATGTTTGTGATTTTTTTTTTCTTGTAGTTGATTTCTAATTTCATAGTGCTGTGATCAGAAAAGATGCTTGATATGATTTCAATTTTCTTAAATTTACCAAGGCTTCTTTTGTAGTCTAGCATGTGATCTATCTTGGAGAATGTTCCATGTGTACTTGAAAAGAATGTTTATTCTCCTGTCTTTGGATGGAATTCCCTATGGATATATCTATTAAGACCATCTGGTCTAATGTGTCATTTAAGGCCAGCAGTTTCTTACTGATTTTCTGTCTGGATGATCTCTCCATTTGTGTAAGTGGGGTGTTAAAGCCTCTGATTATTATTGTGTTACTATCAATTTCTCCCTTTATGTCTGTTAACATTTGCTTTATGTATTTAGGTGCTCCTATGTTGGGTGCATATATATTTATAATTGTTATATCTTCTTATTGGAGAGATCCCTTGATCATTATGTAATTTCCTACTTTGTATTTTGTAACAGTCTTTGTTTTAAAGTCTATTTTGTCTGATATAGGTATTGCTATCCTGGCTTTCTTTTGATTCCATGCAAACAAAAGACATTTTTCCATTTCCTCACTTTCAGTCTGTATCTGTCTTTAGATCTGAAGTTAGTCTTTTGTAGGCCACATATACATGGGTCTAGTTTTTGTATCCATTTAGCCACTCTGTGTCTTTTGATTGAAGCATTTCATTCATTTTCATTTGAACTAATAACTGATATGTATGTTCTTGCCATTTTGTTAATTGTTTTTGATTGTTTTTGTAGGTCTTTTTTGTTCCTTTCTCCTTTTCTTTTGTTCTCTTCTCCTGTGATTTGTTAACTGTCTTTAGTTTTATATTTGGGTTCTTTTTTCTTTTGTGTATGTGTGTCTATTAGAGATTTTTGGTTTGTGCTTACCATAACATTTATATATAGCAATCTATATATACACATAATTGTTTTAAGTTGCTGATATCTTAATTTCAAGTGCATTTTAACAACCCTGCGTTTATACTCGTCTCCCCTCACAACTACTATTTTTGATACTGTATTTTACACTTAATTGTTTTGTGTATCCCTTCTGCTCATTGTGGATGTAGATGCTTTTATTACTTTTGTCTTTTAATCTTCTTACTAGTTTTGTGTGTGGATGATTTGCTACCTTCACTGTATATTTGCTTTTTACCAATGAGCTTTTTCATTATGTAATTTTCATGTTTCTAGTTGTGGCCTTTTCTTTTTCACTTAGAAAAATTTCCTTTAACATTTGCTGTAAAGCAGGTGGTACTGAACTCTTAGCTTTTGCTTATCTGTACAGCTTTTTATTTCTCCATCAAATCTGAATGACAGGCTCGCTGGATAGAGTATTCTTGGTTGTAGATTTTTCCCACTCATCACTTTAAATATATCATGCCACTTCCTTCTGGTCTGCAGATTTTCTGATGAAAGGTCAGCTGCTAGCCTTATAAGAGTTCCCTTGTGTGTAATGTGTTGCTTTTCCCCTGCTGCCTTTAATATTCTCTCTTTATCTTTAATTTTTGCTGTTTTAATCATTATGTGTCTTAATCCTAACTGGGACTCTCTGTGCTTCCTGGAGTTGGATGTCTGTTTCCTTTCCCAGGTTAGGGAAGTTTTTAGCTATTACGTCTTCATTTCTCTCTCAGCTCCTTTCTTTCTTTCTCCTCCTTCTGGGACCTCTAAAATGCAAATACTAGTGCACTTGCTATTGTCCCCAAGTGCTCTTAAACTGTCCTCATTTCTTTCATTTCTTTTCATCTTT
This sequence comes from Balaenoptera acutorostrata, assembly GCF_949987535.1. Lineage (NCBI taxonomy): Eukaryota > Metazoa > Chordata > Mammalia > Artiodactyla > Balaenopteridae > Balaenoptera > Balaenoptera acutorostrata. Next base: position 112,249,076 of record NC_080067.1, read on the forward strand.
TTTCTGTTCAGCATCAATGATTTCCACTACTGTGTCTTCCAGCTTGCTGATCTGTTCCTCTGTTTCATTTAGACAACTGTTGATTCCTTCTAGTATATTTTTCATTTCAGTTATTGTATTCCTCATGTCTGTTTGGTTCTTTATATTTTTTAACTCTTTGTTAAAAACTTCTAACTTCTTACCTCTGTGCATCCATTTTTCTTCCAAGTTCTTTGATATTCTTGATGAGCACTACCCTGAACTCTTTCTCAGGTAGACTGCATCAACTTCTTCTGGGGTTTTATATTACTCCTTCATTTGGAACATGTTCCTCTTTAGCCTCATTTTGCCTAAGTTGCCATTTTTATTTTTATGTATCTGGTAGGTTGGTTACATTTTCTGATTTTAGAGAAATGGCTTTTTATAAGAGATGTCCTATGTGTACCAGCAGCACACTCTGCACTCATCATCAGAGCTATATGCTCTAGGGCTTCCCCCGGTAAGGGCTGTGTGGGTCTTTCTGTTGTGGCATACTGACAATTCGGGCAGTTTGGTAGGCTTAGTTTGCCCCGAGTCTGGTTGGTTGCCAGGTCTTGCCTTGTGTGGAGGCTGCTGGCTACTGGTTGGTGGGACCAGGTCAGGAGGTGGCTGACTGCAGAACCTTGGTTGGGGGGCTGGGCTCGTGCTTGGCTACTGGTTGCCAGAGTCAGGGTCCAGGAAACTCTGAGGCTTTTGCCTGGTTCTGGGGCTAGTGCTGGCCTACTGGCAGGCAGAGCTGAGTCCTGGGGACTGGTTGCAGGAGTCCCAAAATTAGTGTTGAATTGCTGATAGGTGGGACTGGTTCCTGACCCAGTTGCCTGTGGGGCCCAGGGTATCTTGAAGCTTGTGTTGGCCTGCTAGTGGGCAAGGCTAGGGCCCAGATGGTTCCAGGGCAGAATCTGGCTTGCTGGTGGGTGGGCCAGATCTGCAGGCTCCAGTGCTGTGGTTTTCTTACAGCTAGTGTCTGCTCCCTAGTGGGTGAGGCTGGTCCCTAGGCTAGATCCTAGATCCCTAGGATCTCTGGTGGGAGGGGCTGGGGCCCAGGGGATTCTGGGGCTAGTGCCTACCCACTGGTGGGTGGAGTCTGGGGTCTGTGGCTGGAGAGCACTGGGGGTCTCGATTCTAGTGCCTGTACACTGGTGCATGGGGTCAGGTCCTGGGCCCTCTGGTGGGCAGGGATGTGTCCACAAGCAGCTGTATGCTCAAGGGGCCTTATGGCAGCCTGTCCCCTGGTGTACGGGGCTGAGTCCATGCCCAGTTAGTTGCTTTGCCTGAGGCATCACAGCACTGGTCCCTACAGACCACTGGGCCAGGACAGGGCTGTGTCCTGTGGCGAACAAGCTAGAGAGGGGATTCCCAGATGGTGCTCGTCAACACCAGTGTCCACATGGTAAAAGGAATCCCCCAAAATGGCTTCTGCCAATGTCTTTGTCCCCAAGGTGAGCTGCAGTTGCCTCCTGCCTCTCCAGGAGATTACCTATCAGCAGGTAGGTCTGACCCAGGAGGTAGGTCTGACCCTATCAAATTACTGCTTTTGCCATGGCTCCTGGAACCTGTGAGATTTTGTGTGCACTCTTTAAGAGTAAAGTCTCTATTTTCCCCAGTCCTCTGGGACTCCTGAAAGTAAGCTCCACTGGCCTTCAAAGCCAAATGCTCTGGAAACTCATCTTCCCAATGCAGGACACCTGGGCTAGGGAGCCTGATGTGGGGCTTGGACCTCTTATTCCTTTGGGAGAACCTCTGCAATTGTAATTATTCCGCTGTTTGTGGATCACCCACACAGGGATATGGGACTTGATTATATCATGTCTCTGCCTCTCCTACCTGTCTCTTTTTGGTTCCTTTTTATCTTTAGTTGTAGAAGATCTTTTCTGATAGGTTCTGGTCTTTTTCATCGATGGTTGTTCTGTAAATAGTTGTGATTTTGGAGTGCTTGTGAGAAGAGGTAAACTTAGAGTCTTTCTATTCTGCCATCTTGGCCAGTTCCCCCAAGATAAAAATTTTTGATTCCAAACTCTTTAATAATTTATACACAATTATGGAGAAATTCATATATCTTACTCTAGAATATAAAGTTATTTATTCTTCTTTCAATATTTCTTTAAGACTAAAATTTAAAATTTTGGACCTACAGCCATTCCAAAGGTATTCCAAAGTGTTTTTTTTTTTCTTTATGTCTGTTTATAACTATGACAGGTTACTTTATTTTTTAATGTTTCATTCCCTTTTGGCCTTTGTCTATTTTGCCAACAATCCTTTGGTTGTAGAGTTAAGTATTTTCTCATGATGATGTCTTCATTAACCAGTTTACCAGCTTCTATATCCTAGTTTCTTTAGATTAAGGGTAGATCACATGGTTTCAATACGGTAGATGATATGTGTTCAGTCCTTAAACACTTCATTTGCTTCGTTATTTTAGGTAACGGGATGACTATGTTTTCTCAGTAGAGGCCACTGGTCTCAAGGATGCCAAGCAATGGAATATGGATGGATGCACTGATGCAAATCCATCTCCCTTCCTGCAAAACCAACTAAATCGAATGAAGATCTGATCACATCATATGTAAGTACTTATCAATCATTAAAAATTGACCAATTAAACATTATGTAAATCATCATTTGATGTTACTTAAAACTTTAAGAAATCCTGATCAATGTGTCTAGTGTAGTTTTCAGTAACAAGGATTTGGAATTATATACACTGGACTTTAGATTCTGTCTATGGCACCTTGGACAGGCATTTAATCTCTCTAAGCTTCATGATTCCCAGTTGTTGAATTGGAATAATAACATCCACTAGATTAAAGGAAATGAACAGAGAGATGCAGAGTGAGAGACAGAGAGAGAGAGCTTCATATGTTTTCTACATCATGTCTGATCCTGTTTTCTTTCTTGAATATCAGCTGTATACTTCCCCTTTTACTTTTAAAAATGCCTTAACAGCAACAACAATAATAACTTATAAACAGTCACGTAGCACTAAACATGTAAATCCTATCCTAAATATTTTTAAAAACAAGTTATTTAATAATAACAATAACCTTATGAAATAGGTGATATAATTATTTACATCTACAGATGAAAAAATTGGAGCACAGAATAGTCAAGTAAATTTTCTAAAGTCACATGGAAAGTAAATGGCAGAATTAGGACTTAATTCAGCTCTTAACAACCATGTATACTCTGCTCAATACTGGTATTCTTTTAATATTCATCACTTGTGCTTAGTCTTCCTTGAATTTGGTTTGTGACACTTGCAACCAAAATTCTCCTAACATGTACCTCATACACAGTATTTAAAAATGCCTTTTAAAAATGTCAGGAGTTATTATAGCGGTAGCAATTCTACTGGCATTGGTTGTGGTGGTGGTGATGATGATGATGATGATGATTAAAACTGAATCATTTAGGGACTTCCCTGGCAGTCCACTTGTTAAGACTTTGTGCTTCCAATGCAGGGGGTGCGGGTTTGATCCCTGGTCAGGGAACTAAGATCATACATGCCATGCAGCTGGGCCAAAACCAAAACAAAACAAAATTGAATCATTTACTCTATAGCATGGTGATATGTGTCAACATGTAAGATACTCTGAATTGCTTTTAAGCAAGTTTTTATTATGTAAGTTTAAAATGGAACTGAATGTTAAACCAACTACTGTATAACAACAAAAAGGCTAAAAAAGACAGAGATGTAAAATAACTCAATAAAATGAATTCAGATATGAACATATGTGTAAAATAACATAGTACTAAATAGTTTATAAACAACTGTGAACATGTGGTCATACATAAGATTCAATTCAACAAAAATTGAATCAACTATGTTTTAAATTTAAAATTGTTTTCAATGAGCATTTTTTGCTTAGTTTTCAGTTCTTTATGTTCTCCTTAAATAAATGCAGAAATTCTTATACTTAGGGAGAAATGTAGCATAAATTGTTGCCCTAAATGTGACAACACATTTGCAAGTTATTAATGTGTTTATTAGAGAAACATTCTGTATTTCCTTTGAAAATCTCACAGTGCTTTTTTCTTGTTAAGGAAATCTTCAGCCTTTTGCCTTAAGCATCACTTTTTCTGGGTGATATAATCCCAAAGAGCATTGGTGATGAACAATTTTAATAGAGAGTATAAAAATACCTTTTTAAAAGGGTACACTCCAATAGAAATAATTTCTTTTCTAAAAGAAAATATTTTTTTCTCAGCCTCCTTGGTTTTTTCTTCAAGATCAAATCTGTAAATCTCACTTTACCTTTGATCCTCTCCATTTATGGTTATGTAAAGTTTTCTGTCAATCCAGTCAGAGTTACAGATAGATTACCAGCTAAAAGCTGCAAAAAGATTAACATACACACACTTAAACACTATAAAGTTTAAAATGTCTAGGATATGAAGATTTTGAATCACTTTTTTCTTTGTTTTATTCTCACTGCTCTTTCAAATGTTGGGTTATTACAATTTCTGGGTATTATTAAAATTTCTGGAAGATGGTTTATTTACAACAATTAATAAAAACTAATTATTATATGATATACTTTCAAACATTATGTAATTAAGCCAAAGTAAATATCCTTTGTGAAGCTGAGAAAGAATGAACAGTGTATAATATATTTGTAAATTGAAGTATATATCAAACATCAATGAGGATTTCCTCCTTCTACTTTCACTAGTGTATTTTTCCTTTGCCAGCTAGATACAATTTTTACTGTAATTCCTATCTCTCTCTTCCTCTCTCTCTCTCTCTTTTTCCTCTAATAGTACTTTCTCTATCTGATAGAATACACAGAGAACTTTAAATTCTTTAAAGGATTTTTATAAAATTAAAGTGGACTGTGCAGTTTAAAAAATTTTAGGCCATCTTGAACAAAGACCTAAATAGGCATTCAAATAACTTGATATTCTTTACAGAGATATAATCTTCAACCACTATTTCAATATTTACAGCTTCATCCATATTTTGTAATTCTTCTTAGACATTTGTAAGAACCAGTCAAGACACTGAATAGCTATATAAATGAAACAAATGGATTAGCAGATATCCTCAAACCATCTCACTTCTTCCAGCATTATCAGTTCAAGTGGTTTATGATGGGCAGAAGATGTTAGCAGGATACATAATAGTTACATTAAAGAAAGTTTTCTGATAGAGTAGTGATCTACGTTTGGCGAGGGACACTTATCTGAAAGAGTGACAATAATGTCAAATTTTATAATAGTTGGGGAGGTGGGGGTGGTGAACCAGACTTTGTGGCTTATGTATTTTAATCACATGAATCTTATCCAAAATACGTGCCACAGAGTATCCATGTAATTAAATTGTTCTCTGTGTCTCCTCCTTATTGTGAAACATAAAGACATTATGAATCTTCAGTATTTGCTGGTCTGGTCAAGTATGTAGGTACCAAATTTTAACTTGTTTTTACATATGCCACTTTTGACAAAGAGAAGACTATGGGTCAAATTATATAACTAACTCTGTCGTGGCCCTTGAAAGGACGTTAGAAATGAACCCTATGTTTAAGGAAGAAAAAATCCTACGGTAGAAAAATTTTGTGAATGGACTCCAGCTGTGTCACTATTTAAATAATCCCACAGAGAACAGTTTCAGCTCATGTGAAGACCTACAGATAAAATATATAGAATTCTCATTATTCGGAGCTATGAGAGGGAGTTTCATTAATCATGGGGTTTGAAGGAACGGTGATAAAGATACTCTAAACATGAGTGAAATGTATACATCCAAGAACCTAAACCCAGTGGCACTGAGTAATGAGGGCCAATTACTTGTATTTATAGTTTTGAATCACACTGCAGCAGAATTACTCTCCGTGTATATATTTGATAATGTTCTTATACTAGGTGACTGATTCTGATATGCTGGAAAAGACACTATACATAGGGTATATTTAAAGTAACATCAAGTGAAAGAAGAAATTCTGATCCCTGAGTAATGATAATGGAAAATTATTCAAGTGACAATTAAACATGCAGGGATCCTCCTGTTTGCAGAACTGCCTCAGGCCACATTTAGTTACAGAGGTTATGGTGGCAAATCAGTAGAGATCAATGCCCCATTTATTCTACATTGCTGGGTAATGAGGTGTTCCAGCAATGAGAATTTTCGCAGAGAAGTTTACCCCTTCAAAAAGAAAATGTTTTTATGAAAGCCACTTTCTAGCCTGTGCTCTTCTACCAGCACTTAGGTCTCTAATGCTCAGATTCTCATTTGCAAGTTTGAAAAGTCCATTTCTAACTCCAAAAAAAGTGGTTCTTTGAAATCTGTCCTAATAGTTATATTTACTTTTTTTCTTAAACAGAGTACAAGGCCTCTAAAGAAAAGAGAATTCAAAATCATTATTGTCATATTTGTTCTCAATTCTCTATTTTTACTCTAGACAACACCCATAACACAAGGAAAGACGTTCTTATATTTTCTCTTATTGAGATTTTTTAAAAGAGGTCACTGGAGAATCAGCTGCCTGACTCTAGAGCTATGCATAGAGTTATTTCTGGAGACCAATCCCTCTGTGTTAACCTAGAAATGCAAAGCTGGAGAGACCTTTTGGCTTCCTAATTCTCACCTCCTCACTGTAGGATGAGGAAACTGAGCACCAGAGGGGTGAAAGTCTTGCCCATCCATCAGGTATCACTGCCATGACCATATCCTACACCAGAGGTTGGAAATCCATGACCTGCAGGACAAATTCAGTCTTTCTTCTGTTTTTGTAAATAAAGTTTTACTGGAACACAGCCATGTCTGTTAGTTTACATATTATCAATGGCTGTTTTCATGCTCTAACTGCAGAGTTGATCAGTTGTGACAAAGACCAGAGACAGAGACATCTGGTCCACAAAGCCAAAAATACCTACTATCTGTCCCATTACAGAAAACATTTGCTGACTTAAATCAGCCCGTTCACTGTCGAATACTTTTCCCTCTCTTCCCTAGTATATATTTTTTGTTTGGTGGATTCACCTCATACATAGATACAAATAATACCCAAGGGCCTAAAGAGTGTGATGAGGAGATGTCTGTTAACGCTTTGTCTAAATAACATCTGCTTCTATAGGGCAAAAATCCGAAGACCACATTACTTTAAACCCCAGTACTTTTAAAATACAACAGCTCATATCACTTTACTCCAAATTCATGGGGTGGGAAGGATATAGAAGGAGTACATCTCCCTTGAATCTTCTTCCTACAGTGAATGTTTAGATCATTTAGTCTACTAGAGGAAGAAAATATGCGGGTTAGTTACTAATAAACCTTGCTACATTGTTATAAAAAGAAGAAATTTGATAATAATTTTTGTGTGTGGTATATGTTTATGAGTATAAATATTAATTGTACCTTCCTTAGAATTGAAAATTCACTTATGACCAGGAATTAAGGGATGTCTTACTCACTAAGTATCTCCCCCTCCTTATGGCGCAAACCATCTATATAGAAGCCTGGGTAATAAGGAAACTTGCTGAAATTCAAAACACTTCAGACAAGCTTTCTCATGTGCAAAATACTGCTTTTAATTGGTTCTTAACTAAATTAATTAAGCTGGTATGACTCACTCTCCAGTCACAACTCAACTTGAAAAACACAAAGGAATATGGCTGGGATAACAAAAGCTAAGAGCCCTGAATTGCTCCTGATTTTCATATTAACAAGGAAGTTCAGCCTAGAGAGAAAAGGTTAATTTGTTTTTTAATGGGCTTTTGAAAGACGTGTTCAGGTCTAGTGTGATAATTTATGGTTAATCATATGTTTAGAGGCAAAAGGCATTAATCTTGTAATATTAGAGTCATTTTGTGTAACATAAAACAAAATTCTCATCACAGTAACTTTAAAAGTCAGGTCAGACTTCCTTTTTGAGCAAAGGCGGCAAACTGACAACAAGAAAAAAGACATTCTATCTGAACAGCAGCGTGGTAAGCACAGAATGGCAGAACCACTCCTTGAGCAGACCTCAATCATAATATGTCTCCCCCTTCGTTTTTCCATATCTCATGACATAAACATTAATTCCACTGACTTATGTGTTGGTGGTACTGCACACTGAACAACTTAGCAAGGGCTGTGTTCTGGACCCTCACAAGTCAAATTAAAGAGAAAATAATCTTTCTGAGTCCATATTTACCCCCCAAAATGTAATTCCTGGAGCAGAAGTTTGTTAAACTCCACCACAATTACTTTACCACATTGGAATCTTGCAAAAAACATACACAAAGGTAGATATCAACTTGGAAAAACAGTATACAACAATATAAGTCTACAAACAACGTTGAAGGCTTTTATGATCTAGCTTCTGTCCCCCTAAAAAAGATGTACTGAAGTTCTAACCCCCAGTACCTCAGAATGTGACTTCATTTGGGGATAAGGTCTTTACAGAGGTAATCAAGTTAAAATGAACCCAACAGGGTGAGTCTTAATCCAATATGGCTGATATCTTCATAAAAATGGGGAAATTTGGACAGAAAGACATTCACACAGGAGAGGCTATATGGAGACATACAGGGAGAAGACAGCCATGTGATCGGAGTGATGCATTTAGAAGCCAGAATCTAATAAGGAATGACAGCAAGCATCAGAAGCTAGAAGAGGCAAGGAGGGATTCTCCCCTAAAACCATTAGAGAGAGCGTGGCCCTGCTGATACAGTGATTTCAGACTTCTAGCTTACAGAACTGGGAGGCAATAATTTTGTTGTTTTAAGCCACTCAGTTTTTGGTGCTTTGTCACAGCAGCCCTAGGAAAGTAATACAGGACATTAGGCACAATTGTTTTCTTCCATGTCCCGGTGAAAGTACTTCAGGAAAGGAGTAAGAAAGATAGATAGAAATAAACATATTGGATGAGATGCTCACATTTTATAATTTAAAAATCAACCTCATGTTGCTGGAGCAGCTGCGCAATTTCAGAGATGCGAGACCATCCCATTTTGTGCATCCCCTCACACTGATCTGACGTGATGAAACCTAGCGCCTTGGTGGCATTTCTGCCACAGAGACTTTCGTCTCTTATGAGTAGGTGGGATACATAAAAGCCCAGATATAATGCGGTGCTTTATCTGTTGTTAAATGATCATGTTTAACAGGGTTGGTACATGCCAGAGAATCTGTACAAGATATAGTATAGGAATCTGATCATAAAATCTCCAACTTAAACATCTTCCACGTATAAGTTGTGTCCCAGAGAACCAACATTAGAAGAAATTATTTTTTGATGATAGGGACTTTAATAGATGTGAAAGGATCTTTAAACTTACCCTGTCCAAACCCTTGCTCAACACTGCAGGGCTTTTTATGCAATGGAAATGTAACTTAATTTGACAACCACTGCTCTGACACTTTTCCTCTTAGAACTGCTAGGACCACTGGGCTACACCCATGGACACAACTCCATCCCAGGGTCTGAGGTTGGCTGATTTACTATGTCTCACCTTCACACTCATCTGGGTCCAGCTTCAAGCCCTGACTTAGTTTAGATTGCACATCCTTAGCTCCATAAAATTTATTTTACTTTCTACTCATTTAATTGTGTCTGAGTCTTCAACCAAACCAAATGAGTTAATAAATGGCAACCAAAGCCTTCTCCTTTCCCTGCTGTGTTGTCTTATCACATTCTGATCACCCCAATCACATTTCAGCTTCAAGTTACCTCCACTACCATAAGATGAAAAACAAATAGTTTGTCCTCAGTGTCAAATCAATGTTTGATCTGCCTCAAACATTGACTTTCACTTCCTTCATCTCACTTCTTCTAAGAAAATTTACTAAAGATTCCAGTTTTCTTAGTTACAATCTCACTTTTGCACCCTTTCATTGTGTCTTTTTTCTGAAAACCTCCCTCTTCCCCTCTTAAAGTTCATATACTTACTGATTAAATGACAATTTAGACCATTATGATAATAAAGGGAAGAGCACAGATTTCATTCCACTGGGGCTAACTGTTAACTTTATCTTGTTCCAAGGCTAGAGGCTGCAGACATATCAATGGTATTTGTACACAGTACCCAGCTAATTATCTGCTATGACTTAATGTAATTCAAGTACCTAATCTAGAAAAAAAGAATATATAGGGGATGTCTTTGAGATAAAACTCACTGTACATTTCAAGCAAGGGAGAAGCTTTGGAGAGAAGTACACAAAGAAGAGAGGAAGGAGACAGTAATTAAGGTATTTGAATCTTCCAAATTAATCATGGATGTCAATAGGATGACAAATAAAACTGTCAGAACCTCTTTGTATCTACTTTTTCAGAGTAGGTTGTTATATTTAAAGAGATTTTAAAATATATGCAAGTATTTGAAAGACACCATTATAAAACATTCAAGTATACAGGTACATAAATAGTTGTCAAAGCACTTTAATATAGTAAATTTACTGTTCCTTCCATCAAGTCTGAAAACTGTCAGGTGGAAAAACTGTGGCTCCTAAAGAGTAATATCATTCCTAAAGTCACATAGAGCCAGAAACTTGTTGAATCAAGATTCAAATTCAGGACATCTGATGACTTAATAAACATTAATTTAGCACCTGCTCTGCGCTAGACTTATGCTTGGGGTAGACCAAGAATTTTCTTGTTATATCACTATGGCTTTGAAGCCCATGCTATAAATTGAATAGAAAGATAACCTTTTAAAAAGTCATTGTCTCTACTCAATACACTGTAATGACCTATACGGGAAAAGAATCTTAAAAAGAGTGGATATATATATATATATGTATAACTGGTTCACTTTGCTGTATACCTGAAACTAACACACCATTGTAAATCAAGTATACTCCAATAAAAATTATTTAAATAAATAAATAAATAAATAAAATAAAATAAAAAGTCATTGTTGAATTTTTATTTCTCTCAAAACAGTTTCACAAAATTTTTGGTTTAGGCTTTAGAGTTGTATGAAGCTCAAAAATACAATCCAATAGCATTAAATGACCATTTCTGAACACCTCTGACTATTAGTGCATTTATTTGAGGTATGGAATTATAGCATCTTCTCTATGTCGAGGTATTAATAAACATAAACAACATTACTCTTAAAATGACTTCAACTTAGGAACCTCTGTACTTTTCCCGTAGAATCCATCGTCAACCTCATAATTAGATTTTGTAACCCCAAATTTGAGGTGTAAATAAAGTATCCTGCTTTGTTTTGTGTCAACAGTGTCAATAACTGACAGGAGATATATGTCAGTAACTTTCATGTCTTCTAAAGTTAAAAAGAATCGCTTGTTTTCTATGATCCAAGTATTCAATAGAATGTATGGGTACAGAATCTCTTAAAATGAAATAAAGCACTTTGCTTGTTAAAATCTAACTGAATATTGTAGGGCAGTCAGTATAGCTTTGTAAGTTGCCCTAATCAGGGAACTGAGTAAAAAATGTCAACTCTAGGTAATTCCAAATTTTGTTATAACCAAGCCAGCTTTCCTTGTTATTCAGTACTCAAGGCCTTGCTTTTCTATCTTTGTACAAATTATCTGTCCCAGAGACATCCAAAAGCTTTTAATAATCTGTCAGTTGAAACCGTCCATAGATGTTTATTTTTATTAATCCGTCCTTTCACTCCAAGCTCCAGTTCACTCACTAAGCTGTTGGCTTTTTAATTCTGTAGTATTCTGGCTTCATAAACCCACTGAGCGTGTGATAACTTCCGGTACCATTCTGCAATCCAAGAGAGTGGCTTTGAAATTTGAAAGCTCCCTGGAACTCCAGATAATAATGTAATGGGTAAAGCCAGCTGATTGATCAGGCCAGGCCTTAGTGGGAAGTTACACCTTCATGGACTCACCATGACCCAGCTTAGCTGGTTCAGATGCTCACTTTTGTCAGTATACCCACGTGTGACCATCCTCTGATTCTCAGTGATCATGTTTAAAACAGATTGATTTATAAGCCAGAATGCTAATCATTTACAACTAGCTGGGAGAACTTGGCATCTGCTCACCATAGTGCCTTCCAAATAAGTAGGTTTATTCAGATAAATAAATAAAGATCAGGAGGTTGCCTGGTGAATACTGTGTTATAGAAAAGGAGTAGACTACTTTGAAAGGATTTCTGTATCCTAACTGAAGACAACTTGCATCCACTTCAGAGAAAGTTTAGTTTAAAGGAAAGAGATCAATCATTAGAAGGACAAGCTTTCTTGAGGATACCAAAGAAACTAACAAACTCTAACTCATTATCCTTCAATACCCCACCCTTATGTTGCATTTAACATTATATTCCTTCTTTCTCTTTCAAGATACATGTAACATTTATTTTTTGTCATCTGATTCTTTTACATTTATAATAGGAAACCTCATAAATTTTATAAAGACTTTTTGTCCAAATTATAGCACAAATTACTTATGGAGTTTCTCAAACACCTGATTCTAAATATTAATTCATTTGTCCATTCACTTTTATATATCCATTCATTCAAAACTAGCATAATGTGTCTTGTTAGCTTCAATCAAAGAGACTATATCTTCTCTCTGAACTTTCACTCAATTACTTTCTTCAATAACTTCCTTGAATAATTATTAGACCAACTCTTGTAACTCAATTTTGCACTTTCATTCTTTACAGTGTATTCTGGCCTGGGTCAACTTCAATATTCTAAAAAATACCTAACTTGACTCCAGGTCCCTGTCTTAAAATTTTATATCATAGAGGATGTTTCTGAAAATCTGAGCTCTCAGTTGCCTGTCATTAACAGCAGGAAAATGAATGCTTCAGTAATCCCTCAGAGACAATTCTTATATGGAATATGGAATTCTCTCCTAGCTCTATTCCTAGAGTTAAGCCAAAGAGGTAAATAATATCATGGGGTTAATCAGCTTTGAAGCAGGAGCTATGAATTCCAAAACATGACAGCATACTTCTCTATAAAAATCACAGAGAATTTAAGTTTTCTCAAGGATGCAGTATCTGTTTATTCTCCTAATCTTCCTGTCTTTTCTGTTCTCATAATTGTGATTACTTTTAAGCATTATATTAATGTTCTATTTTTTTTAAGTTTTCCAATCATGTTCTTTTTTTTAAATTTTTATTTATTTATTTATTTATTTATTTATTTATTTATTTATTTATGGCTGTGTTGGGTCTTCGTTTCTGTGCGACGGCTTTCTCTATTGGTGGCAAGCGGGGGCCACTCTTCATCACGGTGCGCGGGCCTCTCACTATCGCGGCCTCTCTTGTTGCGGAGCACAGGCTCCAGACACGCAGGCTCAGTAGTTGTGGCTCATGGGCCTAGTTGCTCCGCGGCATGCGGGATCTTCCCAGACCAGGGCTCGAACCCATGTCCCCTGCATTGGCAGGCACATTCTCAACCACTGTGCCACCAGGGAAGGGAAGCCCTAATGTTCTATTTTAATTTATTTTTTTAGGAACATGGAACATATCAAATGACTTTACCTCCTAAAGTCATATTAATTCATCATAAATGTTGATAGATCCAAAAAAGTACATATTTGGCCAGTTTTGTACCATTGTTTCAAACAAGATTATCAAAAAGTCAAGTAGGAATGTTTTCTCTTGATCTTGATATGGTTGCAAGCAGATCATCTTCCCCTTCGGATGTGTTAGAGTATGATTGCTTCCTCTCCTCAGTCTGAAAGTTGAGTCATTGTACTCTCCAAGCCAGCGTAAAGAACCAGACATACTGCTGAAGAGAAAATTAAAATTGATCTAAAAATCAGAGGAGCACATTCGAGAATAGCTTGACTGTCACTCTGCACAATATGACATTTAGATTTATGACAGACCATCAACTTTAGAGATCTGACATGGTGGTCAGTTTCACACTATGCCTTCCTAAGGAGGTTATTATGATAATGATATCATGAGAGATATAACAACAAATAATTAGTCTGATTATATTGAGATTACATTTTCTAAAAATAATATATATAAAACAATTATATTATATGGTGGGTAGGTATGTTTTGCCTCTTTTAATGAAACATAGTACAGTAATGCATTCATTTATTAATGAAAATAAATTAAGTAATAATCAGCACCACAAAACATTCCTTACTTAGAAAAATAAGAACCTTAAGCACATTAAAATATGATTCAATTTAGAACATTTTTTCATGTATTTAATTTTTAGAAATAATCTATCTTATAAATATAATTTACAAATGAATAGAAAACTACTTGTCTGTCATGTTCCTGGTCTAGTTCTCATTTGTAATCATATAAACCTCTGATTCTTACAGAACAATAAATAATTTTTGTTTGTTTTATATCTTTTGGGGGAAAACATTAGTATTTATAAATACAACTAGCAAAATGACAGGTGATAAATATTGCAAAAAGAGAGATTGTTTATGCTTGCAAAATTCTTGTGGAATGTTTTTGTCCCAATTTGTACTAGTCTGAAAGTTCACGTGTCTGATGGAGAAAATCTGCCTACTGAACCTGCTTCAAAAGCGATAACAGAATTATAATCGGATTTTACTAGTGCTCATCACTTATGCCCCAGAAAAATTAGCAGAAGATATGAGGGCATGCCCTCTTTCAAGCTATCTCTGACTTGTGTTAGATGGGCGCCAGAACACCCCTCTGTGTGTGCCCACAGGAACAAGTAATGACAGACTACTTGAATGTTTAAAGAAAGAAATTGATCTTGGCAGGAAGAGAAATTCAGCGAGTATGTTTCATTTTGATTAGCATAGAGAAGATGGCAACTTCTGTCTCAATCTTTGAAAGTGTTTTCTAACTGGTTTCAAAAACAAGCCTTCAGAAACCAAAATATTCATTTATTTACTTTCTAGTCAATATTCATTTAATGCCTACTACGTGCCAAACACTGGCCTATGCAAAGAGGATAAAATGGTGAATAAAAACAGCCAGGCTTAAAGTACAATAGCCCAAGCATCTCAAAATCATTGCACCCATGAATCAATTTTAGTATTTTTTAGGAATTACTTAACTACTTTGCTTTCTCATTTACTATTCTAAAAAGGCCTTGGTTCAAGATTTGTGAAGCCTGAAATCTATGAATGAAAATAAACACTAAATGTTCTATATCCTTAGATAAAAGAATATTTTTTTTAACAGTGCTGGGGGAGAAATGACAGCATTTAGTGGAACTTTAAAATGCATTTTTTGAGTGTTCACAAAATGTAAGAAAATTTGTGTCTAATTTTGAATTATAATAGAAAATTCAGGTTCAGATTTTGACCTTTGATTTACTATATCACAAATTTATTTTATTTAATATAGAATCCAGGTAGAGGTTATGTGAAAGGGTTACAGAAGTGTGTGAAAGTGAAGCTGACGTAATTTGTGAGCATGAACTCACTAAACATCCAAGGAGCCTGTGTAATGGGGCACACAGGAAGCATGAGTCCATGTTTGTACTCGGCGAAGGAAGATTTCACTCTAGACTCAGTCTGCAAAAAAGTACCCTTTGTGTAAAAAGTTGGCAGGAGAGACTCCCTTCCTTTACAGTAGCAAACACAGATCATAGAGGCAGTGAGTAAGAGAGACAGAGAGCAGAGCAGTAGCAAGATGAAAGTAGAAAGACAAGCTTTTCTTCAGTGGAGGTAACTAGTGCTGTATGTTTTGTGAACATATTAAAGGGAGGCGAAACATTAGCATAGAGTTAATAGTAGTCTGTCCTTTATACCAATGTTGAACACTTGTATACACACAGGCTGAGGATTTTCTGCAAATAATAAAAGAAAGCGTCAGTGAAGATTATCCTGGGAGAAGAATGGCAAGGGGGTGTCACAAAAACATATCAGCAGAACTCGGGTAATTTAGAGAAACTTTCCTAGACCCTCAAAGCAAATAAATGGTTTTCTCTAGTTCCTTAGTGGGGACAGTTGAAATTAACTTCAACATTGTAATTTATTTTCTGAATACAATTATGTTTATGTTACTCATGATCTTATTAAACTGCATAGTATTTTTACTCCATAAGGCATTTCAGTCATTTTCATAAATATTTTTATTATATTTAAAACACCTCTTTTAAGTAGCTCCAAATTAGTTTTCACTGTTATCTGGGATTCTATGTTATAGAAAAGAAAACAGCATCAGATAGGTACAATTACATGCATATGTGCATATAGGTTGTGTCAAACAAACAAATAAACCTGCACAAACAGACTTAAGGACCATCTACAAGGAAACGTTAAATGAATTAGCTACAACTATTGCATGACTATTATGCGTCCATAAAGTAGGACAAACTGAAGTAACAGCAGCCTAGAAGAGTTACTTAGGAAGTACTCACAGGTGGAAAAACAAGGTGCAGGAGAGTGAAATTTTTCACATCTTTGCATTATTTACGTTTTTGTAAAATGCCCAGTGCACCTAAAACCCTTTTTATGTGTATGTGCATATATGCACACGTTTGTAACATATCTGCATAAAATTATATAAGAATGAAGAAAATAGAGAAGTGCCCATACTAGGTGGTTAACAGGTTCCTAAGAAAAGGTAGGGACATTCTGATGGTGCTTATTATTATTATTATTCCTTTATTTTTAATTTTTTAATTTGAGGTATGATTGACATATAACATTGTATTAGTTACAGGTGTACGACATAATGATTTGATATTTGCATACATTGTGACATGGTCACCACAGTAAGTCTAGTTAATATCCCTCAGCTTTCATAGTTTAAGAATTTTGTTTTCTTATGATGAGTACTTTTAGGATCTACTTTCTTAGCAACTTTCAAATAGGCAATACTGTATTATTAACTATAGTCACCATGCTGTACATTATATCCCCATAACATGTTTATATTGTAACTGGAAGTTTTTACCTTTTGACTATCTTCACCCATTTCTCCCCTCCCTGCCTGCCCCTCCACCCCCCTACCCCCCTAATCGCTGATAACAATCTCTTCTCTGTATCTATGAGCTTGTTTTTTAGTTTTTGGTTTTATTTTTGGTTTAGATTTCACATATAAGTGAGATCATACAGTACCTGTCTTTCTCTGTCTGGGGTGTTTCCCTAAGTATAATACCCTCCAGGTCCATCTGATGGTGCTATTTTTTTGAAGATAAAAGAAAAGAGAAAGAAAAAGCAAAGTCAAACAAACAAACAAAAAAAGGCAAAAGAATAGAAAAATGGTTCTTTAAAAAAAGCAGTTATATATTACAACATTGTTTATAGATTGGTGCATCACTATTGATGTGTCTATGTTCATGAAGAGCTTTAACTAAAATTAAAAAAAGAAGATTGTGATTCATGAGTGATGGAAATATTAAGTGGCACTTCATACAGATCCTTTTTTGGTTCTTGAAATTTGGAGCCACGTTACAAAAATATATCCATTCAATTGCTTTCATCTACCCTATAGTGTTGACACTCAAATTGGAAATTTAAATGTAATTTGAGATGATTTCCAAAAATAAATTTTCTGGACACTATTATAATACTCCACAGAAAACAATACTATATTTAGATAAATATTTATACATCAACTCAACATTTTCTAATTGTGATAGTTTCTAAAGCATAATTTAAAATTAAAATATACTAGTTTCAATGTTTAAATATTAAATACCTACAAGTATATCATCAGTATTACTATTTAGTATCCGTCTGCATTTGGTAACTTTTAAAATAATTTTGTTTTACAATGTAGTAATAAAGAATTAATATATATATACATATTTTTTTTCCTGGATAAAGTTTTATTTAAGTGAAGCACAGATTCACTATTTCACATAAAATGCAAGATAATACCTTTTTAATATGATGAATTATTGAAGAATGGGAAAGCAGTTTTATTTTTTCTGGAAGTCCTTTGATATTTTGCTTTAATAGAATAAAGTATATAGCATTGTAATTGGCATATTATTTTATATAAAGAATTTTTTAAGAGGTTGAACAATTTCTCAACTCCTAAAAAATATAATTATTCTTCTGTGGTATCTTGAACGATTAGCAAACTTTTTTTTTTTCCAGTCTATGAAACACACATTTTGGCCAAGCCCTAGTGATTCAAACTTTTCAATGTCCAAATTTATTATAGGTTCAAGTATGTTTGCAAACTTAAGCTACTATAAGAGTGAAAACTGTAGCTTCCTCTAAATCCAATACATTCTTGGGAAAAAAATAAGTACTTGGAATAACAACAAAATGTAAACTTCAAATATAAGCATGTATATTGGCCAGACCCCTAAAAAAAGTAAATGAGAAAGCTGAATTATGTCAATGCTTACATATATTTTTAATCAACCTTCAAGTGTTTATTTATTTATTTTTTTGACAGTCTTATCCCCTGATGTTTGAAAAACTTAATAATAGATGACATTTAATGAGTGCTTTGTATGCCAGTCACTACTGTTGGTGATTTATATGTCTGAACATATTTAACCCATAGAACAGTTCTGTGAAATACAAACTATTAATCATTTTACAAATGAGGAAACTAAGACACTAAATTGTTAAGAAATTTAATGGGTATAAAATTCCAGTTAGGCTAGATGAATAAGTTCTACAGATCTGCTATAAAACATTGTGCCTATATTTAACAATGCAGTATCATGCATTTCAAACTTTGCTCAAAGGGTACAGTTTATGTTAAGTGCCCTTACCAAAAAAACAGAAAACAAAACAAAAAGAAAAACAGAGGGACGTCAGGAAACTCTGGGAGGTGTTGGATATGACTATAATGTTGATTGGGGTGATGGTATCACAGATGCTTGCCAATGTTCAAATTGTACAGATTAAATATGTGCAGTTCTTTGTATATGACATACCTTCTTTAAGCTGTTTAAAAAAGAAAAGAAATTTGTCTAGGTCACTCAGCCAGGATCTGTAGAGCTGGGTTCCAGACCAGACAGATCACACTCTGCCATTACACTAGGGTTTCTCAACCTCACCTCTACTGATATTTTGGATCAAATAACTTTTTGTTGCAGGGAAATTTCCTGTGCCTTGTAGGATGTTTAGCAACATCCTTGTTCTATACTCACGAGATGCCACCCCATGAATCATGGCAATCAACAATGTCTTCAGATATTATCAAATGTTTCCTGGGGACAAGTCTCTCCTAGTTGAGAAACACTGGATTAGACTAATCAGAATATTAAGAGCCCTGATTTATGGGACGTCCCTGGTGGTGCGGTGGTTAAGAATCCGCCTGCTAATGCAGGGGACACGGGTTCGAGCCCTGGTCGGGGAAGATCCCACATGCCGTGGAGCAACTAAGCCCATGAGCCACAACTACTGAGCCTGAGCTCTAGAGCCCTTGAGCCACAACTACTGAAGCCCGCGTGCCTAGAGCCCATGCTCTGCAACAAGAGAAGCCACTGCAGTGAGAAGCCTGCACACAAAGAAGAGTAGCCCCTGCTCCCCGCAAGTAGAGAAAGCCCGCGCGCAGCAACGAAGACCCGATGCAGCCAAAAATTAAAATTAATTAATTAATTAAAAAAAAAAAAAAGAGCCCTGACTTAATGGAGGAGAAGATGAAAATAAAGGTTCTGTTTAGAAGGGAGCAGGAGGAATGGGTGTTAGGTAAGAGATCTATAGTAACCACTACCTATTTGTTATTATTTATTGCCCTTTGTCCTCTACTACAATGAATATTTCTTGAGGCTTTGTTTTACTACTTGCTTCTCTTATTCCTAGGGGGGCTATGGATAACAAGTGAGGGCAGGTCATTGCTATTTAAGAACATTTAAAGATATCAAATTGTACCAATGCAGACATGTTCTGATTCTGCACGTTTAAGGGTGGGGACAGCAATCACAACTCAGGAAATCTGTGCACGTGGGTACTGACAATCAGAGCTTCCACATAATGGCCTGACCACGGGTGAAAAGACAGGGTACTCCTCCCTGCCGCCCTCCCTAAAACGTGTTAGGCAAGGTTTAAGTGGAGTTTTTCTGAATATGGACATTTTCTTCTAAGAAGATAAATTGAAGAAGGAAGACAGTTGAGTAAAAAAGAAAAAACTATATACAAATTGAAAATATTTCATCCATTCAAAGCTAATTACTTGGCAAACAATTTAATTTTTGTGCAAAAAGACCCCTGCTAATATTTCAGTTTCAGTGTGTGCCTCTACTCTAACTTGGTCACACAATCCAGATCCCACCTCTGCCTTTAAGTAACCATGTCTCAGATCTCTCTTATTTACCACAAGTGAAACAGGTAAAGAGTGATTGTAAAAAAAAAAAAAAAAAACACATTTAACTTTTCATATCTTAATTAAAATGAACATTCACTCTATTAATCTAATAGGAGATAGGTCAAAGTTGACATATAATTCTAAAATTTACTATAATTCTAACTTCAGAGACCTTTTCTCTTATGAAGGAAAAATTTAGTTCCTACATATAATAGGAGTAAAGATTTTAAGAGTTAGTAAATAGATACCATGTTGTTAACATCACCTGTGACGTAATAGTAATAAGCGAAGGATGGCATTATATGGATAGCAATAAAAATAATGTAATCACTGAGGGAAAATATCACATCAGTGATCAAATGAACAAAGGCAAATATAATTTAATTTATTATTTGCATTTTTACTAAATGCTATCAAGCCTTCATTGTTTTCCTGTCACTTAAAATAGCAAATTTAATTCGTATTCCGATTGTATATTGACGAAAACAAAAACGAATGGCTAATAGAATAAAAACTCCTTTGCTAGCAAAAATATTTTTGGTAATTTTCTCTTTGGCTGACATATGAATTAGTTAACTGTTTTATTGTATAATAAATTGTTCCTTCAACAGGATACAACTTATAAAAACACATTATTTTTAGTACTGTTAATTTTCAGCCAGGAATCTCATCAGTTATTCTGCAGTCTTGATACATAATAAGATTCCCAATTCCTTGTTTCTACATGTTCCATGACAATATCATGTACACTGCAATCCTTTTGGATAACAGTATATCTGAAGGCAAAAAAAAAAAAAAAAAAAAAAAAAATCACCATTTTAGATATTGTGGTATTTAGTTTGGTAGCAATCTGTGTTTTATAAAGCTTAAAATATAATAACAGATTCTGGAGAATTAAAGCATTACTAGTGTTTCTGCAGAAAGTCTCCAATAGTTGCTGTAGACTTAACACCAACACCAATGTATATAATTTAGGTACTATTGTTATTATCCCTATTTATCAGTGAGAAAACTGAGGTCCAGATAGTTAAAATGACTGCCCAAGTTCATAGAGCTAAGAAGTGACTGAGATTAGAATCAAGGCAAGTCAAAGTTGGCATATAACTCTAAAATATATTATAATTCTGACTCTCGTTTCAGAGTCTGTTTCTTAACCATACTGCTATTTTCAGTGTACCTGGAGTACCCTGTAAGTATTTGTACTATCCTTCCAAGTCAATACCACTCTTTTTCGTATCATTTTCTGTTCCAATGGAAACTATTGATAAGAGGACTTTTTTCTACCATGCTTGTATGGACAGAGCTACGTAAAGCTCTATTTGGGTAACTATCCCTAAAACTGACATCCTTGAAAATTATGGGATTTTTATCATTTCTCTCGAAGAAAGTATAATCTGTGATTTGTGAGCAAGAGTCTCTGAAGCAAATAACATTGCTGACAACTGTGTGGTTTGTCGATAATACAAATTAAGTAATATTCTCTCATGCTATTTTGAAAGAAATGTGCTGTAAAGCTGAACTGCTCAAATTTTTTTAAACATAGTTTTATATTTACATTTAATTTAGTTAAGTTTATGTTTACATTTAAATATTTATTTAAAAATAATTTTTGAATAAGGTAGATGAGGAAAGGGAGTCAACTAGCCTAATTGTTCTATGTGCCTTTCTTGGTAAACAATTGAAATACATTAAACTAAACTAAGTTAGCATAAAACAAGTATCATCTCATTTAAGAGATTGTAATCACACTTAGTTAAAACCATTTTGAAGTGAACTGATAGCCTTCGAATAAGGAAAAATTCTGGCAAATACATATTTTTTGGAATAACCTGATTGATTACCGTAATCTAAACACATAACAGATAAAAGATTGTCTTGATGTATGTGTGGGCTTTACTGAAGAAAATCAATACCTCAGCTCCTGCAAAAAAAGAGATAGAGAGAGGAGGGGGGACTAGAAAGAGACAGAGAGAGAGAGAGAGAGAGAGAGAGAAAGGAATTTGTGCCATTCTGTGGGGTAAAGGTTTATCATAACAGGATTTGATGGAGAATCTTTGCTGTGTTTCAGTTTCAGTTTTACATATCAGTATAGTAGGTATAATTCCTTGTGCCATAAAAAACTTGGTTAAAGCAAAGACTCAAAAATGTGCTTTAAATGTTGGAAAATAGGGGGTTTTTGTACAAATAAAAATATCTTTACAATGTTCTGTAATCAGCTCAGCTCTGTATAAATTGAAATACTCTGACTTGTCTCACACCATCAGTCTTTACATATTGCTAAAATTAACCGAAAGAATTTCAATCTATTAAATTGCTTTAAAAATTCTTAGTGAATGCTTCCATATAAACAAGTACTTAATATCTTAACATCCTAGTGAATATCTAAATTATATGTGAAAGAATAAATGTAAAAACACTTGCCTTTTCTGAAAAACATGTTTGAAATATTTTAAGCCTATGAATTAGCTAACTTCAAATTTTATTTCAAAGACTTTTAAAGTCTCAGATAGAGCCAAAATAAGTATTTTGTCTGTGCTGCACTGTTATTCAGCCAGTCCTAAATCAGTCTCTATCTTGACATGATATTCAACGTTTATTTTTGCAATATAATTAATGTTTCTTAAAATATGGCTTATTCCTTTACATAATCATAAATCATGAAAAGCAAATCATGTATTCCAGAATACAATAGATTAATAAAAAAAATTGTCATGGCACAGTTAGCTAAAGCACCGTCTTAAGGAAAATATTAGTGTTGTTCATCATTATCAAAGAAGGATCATCTTCATAAATTATTTCTCATAAATGCCTGATGCTTTCTCATTTTAAAGGAAAGTCTGAGGTAGAGATGTTTCCTTCCTATTTTGCAAGCAAAATTAATTTGTATACTATCACTCTAAATTTAGCATTGCTGCATTGTAGTCTTTTGAAAATTTCCTTCTCCATTTTGCAGAATTCATGCAGAATTCAAGCATCTTAATTTGTTTTTTTCTATGCTTGTAAATGATATAGACCATAATATGCCCCTTTATCTTCAAATACTTAAGAAACTTCTAAACTTAAGCCAATATATTCTATATTATGTAAAGTTATTAAAAATCACACACTAATGTTTTTCTAAAATCATGTTTGTAATGTTTCCAAAAGGAATGATTTAAAAACAAAACCAAAACAAACAAAGCAGACACTTAAACACATTTTTTGAAATCAAAGACTTGTGATCCGTGGTAAATATGATATCATATAAGATCAGTTATTCCTGTGAAAAAATATCTAATTCAGCCATCACCTTACACACATCGCTAGAGGTATGAGGATCTTTTCTTCAGTTTACAATATTCTGGGTTCCCTATATATCTATAATGCCCTATAGAAGAGAATTCTGCTAAGTCAGTATTCACTTCAATGGAGAGGGCTAGTTATTTAACAAGTAATACGTATTTCCATAATTAAAATTCTCAGGCATGCCCCAGCTAATGCAACATGCTGATGAGTTTCCAATCATGTGGAATTAATTTCTGGAGAGGCTGCGGAGTAACATTAGGTTTCATGAGGAAATCAGATAAAAAATGAAAGACCGGTACATGAAAACTTTTCCTCAATTTAGCACTGCAATAGCCTTTGATGTTCCTTAGAACTCTGCTCATGCAAGGAAAGTAATATCCAGAAACCAAGTTATTAGTACTGTGAGCGAGATAAATCATTCAAAGATAAGCAATGTATAAGGCTACTGCACCTTCCTGTTCTAAGCTTGGGTCTCTCACCATGGATAATAACGATCATTTCATTAATAATTCATTGATAATTATCAGATATTGCAAAATCACATTTTAAAAAATTTCCTATTAAGTAGATATCTGTTATCTTCCTTAAAATTACCATCAGTTTTAGGAAAGGGATAATGGTGTTCATACATATCCCCAGAGCAACATAGAAGCAGATACTGCAGGAATTAGAATTATAATGTTTCATCATTTTAGAAGTTTAATATAATATAGTTTCTGAATTTTATAAGTAACCATTTGTTAGTTGTTAGGAGACACTATTGAAAAGAAAATTTTTGAGTCTTGGGGAGATATTTTAAACTGGAAAAAAATTAATTTAAAAAATAATAAGATACAGCTCCTTCTCATATAATTTTCTTGTTTTGAAGTTTAAATGTGCTAAAGCTTTGTAACTAAATAACAATAGGATCTTACCATAAATCCTTAATAGAAAGTCTATCCTTTTAAAAGTATTAATCTAAGCAACTGATTCCATAGTCTGGGTTAGCGAACTAAATGATATAATACATGTAAAACTTCTTTGTTTATGTGAGTTCCCCAGGGATGAACAAGTTCTACACACTGAAAAATGCCCAGTGCAGTTATCTAGCCACTTGCCAGTCTATCACTGAAATACTGAAGTACAGGGTAAGCAACATTCACTGACTTAACTGATAATATCTTGGTTATTGGAGTTTGCAGGCAATGCCTACTTAGGGATGATTGGTTCCTGGATTAATGAAAAGATAACCATAAAAACTTTTCCTTGGAGCTCTTCATTAGTCAATCTTTTAAAACCTGTGGCTTTCTGTTTCTTATTCAGTGCCATCTCATTTCTGGACCAGAGTTTATACATCGGGTACCTGTGTAGCTAACCTCAGACTGCTCCTCTCGCTCTCTTGTGGCCCCTTACCTGGGCATCTCTCCAATTCTGGCCCATGTTAAGCCTTCTTTGGTTCTGTTCTTCCAATCTCCATTTAGCTTTGTGGGTTCTAGCCATCACCCTACATGGAAAAACCTACGATTTCCCAGAGTTAAAGCAGGAGTGACATGATCCTGGGTCATATTGAGCCCATAGTTAATTTCACCCTATGACATTGCAAAAATTATACATATTTGCTCTATAGGAATTATATATATTTTCTTTTTTATTTTAATTATTTAAGTAACCTAACATCATCAATGCTATATTTTATTTTACCCTCGAAGTAAATGTTCCTTCTTAGAGTATAATGGGCACAAAATCCTCCAGAAAACTTTAGAACATTCCCATAAGCAGATAAATGATTTTCACATAAAAAGCTTCTTCCATAAACAATATAGTCAACCATGAAACTATAGTACAGCAGAATTTAGAAAATAAAGGATATGGTCATTCCAAAAATCCCCATCATAGAGCTGCTATGGAAAGCTTGTACCTATGCCTATTTTGTTCTGCTCATTGGTATTAAAGTATCCGTTTCCTGTGATTTGTCAACACAATAGATTTACCATGATTAAACTGTGACTTTAAAAAAAATCTGCTTTGTTAATATTTTTCTGGTGATTACTCAGGTTTACTACCAATAGTATGTTCTACTGAGCATAGAAACTTACTTGTAATTGATAAAAACTCCTTGCAAGGCCTATCACAATATTCATGGAGAGAAACTTCACCAGCCTGTTCATCCAATATCATAACTTCCCCAGTTTTCTCTTTCTTCCTTCTCTGTTGCTCTTTTTGAAAGACTAATACAATTACACCAATTCCAGACCCAATCTAGCCCAAGACTTGCTTCTTGCTCTGATTTGAAAATATAAGAAATTAATTTTAATTTTTTTAAAGTTTTATTTTATATTAAACTGTAGTTGATTTACGATGTTGTGTTAGTTTCAGGTATACAACAAGGCGATTCAGTTGTACATATATCTATTCTTTTTCAAATTCTTTTCCCCTTTAGGTTATTACAGAATACTGAGCCAAGTTCCCTGTGCTATACAATCAGTCCTTGTTGGTTATCTATTTTAAATATAGTAGTGTGTATATTGCAATCCCAATTTTCCCTCCCCCCCCCCCCACCTTTCCCCTTTGGTAATCATAAGTTTGTTTTCTAAGTCTGTGGGTCTAGTATGGTTCTGTTTTGTAAATAATTTCATTTGTATCATTTTTTTTAGATACCTCATATAAGAGATATCATATGATATTTGTCTTTCTCTGACTTATTTCATTCAGGATGATAATCTCCAGGACCATACATGTTGCTGCAAATGGCATTATTTCATTCTTTTTTAATGGCTGAGTAATAGTCCATTGTATATAGCTTTATCCATTCCTCTGTTGATGGACGTTTAGGTTGCTTCCATGTCTTGGCTATTGTAAACAGCACTGCAATGAACACTGGGGTGCATATATCCTTTGGAACTATGGCTTCCTCTGGGTATATGCCCAGGAGTGGGATTGCTGGATCATATGGTAGCTTTATTTTTAGTTTTTCAAGGAACCTCCATACTGTTCTCCATAGTGGCTGTACCAATTTACATTCCCACCAACAGTGTAGGAGGGTTTCTTTTTCTCCACACCCTCTCCAGCATTTATTGTTTGTAGACTTTTTGATGATGGCCATTCTGACTGGTGTGAGATGATATCATATTGTAGCTTTGATTTGCATTTCGCTAATAATTAGCGATGCTGAGCATCTTTTCATGTGTCTCTTGGCCATCTGTACATCTTCTTTGGAGAAATGTCTATTTAGGTCTTCTGCTCATTTTTTCATGCTGTTGTTAGTTTTTTTGATATTGAGCTGCATGAGCTGTTTGTAAATTTTGGAGATTAATCCCTTGTTGGTCACATCATTTGCAAATATTTTCCCCCACTCTGTGGGTTGTCTTTTCATTTTGTTCATGATTTTCTTTGCTGTGCAAAAGCTTTTGAGTTTAATTAGGTCCCATTCATTTATTTTTGTTTTTATTTCCATTATTCTAGGAGGTGGATTGAAAAAGATATTGCTGCAATTTATGTCAAAGAGTGTTCGGCCTATATTTTCTGCTAAGAGTTTTACAGTATCTGGTCTGACATTTAGGTCTTTAATCCATTTTTTTTTTTTTAATACTACTTTTAAATTTATTTATTTATTTATTTATTTATTTATTTATGGCTGTGTTGGGTCTTCGTTTCTGTGCGAGGGCTTTCTCTAGTTGTGGCAAGTGGGAGCCACTCTTCATCGCGGTGCACGGGCCTCTCACTATCTCAGCCTCTCTTGTTGTGGAGCACAGGCTCCAGACGTGAAGGCTCAGTAATTGTGGCTCACGGGCCCAGTTGCTCCGCGGCATGTGGGATCTTCCCAGACCAGGGCTCGAACCCGTGTCCCCTGCATTGGCAGGCAGACTCTCAACCACTGTGTCACCAGGGAAGCCCTTTAATCCATTTTGAGTTTATTTTTGTGTATGGTGTTAGAGAATGTTCTAATTTCATTCTTTTACATGTACCTGTCCAGTTTTCCCAGCACCCTTTATTGAAGAGACTGTCTTTTCTCCACTGTATATTCTTGCCTCCTTTGTCATAGATTAGGTGACCATAGGTGTGTGGGTTTATTTCTGAGTTTTCTATCCTGTTCCATTGATCTATATTTTTGTTTTTGTGCTAGTACCATACTGTTTTGATGACTGTAGCTTTGTAATATAATCTGAAGTCAGGGAGCCTGATTCCTCCAGCTCCATTTTGTTTCTAAGATTACCTTGGCAGGGCTTCCCTGGTGGCGCAGTGGTTGAGAGTCTGCCTGTCGATGCAGGGGACAGGGGTTCGAGCCCTGGTCTGGGAGGATCCCACATGCCGCAGAGCGGCTGGGCCCGTGAGCCACAATTACTGAGCCTGCGCATCTGGAGCCTGTGCTCTGCAACAAGAGAGGCCGCGATAGTGAGAGGCCCGCGCACCGCGATGAGGAGTGGCCCCCTGCTTGCCACAACTAGAGAGAGCCCTCCCAGAAAAACGAAGACCCAACACAGCCATAAATAAAATAAATAAATAAAAATTAAAAAAAAAAAAAAAAAAAAGATTACTTTGGCAATTCAGGGTTGTTTGTGTCTCCATACAAATTTAAAATTTTTTGGTTCTAGTTCTGTGAAAAATGCCATTGATAATTTGATAAGGATTACATTGAATCTGTAGATTGCCTCGGGTAGTATAGTCATTTTCACAATTTGATTCTTCCAATCCAAGAATATGGTATATTTTTCCATCTGTTTGTGTCATCTTAGATTTCTTTCATCAACATCTTATAGTTTTTGGAGTACAGGTCTTTTGCCTCCTTAGATGGGCTTATACCTAAGTATTTTATCCTTTTTGATGTGATGGTAAATGGGATTGTATCAGAGAAGACAAATAAATAAAAGGAATCCAAATCAGAAAAGAAGAAGTAAAACTGTCACTGTTTGCAGATGACATGACACTATACATAGAAAATCCTAAAGGTGCTACTAGAAAACTACTAGAGCTCATCAATGAATTTTGTAAAGTTGCAGGATACAAAATTAATACATGGAAATATGTTGCATTTCTATGCACTCACAATGAAAGATCAAAAAGATAAATTAAAGAAATGTGATCTTTTAATAAAAAGTATAATACCTACATAAAATTCTTAGTCAAGAAAAAGTGCTTCAGAAATAAATATATTTAAAACTAGATTTCAGTTCTGGGAATTTTGTTTTGTTTTGTTTTGATTTTTCTGTCACTATTTTTTTTTTATATTTTCCAAATTTTCTATCTTAAAATATATTACATTTTAATGGATAAAAGAATAATCAAGAGATGTGGAATATATCTTGAACAACTGAAAAAATTTGAGAGAATATATGTGTGTACAGCTGTGACTTTTCATACTTTTTCATGTAAAACACCTCATAATTTTTTAACTGGCCGGCACATTAAAAATCAGCAAATTTATTTCTTCCTAATGAAAATGTTTATAATATTACCTTTTTCCTTTAAATACAGTTTGGCTTATATATTTGAATTCTAAAGTCATCTTGAAACAATAAATAAAAGAGTATGTGCTGAAAATTCACAATCAAAGCAGAAGTCTAAGGGAACCCTTGGCGCCTATAGTAACAACATAGCTTCACATTATGTCTTTCACACAATATATTTACCACAGTTGCCAAATGGTAAAATAGCTGTATGTTTTATTAGCTTCATGGAGATATCAAAGTAAAACATTTATTTTTTATTATTTGAGTATTATCTTAATTTTTAATATTATTTATTTATTTATTTGTAAATTTATATATTATTTTTGCTTTTAAATAGACTTTATTTTTAGAGCAGTTTTAGAGTCATGGCATAAATGAGCAGTAAGTGCAGAGTTCCCATATACCCCTTGCCCTTCCACAAACACACTCAGCCTCCCACATTATTTGCATCTTTCCCCATAGTAGTACATTTGTTATAATCAATGAACCTATACTGACACTCATAATCACCCAAAGCCCATAGTTCACATTAGGCCTCACTCTTGGTGTTGTGTATTCTATGGGTTTTGACAAATGTATAATGAAATGTATCCATCAAGATGATATCATACAGAGTAGTTACAATGCCCTAAAAATTCTCTTGTGCTCCATCTACGCATTCCTCCCTTTTTCCCTTCTATTCCCAGGCGACCAATGATCTTTTGCTATTTCCATAGCCTTTTCCAGAATGTCATATAGTTGGAATCATACAGGTTTTAACCTTTTCTGATTGGCTTCTTTAACTTAGTAATATGCATTTAAGCTTCCTTCCTGTCTTTTCATGGTTTGATAGTTCATTATTTTCAACACTGAATAATATTCTATTGTCTGCATGTACTTTAGGTTGTTTATCCATTCACCTGCTTTTGGACATCTTGGTTGCTTCCACGTTTTGGCAATTATGAATATATCTGCTATAAATATCCATGTGCAGGTTTTGTGTGGACATACATTTTCAACTCCTTTGGGTAAACACCAAGGAGTGCAATTGCTAAATTATATGGAGAGTATGACTGGTTTGTAACAAACCACCAAACTGTTTTCCAAATTGTTTGTAACATTTTCCATTCCCATCAGAAATGAGAGTTCCTGTTACTCCTCAACTTCACTAGCATTTGGTGTTGTCAATGTTGTGGATTTTGGACATTCTAATAGGTGTATAACGGTACCTCATTTTGTTTTATTTTACATTTCCCTGATGACTTAAGATTTGAAGCATCTTTTTATATGTTTATTTGCCATCTGTTCATCTTCTTTGGTGAAATGTCTGTTAAGGTGTTTGGTCTATTTTTGATCAATTTTTTTTTTTTTTTTATTGTTGCATCTTAAGAGTTCTTTGTATATTTTGGATGACAGTTCTTTATCAGACGTGTCTTTTGCAAATATTTCATCCCTGACTATGGCTTGTTTTCTCCTTCTCTTGATGATAACTTTCACAGAACAGAATGTTTTAATTTTAATGAAGTCAAACTTAATTATTTCTTTCACAGGTCATGCCTGTGTTGTTGTAGCTAAAAAGTCATTGTCAAATCCAAGGTCATCTCGATTTTCTCCCACATTATCCTCTTAGAATTTTATAGTTTTGCATTTTACGTTTAGGTCTATGATCCATTCTGAGAAGCATTTACTTTTCATACATGTGTAAAGCAAGCTTCACATAATCAATAACATGTTTTCAAAAGTAATTATAAGAAGCTGAAAATTGTGAACATTACTTTTAAATCACAATGATACTGATAATCACCAATATCATATAAGTAGATATTGTATGTGTTTCCAAAAAGGGAGCTCTAACAGGATTCACTTATATTAGAGAGATGAAATACCTAGTAAAATTGTGAAACTTAGCTTGAAAATTAATTTTTACTACTAATGTCCAAATATCAGGAAAACTTTTTCAATTTACACATTCAGTGGCACGTGCAAAGTTGTAATTTGATATTTCATGTGGTAGCAATTAACTTTAGCTTCTTTTTAGATATGAAAATGAGTAAATATAGAAAAAAAAATATGAGTAGATTGTGGCACTTGTTTACTCAAGAAGTTGTGTTCAACAACAATTGTTTAAGGATAAAATCAATTGAGCAAAGTGCATTCCACAGTACATGTAATCTTCTAGAAGATTTAGTTGTAAGCCCTTCCACTCATTGTAAAGCTATTATCAGTCTTCCTGAAATTTCTGCATCCAGGGTCAGTAGTAATATCTATAAACAATCAGAGTAATAAGTAAAGACAGTACAGCCGTGACAATTTAGATCTAAAAACCCATTTTGTATAGAAAAAACTGTAATCTCTATCAAATGATTCGTTTATCAACCACCTCATACTATTTGAGAAGAAATCTATAGAATTGTTGGCTATAACTATTTTGAAAACTCTATAACTACTTTGAAAATTTTCCCAGAAGGAAACAGATTTATCCTTACCGTCTTTGAAACTAAAAAGGCTAAAGGGTAAATATCTTATTTCTTACATACGTGGAATTATTAAATGTCAAAGCAAAAGCAATTCACATCTCAAAGATAATTCCATTTCTTCTTTCTTCATCATCATCATACACCTGTCTCTTACTTTATTTACATACAGAACTATATAAAACTTATTTTTATGGGAGAAAACATTTTCACATAGCAATATTTTCTATAGTATCTATGGCATGAAGCACATAGACTAGTCAAAATGACTCTTCTTGGAGAGAGACTGTATCTGGAGCCTCATCTTTAATTAAAAGAAACTATGAACCTCTTTAATAATTCCACAACAATATATTTTATAATTAATTAACAATTTCTGCAGCTTTGTTTCTATAGCCCACATTTCACATAATTTTTGTGAAATGTTATAAGCATGACCAATAAGCTGTTCTAATTACTGGTATTATTTATTTTTTATTTATAGAAGTGTTATAAACATATGTGAGCATATAGATATGATGCAAAATATACACATCAAATTTAACAGTGTATTTGTAATGATGAAGAATCCATTTTTCCATGTATTCTATATTTGTATGAACTGAAGTGAAGAATTGCCCAGTTCCTGACTGTGGACTTCCAGGAAAACATTAAAAACTAAGAAACTTTCAGAGAAAGGCAATGAGAATAATAAAATATTTTGAGAATACATCTATGAAAAATTGTTGAATGAATACGGAATAAAACCACCAACTCTTCCCAAGGGGCAGAAAGAGGACCAGTGGGTAGAAGTTAAAAGGAGACATTTTTTTTTCATGTAACATATAGATAAACTTACTTAAAGTTTTATCTCTTCAGTAATATCTTAAAAAATTGTAAACTAGCCATCACTAAAAATGTTCAAGCATAACCTAGATAACCATTTCTTATAAATGGTATAGAACTGATTCACCAACTAAAGTTTACATTAGATAACCTCTAAGGGACTTCAACAATGCTAAGATTGGATCAATTAAATTATATATAGATATATAGTCTAAAAATATTTTTTGAGTTCCATTAATGTGTGGTAAACTGAAACACAAGATTCAGACAAGTATTAATGGGCTATTAAATCATGCCCTATGGTGTCTTTAAATCACTTGTCTTTTAGGCTCACATTTAATTAAAAATTAAAGGCTATTTTTGGCTATTGAACCTGCTCTTCCATCAGAAAAAGCTTAGGAAAAAGTAGGATTATGCACTTTTCTTGTTAAATGTTCAGCATCAGTTAAACTTTTTCATACCACTAGCTACCTGCTCCAAATATTCTAATTCTAGAGACCTATTTCACTTGCATAATACTTTTTTTTGCTTTGAGAATAGTTTATGGTAATACATTTATATTTTGATAAGCTCAAAGGCTATTACAATTGTAAATAGATTTATAATCTATACATAGAAACACAGTTTTTTCACATCCTCTTGTTAAGGTGATATTCAAAAGAGCAAATCTTTATTATGAAAGAAGGAATTTGCAATTTTTATAATTTTTTATATGTTTGACTTGTTTTCACACCAATGATGTATCCTTTGTAGTTAATGTAATATGATCACCTAAATAGTTACCAATGTTTTATTTGCAAGAGAAGATTATGAAAATTTCTGTAATAATATTTTTAAGAGATTTGAGGCAGAAGGAAGAACTCTGAATCTACAAGGTCCCAATAAGATTGTATTGAGGATGTAATTCAGTTGTAAATTATGTGTATTAATCTTCTGAGAGTTCCACTGTTG
Source organism: Balaenoptera acutorostrata (assembly GCF_949987535.1). Taxonomy (NCBI): domain Eukaryota; kingdom Metazoa; phylum Chordata; class Mammalia; order Artiodactyla; family Balaenopteridae; genus Balaenoptera; species Balaenoptera acutorostrata. The sequence goes on from NC_080067.1 coordinate 112,282,124, forward strand.
ATGGATTAAGAAATAACAGAGTAAAAAGAATAAAAATTAATGAAATTCAAAAAGAAAATTATTGGTTCCACAAAGATAGGCAGAATTCAAAATCTGAATTTGAGTATAGAAAAATATATTTTGTGGAGGGATGTTCAAGGACGCCAGCAAAATTTGGTCATATAAACCTTAAAAGGCATCACTGAAATGGTTCTAGTTGAATGAGCTCTGATTCGACAGTCAAGAGGCAATCTACCAAGTAATGACTATGTGAATTTTGCTGGGACAATAACTTCGCATGTTTGTGCTTTTCTTCCTCCAACATAGAAGAATCTGATTACTGTTACTGCTGTAGAACAACAGCTTGAGATTTGTCAAGTTATTAATTTTTGAAAATCATTTAAAATTCCTGCTTTTTATGACAAACCAGATTTTAAAAAAGGGAGAAAATTATAAATACAACTGTATTAAATAAAGAAGAAAAAGATGATGTACTATGAGAGTAAATTTTTAAAATTTCCCTTAGTATGCTCCATATGTGATCTAAAATGTGGTTACGTATTAGCACTGAGATAAGAAACAGTATCTCTTTTCTCTGGTTTGAAGTTAATTTGTGGGGTATTTGGAAAGAAAAAACAAAAACAAAAAACCTCAGTCAGTAGTATTAAATTTTAAAAAAGTTAGAAAAGTCATTGAATTAACTAAAATTTTGAGCATTAAATTAGGAATATGAGACATCCCTTCCATTCAGAAAATGTATAATCTTGCTGGAAAGATAAACTCCATTGGGTCCAAAATAAATGTTATTCAGCTGGAGGCAATCTAGATAACATCTGGAATTTCAGAGAAAAGAAAGCTGATAATCTATGATATCATTTACCTTACAAAAGGGGTATAATTGCTGCAAAAACAAAATACTTTATTGTGATTTAATAAATGTTTTAAATGATCACTATATCTTTATTATTTTTAGAAATACCTTTACTCTTCTAGTTAGTCTGTAAGCGATAGGGAAGAGAATTAGATTTTCATATAAATCAAGGAATCAAAGTATCATTACATTTCCAGTTCTTTTTGTTTTCAGACCATGACGATGCAGTGCTAATTTAATCAACAACTATTCTAATGAGTTCCAGATGTTTTTGTTCAGTGTTTTGGAATTTCGTTCATTCAAATAACTTTACATACACATCACCAACAGAGTTTGACCAGTAGAGGGAGCCATTATCTACATAGTCTAAAATTTGGAAATAGTGTTCTCTGCTCATGAAAGAAGCAGTCACAGAACCATAAAGTCAATTTATCAAGCCCTTTTTAAATTTAAAAAAATAAATAAATAAATAAACCATCTAAATGGGTTTAGCATTTTTCATTTAAAAACAAATTTAAAATGAATTTTATTGTAATTCCTTTTGATGCAATGAAGAAATGAACGTGTTAATAATTTGCCTACTTTTAAAAATCTTGTCTCAATGTATTAAATGTCAATAATACTACAGGAAATGTATAAATAGCTATTATATCAGTATTTTCTTCTTTTCATATTATTGCTATATCTGTTTAGCCTCATTTTTCCCAAAAAATTCAAACTACATAGCCTCCATTCTCATATTATCTATACATATAAAAAATATGTCCTAACTTCTAAAAGACCTATGGATTTTCTTATTAGTAACTATGAGAGTATATTGGAAAAAATTTTTTGATGAGTATAATGTATTTTATAAACTAGTGTTTGTTTCTTAAAAAATAAAATGGAATTAGGAATCTGTATTTGCCCATATGTTGACACATCCATAACATTAGTGCGGTATTTAAAGCTTATATATTTATTTAAAAGATACTTAAAAATAATTATACATGAAGATGCCTAAAATGACTCCCGTAATTTTGTATAGTACAGATGAACACAAACTTAAAATAAGTTTATAATTAAAAGTCTCCACACTCATACTCCAAAAGCTCAGTTTGCTTCTCGTGATGATATATGAACTAACACCTGTATTAATCAAAGAAAAAGGTCTTGTGACTATTTACTTTCAAGTAGTATTTCATTAGAGATTACAAATGATCCCATACTTCTTCACAGTTCTTACTTATTATTTAATACAGTTCTTACTTTATCATAGTTGTGATAGCTACATAAAAATAGCCCTTGTTTATACCAAATCTTAGGGTCTAGATTCAGCAAATATATACTAGCATATGCCAGGCACTGTGCATAATATGAGATGAAAAATTAGATAATCTGTTGATATAGCACAGGCCAGAACAAGGATCCACAACTTCATCTTTGATGTGATTTGTATGGTAAGAAAGCCAAGTTACTGTTACCCAGCAAGAGAGGATTCTACACCTTTGCCACTCGAAGTATGTTCCAGTATCCAGTAGCTCTGGCCTCCTCTGGGAGCTTATTACAACTCTACTCTCAGGCCCCATCCCAGAGCTACTGAACCAAAATCTGCATTTTAATAAGATCTCCAGGTACTTCGAATACACATTACATTTTGAGAAGCACAGAACACACCACCTCTTTACAGAGATTTCCTGTGACACAGGGGAACACTAGACTTCTACTATCTCTAGTTTTAATAAATATCTGTGACTTTGAACCTGGGTAGTTTTGGAAAACTGCAAGAAAGCTTTCTAGTTCTTAGATGGCCTGTCAATGCCTAGGAATTCTACTATAAATCATGACTTGAAGGTGTGACACAGAATACTTACGCAGTTTTACATATGCTGGGTTTAATTCTGAAATCACCGAAGAGTTATTTTCTAGTTGTCCTATCTTTTTCAGTAAAAAAAAAAATTATTAGAAATGCATCTAAGACTGTTAGCCACATATCTTTGTGTACTTTTTTTCTTCTCTATCTGTAAAACTTTTCGATTTAGATAGTCACTGTCACATGAGCAGCTTTTATAGTCGTGATAGAATATGAAGTGAAAATATATTGGTAGCATTAAGAAACTTCATAACATCATTGAAAAAACCCCTGCATATAAACTTTGATGTAACAAAGCTGGCAAGGAGTTAAACACCTCTAGCTGCTCCTTGTGAACAGCAGAAGAGCAGATTCAGCTGCTAGAATACCATGATTACGTGTTGTCCCCAAACCTGCACTCATACTTCAGCTGACAGGGTAATCATCCTCATGTTCAGCAATTTTCGGAGCTCTGTTTATACTTGGCCAGATTATATCTTCAGTATCCCAAGCAGTCTCACTTTATTATGATATAAAATGAACAGACAGAAGAGTAAAAATCATGATGTAGAACTAGCAAAGAAAATGGAAGTTTATGCTTCTGGCTAGAGCTGGTTTTGTGTCACTTGTTATTTGGGTGATGACCTCAACCCATGCACATCCCTCCTAGAGAATCATGTCTCACGTGGGGGAGAAGTAGAGGAAGAGAACTAGGAGAAAGTTAGTGATTCCATTGCCTACAGTGTCCTGAGGTTGTAGACACCTCTGCGTTGTGTGTGCGTGTGTATGTCTGTGCACGCACAAAACTAATATTCTCTGTCTCCCTGTCTTTTGTCCATTATCACAATTCACAGTCTCAGAGGATCAATGTCATGCCCTTGAAGAGATGGAAGAATCAGCCACTTTGATTACAGATAATGGAAAGTGGGGTTCAGAGAGGCTGGGAAACTTGCCCCCAGTTTAAAGGGAGTTTGCAGCAGGACTAATAGTCAGAGCAAAGGTTCATCAAGGCCCAGCAGCATTCTTCTACACTCACCTCAAAGACTGCCTTTTAAAAATTTATGGATTTCATTCTTCCTTCCAGGCATCCCTCTTAACATAACTTTGAGACTGGGAAGAGAGGGAAAATGCTCAGGCATCAGGCACCCTGCGTGTTTAGACTAATTTGTTTGAAGAAGTTGTTGTTAAGTGTCTACCATACTCAGAACTTTGTTAAGTGGTAAGATACGTAGATGAGAAAGATGTCCCCTCTTTTCTCACCGAGATGATATATATGCGAAGGTTAAGGGTTGTCACCAGGCTGCACAAACCGACCAGTTCTCTCCGGTAGGAAGTTACAGTAGCTTGTCATAGCCTCAGTGGGAATATGCACCTCTCTCTCCGTGATCCTTCACACCTATACCTAGAGGGCTGCACACACCCCTAGGAATCATACATTCTCTGAGCGTATAAACAGATCTACCTGACTTAAATGCGGTTCCCTGGAAAACAGCAGATCTTACCAACTTGAGAATCTTCTTGAATTTGAAAGGAACAGACTAGGGAAATATTGAAATTCTGAGCACGGTATTGTGTTGTTGAAATTTTATCATAAACCAGCCTGTTTTATCAAACACCACCATCATCTTATACCTTTTATTTTACCAAACATGAAGGTTTGCAAAATTAAAAAAAGTGACCTTAGCAATTTAAGATGTGCATGTTATTTTTAAAATCTGCAAATTAAAAAAATCTAATTTTTAGACCTTTGATCTCATTCCTTTACCCTGTTGGTAAAATGATCAGTGGCAAGCATCAGCTCCCCACTCAAATATATACATGCATCCTACTGTTTTTGCAAGAGCATAAAATTATATTTCTGACTGAGAAAAATCATAAACCTCGTATTATATCATTTTCTCCCTTCACCAAAATGAAATAGAAAGAGGATGGGAGGAAGATTGGCATTATTAGGGATTGTAATCTCTAAAAAGTGCTTTAGCACATGCTGAAGAAATTCCAGTATCTCCCATTAAAATTTTGTTGTTTTAAACCATTAAGGTGCACACATGGAGAATCAAGTGCAATCATTTTAACACTTCCATCGCATAAAGGATGAGTGCTTAGCTTGGAGGGGAAAGGAAAGAGGGGAATTAATAAAGAAAATAACGAAGACACAGAAACAGTGTAGAAGGATTGTGGATGTTAAAAACATTCTTATGTAATGCACCTACAAAGAAACAAGATATATGTAAAAAGTCAACAGTGCCCATACAAAGTGATAGGATAGAATTTCATTTTAGATGCTGCCATTATCTCTGTGTAAGTCCAGGTCCTCATTCTCACTTGAAATAATGCTTCGGCTTCCTGACTGGCTACATCCCTACAAGTCTCTCACTAGTCAAATCCATCGGACAAATTGCCACAAAAGGGTTGCCCTAAAAACATAATTCATCACATAACTTCCTAGTTTTAAAATAGCTCTTCCCTGTTGCTTGTCTCTGGGATAAACTCCCATTTAGGCCTCGGCTTTAATGTCATTTGCAACCTTGCTGCAGCTCTGTTTCAAGCTTTGTGTCTCCTTTGCCATTGCTCCAACCCTCCATCTGCTTTCTACAAAGTATAACTTGGGCTCGCGATACTCAGCCTTCCAACATTTCCCAGACAAGCAAGGCATCATCTAATACACCTCCGGATGCTTTTTTTCCCTCAACCTGGAATGCTCTCTGTCCCTTTCTCACATAGCAAACTCCTGGTTTTCTGTGCAACCCTGACTTTAAAGCAAGCTAGTAAGAAAGAATCCCTTGGTATCACTGCTCCTGCCTCTTCAAGTCATAATTTAATCAATGTTGTACACCCTGAAACATCTGGGCATGTGTCTGCAACAGTCACCACATGATGGTATTATACAAATTTCCCAATTTTCTCATCTATTTCTTATGCTGGATAAGAGAGAGTCCATGTTTTATCTACTTTTCTATTTCCAGTTTTCATTACCAAACACAGTAGCAAGCATATGGTTGTTTCTCAGATTGCTCAAGGGAAAATGAATGAATGAACCTAGTCAGACTGGGCAAGTACATTCACAAAATTAAGCGGTTCAACCCTTTTCAATTCATTAGCACAATATTTTGCAGCTCAAATTATGCTTCAAATTTTATTTAAATGCACTACAATGAGTATTTATTGACTATTTTTGGTGTATAGTGTTTACCCCTTCTTTTGACTGAGAAACAACACTATGAAAATGCCTTCTATCCATTTAGATCCCTAATGGAGTATCACTGGGAAATTTTCAGCTATTGCAAAATAAATAATTGCCACACTGATTCTTAGATTTCTATATAACTTTCTACAATATTTTGCAAAATTATGATGAATAAAACTCCACTGATATCATAAAATATCCTATTATATCTCCCCAAATTTTTATACACTAAGCACATGTTTTGAATTATCATCTTGCATCCACCGGGTAGAAATTTCAAATCAAATTAATTGAGATTATAAAGTTTTATGCTGCTCCCTTTGTGTGCTGTTATAGTTAATAATCTTGATGTCATTTGCAAAGGCTTATTGATCCAGCCATGTAATAATGGGAAGTATTAAACTTATGGTTCATTTACCATTAAATGGATTCCAGAGGAAGTATACTTTTTTCATCACCAGACACCATGATTCACCTGTGTGAAATAAATCCAGGTTAAGTTTTCTTAGAAACTCTCTAAACAAAATTACTATATTCCCTATAGAAAATTATGGCTACAAGTAATCATAACAGTGGCTGTCTGGTGAATACCACTCCCTTCAGAAGTGTTTGGACAGATGTAATCCCACTTCCACTGCTGCGGTACAAAGTTGAATAGAAATATTGAAAGAAGACGTTCTTATTCTCAATATTAAGGTGGACAGAGTGTTCAATATTTCCTCATTAAGTATGATGTGAACAATAGGTTGTTACAGCTGCCTGCTTTTAGATTGGAATATTCTCTCCTTAGTTTGCTGATAACTTTTATCATGAATCAGTGTTGACTTTTGTCATACGGTACTTTCTGTATCTATTGATGGCATTATATGATTTTTTTAAATAGGTAACAGATTACATTGATTGATTTTTTGTGTGTGAAACATTTTATAATCCTGGATAAAGCCTATTTGGTCATGGTGTATTATCCTTTCTCTGTATTGTTGGATGGGATTTACTAATATTGTCTTATGTTCATAAGGGATATCAGTCTGTAATTTTCTTTGCTAGTAATACCTTTGATTTTTGTATCAGGGTTATATGGACTTGAAAAGTGAAAGTTGGTAAGTGTTTCCTCCTCCTCTAGTTTCTCAAAAGCTTTGCATGGTGTGGTATTAATCTTCCTTAAATGCTTCATAGAATTCATCAGTGAATCTATCTGTGTCTGAAATTTTCTTTGTGAGATTTCTTTATTAAAAAATTTCAATAACAGGTATATGGCTAATCAGATATTCTATTTCTTGATTCAGATCTGGCAAGTTGTGATTTCCAAGGAATATGTTCATCTCACCTAAGCTGTCAATTTGGCATTATTGGCATAATGTTGTTATAATCTTTTAAACGTCAGTATTGTCTGTAACGACGTTCCCTCTCTTATCAGGATACTGATACTTTGTGCTTTTTCACCTCTCACTTTTTTTCTTTTTGCATTATTAATCTTCCTAAAGATTTAACTATTAACCTTATCAAAGAATCAATTTTAGCTGTTGATTATTTAAATATTATTATTTAATATTATTCAATTATTATTTAATAATATTATTTAAATATTTGTTGTGATTTATTCTATAAACTTATGATTTATTTGGAAGTGAGTGCTTAATTTCTGATATTTGAAGATTTTCCAGATATCTTTCTGTCACTGATTTCTAATTTAATATCAACATGGTCAGAGAACATATTCTGTATGACTTTGATTCTTTGAAACTTATTGAGACTTGATTTATTGCCCATTCTTAGTGCATATTCTATGTGCAATTGAGAATGTATTTTCTGCTGTTTGGAGATGTAATATTCTATAAATATCAGTTAGTGTGGCTCAGGCTTCTATAGTTTTTCTTTTCTCTACTGGCATTTCAGTGGAAATCTAAATTGTCTCAGGACTCTGGGTCCTGATCTGGACATTTTCCCAGGAGGAAAAAGCAGCCAAACAGTCATCCAAGGTCAACCTGAGCAGAAGTCAATGTCATCACTTTCACTGTTTCTGTAATAAAAGAATAAGGCCTACGGAGCCCTTCAAGACAAGATACCATCTCTAGAAACTTACAACAGAGGTGTGGGAAGAGGTTGCAGGAAAGAAATCTGCACTGTGCTTCCTAGTCTAGTTTCTTCATGTCACATATGCTCTTCTGTTTTAAAACTCTGTATATCATGAGTGCTAAATTTAATCAGTCTCACGAAAGATAGGAAGGAAATTGGAAGTTACTTCAACTTTAAGAGCTATGAGGTTCGATTAGGAATTCAGAACCAGCCAGGGGAAATTTGGAATAGTGCTTATAAGAAATATTGTGTATAAATAACATTTCTCTATTTTCTTACCCCACCTTAACACTAACATATAGATACACACACACACACACACTCACTCACACTTCATATCTTCTTAACTTCTACAACGAGAGCCCAGAAATCATTAATTTCTGAATATAGAATGACATAAAGATACCATTTTATCCCTTTTAAAATTATTTTTGCATAAAAAGTTTTTAAAAACAATTTCAATCAAAATCTTTGATTCAGTGGACCTATGAAGACACATCCTGATATTTTCCCCTTTAATAAAAATGCAATAATAAAAAAAATGAAGAAAACATTTTACTTAGTCAGGAGTCCCATCAACCTAGTTTTTTTTTTCCTTCTTTGCTTCTTTAAGCATCAACAAATGAAAAACTGAAGAAGTATTTCAATATATAACTAAATCATAGAAGCTTTTCCATTACTTTGCAAAATAGATTGGTTGCTTCCCAAGTAGTCTATTTGTCAAATTCTTTCTCTTAAGAGGTACTGCAGTGACCTAGAAACCTCATTAGAACCCTATACCAGAAAAGACTTTTCTTTTCCTGCTACAATATCTATGGGTGTCTTCATTAGTTGCATGTTTTTTGTGTGTAACAAAGTATTTTTAAAAGATCATTTCTCGTAGCAGAACAGCCACTAAAATGAGGTTTTTCCAAGTAAGACAATTTTAGCAGAGAACACTGTAGGTTTTTTATTGGTTATAGTTAAAATAGTTATAGTTAAAGTTAAAATAACATGTACATATATGTTTCTGCTTTATCATTTCTCATTTGTTTAGTTATTACATTGATTTGTGTGACTTTATTGCCTCCTGTACTGGTATAATTAGGGAGATGAAAATCAACTCAGAGGAACAAGCTGGGGAAATTCTATACAAAGCACTCATTTAAATCTGCTGGTGAGGTATATTCTTTTTTTTTCTTTTTAAGTCAGTCTTACAGAATATCTTGAGTGGTAAAAGTTTTTTTTTCCATGTAACATTGTGTGAGTTTAAGGTGTACAATGTGATGAGTTAACACATGTATATATTGTAAAATGTTTACCACAGTAAGATTTGTAAACACATTCTTTGTCTAACATAATTACTGTCTTATTGGTAGTGGTGTTAGGGTGAGAAGTTAAAGCTCTACTCTGATGTATGTATACAATACAATATTGTTGACTGTGGTCAGCATGCTGTATGTATTTTTCAATTAATTAATTTTATTTATTTTTGGCTGCGTTGGGTCATCGTTGCAGCACGCGGGCTTCTCATTGCGGTCTTGTTGCGGAGCATGGGCTCTAGGCACAAGGGCTTCAGTAGTTGTGGCTCATGAGCTCTAGAGTGCAGGCTCAGTGGTTGTGGTGCATGGGCTTAGTTGCTCCGCGGCATGTGGGATCTTCCCAGACGAGGGCTCGAACCCATGTCCCCTGCATTGGCAGGCAGATTCTTAACCACTGCACCACCGGGGAAGTCCCCATGCTGTATATTAGATCCCAGTAACTTAATCATCTGATGACTGAAAGTTTGCATCCTTTGACCAACATCTCCCATTTTCCCTACCCCTCAACCCCTGATCAACCACTCTTCTATTGAGTTGTAAAGTTTTTTTTTTTTTTTTTTTTAATTAATTAATTGATTGATTGATTTTGCCTGTGTTGGGTCTTCGTTTCTGTGCGAGGGCTTTTCCTAGTTGCGGCGAGCGGGCGCCACTCTTCATCGCGGTGCACTTGCCTCTCACTGTCGCGGCCTCTCTTGTTGTGGAGCACAGGCTCCAGACGCGCAGGCTCAGTAGTTGTGGCTCACGGGCCTAGTTGCTCCATGGCATGTGGGATCTTCCCAGACCAGGGCTCGAACCCATGTCCCCTGCATTGGCAGGCAGATTCTCAACCACTGCGCCACAGGGAAGCCCCCGAGTGGTAAAGTTTTAAACGTATTTAGACTTAAATGTGCTTTTGTGTTGGGGCAGGTTTGTTGCTGTCTTATCACGGGGTTAAAAGTGTGTTCCAAAGGCAGTCTGGTCTCAAAGGAGAGTTTGGAGTCTGAGATGCAGAAGTAGCCAACTGTTCAGAATTATCCTTGAGTAGTTGTGAAACATTTCATATATTCCTGTTTGAAAGTATCTTCATTAATGGAGAGCAAATCAAAACTGCTTCTAACAATCATTTCGCGAGCGTGGTTATACCTCTTTGTATAAACTCTCCCAGAAAGTATTATCATTACTCTAAGGGTTGAGTTCTGACTTACTGAATTTAACTGGCTAATTTCTATCTTAGCCACTTGAAATAGTTTCTGTTACTTAAAGAATTGTTCCATGTATTTGAAATTATATGAATTACTAAAGAAAAGCAGACTGGGCAAATGTGGCAATAACTGTTCTCAAACATAAGTATATATTTATAAAGAAGATTTTTGTGCCTACAAAAATACAAATATCATTCTAATTCCTACCAAGATAATCTTAAGAGTTATCATATCCCTGAAGAAATTGCTGCCCATAGCACATATTTAACACATAGATACTTATTTGAAATGTTAATTATTTTTTCACATATGTGTGTATTTTTTGGCATGTGAAACCCAGTGAAATAAACATTATTATAATCATGCCCATTCTGCATATGATGAAACTGAAAACAAATTTGTTCAACATAATACAAATAAAACAGGATAGAAAAAATTAATATCTTTATCAGATATATATTTTATTAATTTATATTATTTAGCATCTAGACCAAACCTGAGCATACATACACACAATATATGCATGTATAAATACAAAATAGACTAATAGACTGATATATTATTCAATATAACTTATGTGAGTCCAAATACTGAAATATGTGTTAATTAATTTGTTACTGTTTCAGATGATCTGATTATATACAGTTTGGAAGAATGTAGTAAAGTTTATAACCACAAATAATCAAACCATAAAACCTACAATAAAATGTATCATTTAAATTATCAGATAATGGAGAGATGGCTAACAAAAGTGTCACTGGTATAAAAGTCATGGATAGTAAGGCTCGCTAAAGACACTCCGAAGATAACTTTTTTTTCCCTTCTGCAATGAAAAGCTCATTTTTGTGTAAATCTGCATTTATTCCTGTGGAAAGAGAAATGCATAGATGCATGAAGATAATGCAAATTTAACCCAAAAGGAATTTTTGTAACCAGGGTTAGCAGGAGTAGTAATACAGATGAGAAGTAGAAGCCATACGATTTTCAAGCCCAGATGCAGAAGCAATAAGGGACTGCTACTCAAAAGCAACAATTTGGTTGCAATTTAGGTCCAAACACATTAAGATTAGAGTCAAATGAGTGTGATCTACTCTCATATCCTTGAATTTCCCCTGGAAGGAATGGACCACTCAGATACATGGCGATAACCTACTGGATGATTTTGGCCTAGAGACTTTCTAGTTCATTACCTTCCTTAGCATTTTAGTCCAGGGAAAACCAATTTCAATTCTATTAAAGAGATTCTTGCTATTATGCCTCTTTGTCTCTCTCTTCCAATTTTTTTAACTTAAGATTTTTTTTTCTTCTGCCGCATCTGAACGTATTTCGAGAGACAACATCCCTTTTGCTTTATACTCTGCTGCTTTGAAATAGGTTGTGTTTATAATATGATCTTACACAATAAATTACTACAAAGTTTCTGAAATACATGGTGCCAATTACAGTGAAATATTAACACTCAAAGCATTTTGATGGCTTATTTACATCCACAATTAGTTGAACTACTAAGAGAATTGAAAAACATATTTTTTAGCATGTCAAAATTGATTAGCTTACATTTATACTTTGCTCTTAAGTTACAGAAAATCAAAGTCAGAGCACTTGCACAGTGATGCCAGTCACCAGTACTTTCTGCATATGCTACATCCTTGTCAGTTATTAAATCAGTGTGCTTCATTTTCCCAGCGTAGCCTTATGCTACTGCAGAAGCGATGTGAACAGTGGAAGCAAGTGCTTGAATTTTGCCTGAATTTCTCAAATAATCCAAGCAGAAATAGAAAAGTTTGCTTGAAGCACTGTTGTTATCCTTCTCTTCACAAGTTGAGTCATCCCCAACCTGTCAATCAAATGTCCTCTCTGTTAGACCGTTCCACTCTCTTAACCACCACTGCTCAAAATGTCTAGACCTCATACATTTTCTTATTTTATTCTTGGAAACACTCCTTGAAATATAGGCCCCATTTTAGATAGAGAATACGTATATACATCAGAATGAACTCTAGCAACATTTTTTGTAAGTAAAATATTTTATTATGCATTTCTATATAAAATTTTCCAATCCTTCATACCAACATGATTATGTTTTCTCCACTATATAAGTCATTATGAAAATAAACATATTATATGTGGCTATAAGTATTGTCAATTTGTAAATAAACAGTAGAATATACGCATCCAAATATTGTTAATACCTTCAAAGTAGTCACTTTTGTAGGTTGTGTGTTTATTCAGAAGTAACTATCACCTCGCAAAAAAGGATTTTGAATTTTTCTTGGAGAATTAACTTGAATATCTGTGATAGATTCATTAAATTTCTGGAATTCTCTACCCATAAAGAATATATTCATGGGGCTTCCCTGGTGGCGCAGTGGTTGAGAATCTGCCTGCTAATGCAGGGGACACGGGTTCGAGCCCTGGTCTGGGAAGATCCCACATGCCACGGAGCAGCTGGGCCCGTGAGCCACAATTGCTGAGCCTGCGCGTCTGGAGCCTGTGCCCCGCAACGGGAGGGGCCGCGATGGAGAAAGGCCCGCGCACCGCGATGAAGAGCGGTCCCCGCACCGCGATGAAGAGTGGCCCCCGCTTGCCGCAACTGGAGAAAGCCCTCGCACGAACCGAAGACCCAATACAGACAAAAATAAATAAATTAATTAATTAAAAAGAAAATCCTTAAAAAAAAAAAAAAAAAGAATATATTCATGTCACCACTGCTCCACAACCTCATCAAATATTCTTCCTTGTCAAAAATAAAACTTTGAGCCTGGCACCCCAGAGGGTCCTGATGTTCTCCATCCTGATAACAATCTTCTCTCTCCTTCCAGAGTAACACTATCCTGATTTTTATCATCAGAAACATCCTTGCTTTTCCTTACAACTTTTATCATTCAAGTGTGCATTCTTAGACATTACTGTATAGTCCAGTGTTTCAAGCTTGATATGTAATTTAAATCTCTTGTAGGCTACAGGGTCATTTTCTATCCCTTATTTTCTTTAAATTTTTAGATGTTAATTATTAGGCCATTTGACCTGTAGAGTTTCCCATAGCCTGGATGTTATAGATTGCATGCATAATGTGTAAGGCAAAGTGCTACTTTGACCTCTGTATTCCTATAAACTGGCCACTGGATCCAGAGACTTGATCAGACTTAAATTTGATCCCTTTGGCAAGACCATGTGTGATGGGGTGTGTGTGCGTGTGTGTGTGTGTGTGTGTGTGTGTGTGTGTGTTTTCAGGAAGCACATCTTATCTGGTTTGGATTCTGGATTCTTTCTGATGTTAGCTTCAGTTTCTGACTAACACCTAGATCTTTCATCAGATTGGAGGTTGCTAAATGATGATAGTTTACCATTTAGTCTCATTTATTAGTTGAAAGAATTTTATAAGGAAACACTTTCCCTCATCTATTATTTGGTTGTACAACAGTAGAAAAGGCAGGATAAATATTTGATTCTTTACTCTCATTTACCCAGAGATCTTATGAATGCTTCTTATAGCCTCTTGCTGCCCAAAACCTCAAGAAAAAGAGCTGGGCTAGCCTCTTAGAGGATGAGAAACCACATGGAGAGAAGGGCTAGGTGAAAGCTGAGCCAACTATCAGACATGTGAGTGAGGACATCTTGGATCACAACCCACCGCCTACCCCTCCCTGCCCAACTGCCAGCTGACTTCCACTGTATTAATGTTCCCAAAAGAACAGTAGTAAGAAACCACCCAGCTGAGCCCAAATTGCAAACCCAAAGAATTATGAGTAAATAGAAAGGTTGTTTTAAGCCATTCAGTTTTCAGGTGTTGTTTTACATTGCAGTAGATACCTGACACAATATATTTAAGGATAAAATGTTCTGAGTTCATACTGATACTTCCGATTCAAATTAGACTATAGGCTTCCTACCTAACCTCCTTCCCAATATATCTAGATCTTCTTCCACACTAAGAAACTTATTCTTGAAGAACACAGGGGATGGTAATTTCTCATTTGCTTTATTTCACAGTATCCACACAAACTCTCAGAAAAACAATAATAATACTCGTATTATCAATTGTGATTACTAAAAAATATTAAATGTTTTTAACAAGCAGTCCCCAAATTCTCCTTGCAGATTTTAATGTTTGATTATATCTACGTCATCAGATTTCTAAGTCATTAAATATTATACTCACTCCCATTTAACCCTCACTTAATCTCAATTTTACATCTATCTATATATTTAATGCATACCACAGGTCATTACATCAGTGTTTCTCTAGTCATTTTAGCTCTCTGAAGCTAATTCCCTATAAGCTTTACGCGGCGTATTAGGATAAAAACAAGGGAACTCTCTTCCTTGTGTTTTGTGTATTGGTAACAGCTTGTGACTTTCATAACTGAAGGTCAGTTTTACTGGATATAAATAGCTTATCACATTTTCTTTCTATGAGAATCTTACATATTTACTCTATTTTCTTCTGAAATAAAACATTGCTGTTGGAAAGCCTGATGATAATCTAATTTTCTTTGCCACAAACCTCACATTTTTTTTCCCCTAGATATCCAAAAGATTTGTGTTTCCTTTAGTTTAAATTCCAGGAAATGTGCTGGGTTATGTGATGATTCCCCAGATCCATATTGCTGCATATCAGACAACCCCAGAACCTAATAACCAAAACAACAGCCATGTTATAAGGCTCACAGGTTTTGTGGGAAAGAAATTAGAAAAGGACACAGAGGGGACACCGCTTCTCTATTCCATGATGTCTGGGCTGGAAAACAGATAACTAAGATAGTTTCTTCAGTTTCATCTGGTGGCTGGCATTGGGTGACTGAAGGCCAGGATTGGCTACAACCATTAGCTGGAGCACATATATATCGTTCCTAGAGATGGTGGTCTCAGTGTTATCGATATCCTACGTGGACACTGAGGGCTCCTTTATTCCCAGTGAATAAAGGGGAAGCTACAAGATCTTTTATGAATTTCTTCATACTCTATGGTCAAAGCATTCACAAGTCTGCCCAAATTAAAGAAGAAGGGATGTAGTCCCCCAACTTGATAGTTGCTGTCTTAGTCAGCTTGGGCTGCTATAACACATTACCATAGAGTGGGTAGCTTTTAAACAATGGAAGTACATTTCTCATAGTTCTGAGCCTACGATGTCCAAGATCAAGTCACAGGTAGGGCCTGCTTCCTAATTCATAGAGCCATTTTGTACTCATGCCCTCACCTGGTGGAAGGAACAGAGGAGCTCTTCAAGGTCTAATCCCATTCATGAGGGTTCTGCCTTCATGATCTAATCACCTCCCAAAGGGCTCTACTTCCAAATCCCATCACATTGGGGGTTAAATTTCAACATAAGGATTTTGGGAAGGCATAGATGTTAAGTCTATAGCAGGAGAAATATCAAAGAATTTGCAGCCATGTTTTAAAAGTTACCAATCTACCCTCTATCTAAAACATTACATCCGGTCTTCTGTCATTTATACACGCCTTTATTGATAAAATTGCCTAACAATCTTATCTCATAAGGCATCAGGCTCAGGCTCATTGTTGAAGATTTATTAGTTTAGAAGAGATCCAGGTGTGGGTGAAGTTCCTGATATGCATTCCTCTTGATCTTATTTGCTTATTGTCAATATTTGTCACTTTCTCTCAAATCCTTATTCTCTCTTTATGATTTTTATTTTTATATTTTTTCCTTTTTAGCTTATATTTCTAATAGGACTGTATTTTTTATGTGTATTTCCTTTTGTTGTTCATTCTAGTTTAGATTTCTTGTTTAAAATAGATTTTCTTTTACTTCTAATCTTGAGTCTGCTAGCTCATTTCTAAGGGTTTTGTCATTTGAAAAACTGTTTTTCTTTCATATATCGTATAATTTTTCTTAATGCATTTTAGCTCATTTTGAAGTAGTACAATACAGTTTTAATCTGTTACATTTTGAGCCTGACTTTCTGGTGGGCTTTCGTCTCCTGTAAGGAAGTTATTCTCTTCCTTATTCCTTTTTTCCTTAGAGTAACTTTGTGTGGGATTTGACACTGATATTTTTCAGTTACTCACATGTACGTGATTTTAGTTTTCCTGAATTCTAAGACAGGAGCTTGGATTAGATAGCTTTTCTAACTTCACATAAATTTTGGGTACTGTTAAAAAAAAAATGATAACTTATTTTATGAGATTTCCTGGCCGTGTTCCCAAGCCCACTTCCAAATAGATCTTCTCATTCCTTCATATCTGTTATTCCTATCCTTCTCCAGTTATTACTGCTCTAAGCAGTTTCTGCTTAGAGTGTGGCCCTCTCTTAGAAGAGAGTCTTGACTGGTCAGTTTTAAGAGTTCACAGGGTATAGAACATCTAGGCAGCTTCAGCACTTTCCACTAACTGCATACCTACACACCTTAACGGAGTGAGCAAAACTCCTCCCAGTTTCAGCGGCCAGCTTCTAACTGGCTTTCCATGCCTTCCATGCATACGTGTTGTCTATTCTGTGGGTCCCTGTTCTCACTTCCATCAGTCACCCCACTGCTTCTCTCTCACCAGAGGGATATAACACACAGTTGCTGTGTATTGCCAGTTTAATTCTATCTACTTACAATTTGCAGTTTGGGGAAATACCTTGGCATCTAGCTTTGCTGTAAATTTTGAATATGTGTGCTTAATCTTGTTATCTAGTCACTCTGTTTATATTTGGAGATTTGGCAAGACCCCAAAAATATGCTCCCACCATTTGCTATTTTCCAAAAAATTCTGAAGACAATTTCAAAGAGTTTTCTGAATACCATTTGAGAAAGGGTAACATAATAATGGCCATCTTTGAAAGGAGATCACTAACATATGTCTGGTATATTAAAACCAAGCTTAATATTTTATAGCTATGTCTCACATTATATATATTTCTAATGAAAAATGATGAAAAGTAGTGTGGAGCTCAATGTCATTTTAAATTGTAGCTTTTGGAAAAAAAACTACTTTCCGTTTATATAATCCTATTTTTATCAGAAAGACTCAATAAGATGAATAACTTAATTTGCAGTGTCCCCTTTTAATGTCAGCTTTATATTGAATGTAATGCAAAAATCACACACATATCTGTAGACTAGACAAATATATAACAGCTTCTTATGCACAGGAAATAGTGTACTTTGAGAAAGACTAAGGCCATTAGAATATAAAATTGAATGAGTTTCTATGTTATCTTAAGGAAAAAGGTGAATTTTTTCTCACTGAATAATTCTCTAGCAAAACTAGGAAATTGCTCTGTAACCAGGATATGTCCTTTGATCCACGAGGCTCCACACATAGAATTCCCTCCATGTTTCTAGATTCACTTTGATAAATTTTTCTGAAACCCCAGATTATTCTGGAGGAGGTAGTGTAATTATATTATTAGTTATCAATTCATTACCAGCCAAACTCCAGAACAAATGCTGTTTTCCTCTTTATATGTTAGGGTAATGGCTGCTGGTCAAATTTCCTCTACATTTCCAGCAGTTACTAAAAATCTATGCATGGATATTTACTTTTTGTGATAAGATTGAGTAAAGACAAAAACTAGTGAGTGCTTTCTAGGAATACAACTTAATGTGTCTTTAGAGAAGATCCCATTTCTTATAATGAAGCATAATTTATCATAGATTTTATAAATATAAGATATCAGTTAGAGTTGTTGTAACATCCACCTTTCATCGCTCAAAAGGTAAGGTATGATATTACCTACTCTGAAATGAATAGTGAAGTTCCATTTATACTGGACCAAATTAGAGCAATTTAGACAACCTGAACTTTTATTTCGTAGAGTTCTAGCTCTAAATCATATGCACAAAAAAAGGTTCTCTTGTGTTTACATACAGAAACACATATATACATGTACATATATATACATATATATGCTAGTATGTATTAGTATGTAGCTATGAATTATTATGCATTATATATAATTATTATTATGTATTAGTATGTGTGTGTGTGTATATATATGTGAGAGCTGCCATACCAACACACAATACCACAAACTGGGTGGCTTAAACAACAGAATTTATTTTCTCACAGCTCTGGAGGCTATCAAGGTGCCATTGGGATTAGTTTGTGGGGAGGCATATCTTCCTGGCTTATAGATGGCTGTCTCTTGCTGTGTCCTCAAATGGCCTTTATTCAGTACACACATGGAGAGAGAGAGATTTTTGATGTCTCTTCCTCTTCTTATAAGGACATCAGCCCTATCAGATTAGGGCCACAACTTTATGACCTCATTTAACTTCGTTACTTCCCTAGAGACTCTATCTCCAAATATGTCATATTGAGGGTTAGGGGAAACATGATTCAGTCCATTATATATATAAATACTCAAATATACATATAAGCATATGAACAAATAATACAGACACAGACAGTCAGGAGCACACTATATATAGATGAGCATTGTTAAAAGTTTAGTTGTAGATAACTTTTTGGAAATGTGGTAGTTAAATTCCCTGTCCTCTTTTCTTAAATCTAAAGTCTATTTAAACCGTAGTTTAGCTATATTTTATATTTACAACAAGAACTGTGGGTTGCTATTGCAACACTAGAAATTAACTAATACTAATGTAAAACCCTAAACTGAATTCTTAATGGTGGTTTAATACTTTTTTTTTTTTTTCTTTGCAATTGTGAATTTTGGTGCTGGAAACATAGGTAAAAGGGGATAAACAAAGAATTTTACAGAATCTTAGGACAGAGGTGGTGAACACATTTTCCATTATATTAGCAAATGCTACTATAATTTTCTGAGTTGTCTGACAATACTTTAAAAGGCATAGTTTCTTTATTAGGATAGGGGTTACTCCTGAGCGCCTCATACTTAGATTTGAGTTTGATAGTGTTCCTAGGTCACAAGCGTAAGGGGGCAGGGAGGGGGAGAGAGAGGAAGAGAGAGAGATTGAGATTGATTTGGGGGTGATTTTTGCATATTTCTATTCCCCTACCAGCTCCAACAGGAGCAGTCACAGTGACACTGCCCCTCAGAATTCCTGAGGTGGAATCTCTTAAAGCTCTGAGTCATCCCGATAAGACTCTCCACAGATATTCACAATCACATCCACAGAATCTGCCTAATTGGTTATCAGGATTAAGGCCCTCAAGCCCTTAATCTCTTTGGTTTGGTCACCACAGGAAACTTGATATTCCCGACATCCCATATTTAACACACACAATGATGCTGACTAGCACTATTTTAAATTCAAAAGCTCCTCTCAATTCCTTATTCTCAACTAATGTGCTTTCTGTTTTACATCACTGACAAAAAGAAGCAATAGCACAAGTTTGCTTTTTTATGTCTCTGATAAAACAGCAATCGGAAGAGAAATTCTACATGTGCTCCACCAAGCTACTAACCTATACACTCTGCCTTCCCTCCTTGTATAATAAGGTCTGTGCTCCCATCTAAGGCAACTTCTTCACTTGCAGTGGATCACGTTCACTCTTCACTCAAGGAAATCAGTTCTGAAGTTGTTTCTTCCCAAATAGCATCAATTGTTCCTTCTATTGTCTCAGTCCCATCAACAGACAAACATGCTGTAATCCAGTTTTTTTAAAAAGTTGCTCTGACTTCTCACTTAAGCAATCATCTCCGTCTCATTTCTCAGCTCTACTTATATAGCAGAATTCCTCAACAGTGTTTTCTATACTCATTGTTTCCAGTTCCTGACTTCCCATTCTCTCAGGAATCCATTTGGTTCACCATTATTCTACTGAAATGGCTCTCTCATGAACGATATTAGGAAAATTATTTGACCTCTCTGAGCTTCAGTTTCCTCATCTGTAAATTTGAAATTTTATTTTCTGTTTAGAAGGGTTGTGGGAGGATTCAATAAGAATGTCATATTTGCAGTCTACTGCCTGAGAACATAGCCAGTTAAAAGTCCATTTATAAACCCAAGAAGAAGGCCATCTTACAAAGACTGAGGCAGGACTGGCACATTGTCTCTTAGAAATCACTGAGACTGCGGATGGGGCTGTGGAGAGAACACAGGTACTGATTAGCTACAGTCTGGTCCTTTTACTGAGAACTTTCAGGTGGAAAACGACTCCCTTATACATTTGCTTACTAAACTCAGGAAGTAATGACAGCATATTTGATCTTCATGGCACTTGTTGCAATTTCAAAATCCTATGCAATAAAGATGTCTTCTCCCGTATCTAATAGGTTAAAATATATGCTGGAGCTTGTACTAATGGCTCATGAGTACCAATTGTTAAATATTCCAAAATTTTGTAAGCCAGTTGTTACTCTGCTGGTAGCATGAAAATGACCATGGAGGAAGTATTTATAACACAGAAATTGGCAAACACTACAAATCAGGGCATTAATTAATTTATTAGTAACTGAGTTACCAACCAACGCTGCATATTGTAAGATGATAGTCATATGATTCCCTGTGTTAAACTTAATTATATTCAATTTGACTTTTATTCTATCTCATAAATTTTTCACATTTAAACAGTTTCAACAATTGTGAAGAGATTTACAAATCAAATAGGAACTACTTGAGGAGAGTCTAAAACCTAGGGTACACTGAAAGCCTTAGAATTACTCTAGTTTCCATCTCACTAAACTAAATAATAGTACAGTCCAGCTGAATTTCTTACTTCCCCTTCGTGTGAGAGGGTCTCATTTTAAGATCATACTATCCCTAAAAGAGCTCTTAAGTTTCTCAGACTGAGTTTGATGGTCTCAAAAAAAATTGTTGAGCATGCATATGAAAATGAGTCCTATTATTAGATGAAACAAAATATAGCTATGTGACAAATACAATTTCCTATAACATTTCTTCAAAGGAAACTACTTATGTCATTATGAAACACTCTTCCCCAATCGTTTATTCTAGTTTATTCTCTATAAATATTTTGGTTTCCAGTTACAAATGTAGTTAAAATATCCAGTGCATCCTGCTATCTGGTTTCCGTCACACTAAAGCTATGTTTGACTAATGACTACTTGTATAACTTCTTGTTTTACAATATCCTTCCTAATCCTAAATCACTCTCAAAGCCAGTAATAGGTTCAGATGTGTCATGTCACTCAGCATAAAGCTCCTCATGTATTTTTGATACCACTCAGACTAGGGCAAGGTAACTCTCAACATAAAATTGTTCCTGTGAACATTCCAGGGGAAGAACTTTTGCAACAATGTTTTTAAAAATCTTTTTTAACCCATGCTGAATTTTGATGAGTAACAGCTCCCTTAGCCCCGACAGTATCACCCTTCTAAAATGGTTGCCTGATACAATCTCACATAAACCATTTCTTAGTTCTTTGAATTCTGAGCCTTCATTAGTTTTCAACTCTTTTTATTTGAAGTGATATTTACATTTAATCTGAATATCTAAGTCTCTATTTTCCACGTATTTACATTGAGATTGTGCAATGTACCAATAAACATTTATGCTGTGCCTTAACGCTAAGTTTAAAAACTCCTGAAGGGACCATATATTTTTAGTATTTTGATTTTTTTATTTGCTCAGTGTCTAATATGATCAGCACTCCCAGTAGGCATGCAGTGTGTGTTGAAAGATCCTTACTTGTTTGTCAGATTTGCGTAACAGGTATAATAAATCTAGAAGATATTATATGTAACTAGAAGAATCATCAATTTAGTTATAAAGTGGAATATTGCAATATGGCTTTTTATATTTAAGGACCATAATGCTTTCAAAGGAATCAATGATTTTATGATGATGAGACATTTTAAATATTTTGAATAAAAATGACATTTCCAGACCCACCACACTGGTCAAATTGCTCAAATTATCTTGTTATTCTGGTCTTATAATTACAGCTTTATTTGGTGATAAGAATTGTAGTGGTGTATCGAGTTTCAAGAAATTGGACCAGGGCTCAGTAACAGACAATATGAGGAATTTCAGAAAGTCTGAACATTGAAATTAAGTTTCTCAACACATAAGACTAAGGTCCAGACTTATAGGAAGGTTGAATTAGGGAGATCTGACAACAGGTGCTGGAGTTTGGTAAAACGTTTCTAATTTCTTGAAAGATAGAATTATGTGCCAAATGGGCTATCAGTCCAGAAGAAATCACACTCAAAAAGAGAATCAAACCAGGGTTTATTCAGCAAAGAAAATACCAGATTTAGGCACTGAGAACCAGGCTACACAATTAATGAAAAGGCTGACATGACTAGCTTTCTTCCTAGAATGCTCATACAGTCTAGGGCTGAGGAGCAGTCTACAGACTGGTATTAAATAATATCATGTGGAAAAGAAGAGACAAAATCCAGAAAGAACGTTGGGGTTTTATTACATGATTGGCAAATATGATCATCCTACAGAAAAAGTCCTTTGTAAGGCAGAATATAAACAGATTTCTGGGATCTGTATATAATATGTTCCTCAAACTTCTGTCAAAATTTGTCCTTTTCTATTTCCGTTTTATCCATCCCTAAATCCCACAATTCATTCAGAAAACGGAGACAGAATCACTGAATAAAACAATATCAGCAAGCTGGTCATAAATGTGCTTTAGCCCAGAAAGCATTTGAAATGTTTAGTACACTTATGTACATAACTATTAAAATAATGTTTCTGATCAAAACATTTGCTTTCAGATATGTACAGATTTAGTAAACTTGCTTTAGGTTTCTTGAGAAACTGCAAAATTTATAGGTAACTCTAAATATTAAGCAGTGCACTAGAAAGTTATTTGCATTAATATACTGAAGCATAAATGTTTCTCTAGTTAAACATTCATAAGAAAGTGTTGATAAAGCCTCAACTGACTTACTTCTATATATTTTCTTAAAACATACACTTTATTTGCTCAACTAAAATTTAACTATAAGATTCTACACAGAAGTAAAGAAATAGGTCTTATTCAGAAATTGTGAAGGGCAAGTGTTTATAATCATTAGATTTTGTTGAGCAGAAATAACCGTTATAGGAAAAGGAGGGACATCCCTGGCCGTCTAGTGGTCGGGGAACTAGGATCCTGCATGCTGCGCAGCGCGGCCACAAAAAAAAAAAAAAAAAAAAAAGGAAAAGGAACCTAAATGTGCCCCTTTTAATTCATTCACTTTAGAAAACATAAAACGTATGTACTAAAGTGTGTAAATTAGTTACATTGCACATCAGCATAAGGATGATCTGTGAAATTATAGAATTGATTAGAATAATATTAATTCCATGTGTAAGCATAAGAGTTTTACTTAAAAAGGCATATTTTAAAAAGATCATATAATTCACCAATCAAAGTAACATATCAGTGTATTTTTCTTTATTTCATATAAAAAAATTATTTTCCAGAACAGAAATAATAGGTTTAATATTATTTTCATATAGAACATTTTATTAATCTTTCATCTAATCTCAATATATGTTTATACAATATATAAAACCTTCCACTAATTTTAGTCAATTTAAATTTCAAAACAAATATAAAAATCAACCAGGTAGGGCTTCCCTGGTGGTGCGGTGGTTAAGAATCTGCCTGCCAATGCAGGGAACACAGGTTCAAGCCCTGGTCCGGGAATATCCCACATGCCACGGAGCAAATAAGTCCATGCACCACGACTACAGAGCCTGCAAGCCACAACTACTGAGCCCATGTGCCACACCTACTGAAGCCCGCGCACCTAGAGCTCGTGCTCTGCAACAAGAGAAGCCACCACAATAAGAAGCCCGCACACCACAACGAAGAGTAGCCCCCGCTCGCCACAACTAGAGAAAGCCCGCATGCAGCAACGAAGACCCAACGCAGCCAAAAATTTTAAAAAATTAATTAATTAAATTTTAAAAAATCAACCAAGTAAAGTATAAAATGGGGCTAATTATCTAAATAACACTTATCCATCTCCAACCGATTCTTTTTCACGTGTCTTATTATTTTCTGAAATGTGTTCTGTTATTTCCATTGAATCATCCTCCTTAGATTTTTTTAGGTTAGACACTGCCTGAATTACACAAACAAATGAAACTATGATTTTATTTCTATTATTTACTCAGTAATTTAAAAAAAAGAAACTTCCTGAAAATTTTTGAAGGAATAATTTAAAATTTTTTATAATTTTTATTGGGGTATGGTTGATTTACAATGTTGTGTTAGTTTCAGTTGTACAGCAAAGTGAATCAGTTCTACATATACATATATCCACTCTTTTTTAGATTCTTTTCCTGAGTACGTCATTACAGAATATTGAGTAGTGCTATACAGTACTACTGTGCTATACAGTAGGTCCTTATTAGTTATCTGTTTTATGTATAGGAGTGTGTATATATCAATCCCAACCTCCAAATTTATTCCCTCCCTTTCCTCCCTGGTAACCATAAGTTTGTTTTCTACATCTGTGACTTAAGCTGGAAGACAGAGTGGTGGAAATCACTGCCACAGAACAGAATAAAGAAATAAGAATGAAAAGAAATGAGTACAGTCTCAGAGACCTCTGGGACAACATTAAACACACCAACATTCGCATTATAGGGGTCCCAGAAAAAGAAGAGAAAGGGAAAGGGCCTGAGAAAATATCTGAAGAGATTATAGCTGTAAACTTCCCTAAAATGGAGAAGGAAACAGTCACCCAGGTCCAGGAAGCACAGAGAGTCCCATACAGGATAAACCCAAGGAGGAACATGCTGAGACACATATTAATCAAACTAACAGAAATTAAATACAAAGAAAAAACATTAAAAGCAACAAGGGAAAAGCAACAAATAACATGCAAGGGAATCTCCATAAGATTATCAATTTTTTTAAACTGAAAATAATAACAACAACATACACAAACAGGACAATTACAATGTTCATCTAACAATCTTATAAACACCTTTATTTTAAAAATGAAAGAACAATGCCATACTGTTATGAAAATTGAGTGTAAGGCATGCAAGGACATGATGTTTAGAATAATAACTGCCAACCTAACTACCGTATATGGTGAAGAAAATAATCAAAATTCAATAGTTAGCATATTAAAAAATAAATATTTAAATTTATGGATAGGATTATTAAATACATAGTTAATTATCAGTAATATCAACTAATTGATATTATCAACTAGTTGAATATAAGCTAATCAAAAACAATATGGAGAAATGACCAATAGGGAGAGGTTTGTACATATATTCAGGAATTAAAATATTTTTATATTAAAGATATTAATTAATGTGCATAGCTGCCACACTTTAATATGATTTACATGTAGTCATTTGAATCAAGCATTTACCAGCAAGATTTTTACCAAATTCTGATCCTGGATACATCTCTATTCTTTTGAAATCAGGGCAATGCTTAGGGGACCTTATTAAAGAGAATAAAATTGCAAAAATAATTAGCATGCCTGTGTTCACTTTATAAACCCAAATGCCAGGAAGTGTCCTTTAGCTAGAGGCTCCAAAACTTTAAATGCAAAGTAAAATATTTCTAGGTGCAGAGGAAAGATTTTGTAGTAAGTGTGGATTGAGGAAAGGACAAAACTGATAGCTGTTGAAAAGAAATAGGAGAAACTCAATAAAACATTTTATGCAGAAATGAGACGAGCTGCTCATGAGATATGATTACTCTTGACAGTCATATCCTTCTTGTCCTGCCTCAGCATGGTTTATAATATACAGTAACCTACGCACATGTCAGAGCTTTCCTGGACTGTTCTACAGCATGGTCCTAAGCCTATTTTTCCGGCAGTACCCCAAGTATTACCGTGCTTCAATGACCAAGACCAATACTGACCATGATAATTAGCAAGTAAGATGTGATGCACCATTACCACTGTTATTGACAGGAAATTAATAGCACTAATGCCACTGAAAAGGGTTGAGAAGTTTGTCCTTATACCCAACCAATGCCAAGGGTTAGGCAAGGACAACACAAATGAACTCACTATGAAATGGAAAGTATTTACAAAGGTTACTTAAGCTTTCTAAGTGTCATTCATGTTGTGTATATTTTTACAGTGTCTGTTTCTTTTCTCTCAGTCATTTCCCTGCCTTTAAGAAGACTTGTTTTATTTTCATTATGTGTATGAAATCCTTCTTTGTTATCTTTCATCCCAGACTACCTCTGTTTGCAATTTGGAAACTCAGTTTGTGATGTTTTCCTTCTTCATAAGAGAAATTTAATATCAAACATGAGCTATTGTACATCAACTTAAATTTCAGACTGATTAGTTTAGTTGGGCGGTTGACCTGACATATTTTGCAATGACATGTTATGATTTATTTAATTAAGTTAATGATATTAAGAACAAGAGATATCTGTCAATTAATTTTTTTAAAGCTACGGAAGGCAAAGAGGAAGATGCTAGTATCGTCATGGAAACTAGTAAAGTAGAGCAAGGGAAGTGTTTCAAATTCTGTGAAACCGAAACTAAAATATACCATAATGAGAGGGAATAATCAAACTATTTTTAGGAATAAAGCACAAAAACTATTGATAGGAAAAAAGTAAAATTTAAGGGGTAAAAATACAAGGAACCCAAACTATTAGATATGAGGTTAAAACATAAGTTGAACACAAACTATTAATGAAATTTTGATCTATAGAAAAGTCCAATTTATAATGAAAAAAGAAACATGTATAGGTTGCCAAGAATAAAATATTTTGAAAATTAAATGATTCCACATCTTTGAATATTAAATACTGTAATAACATTACCATATGAGGATGCAATTAATCTCTCTTGACATCAGTGGCAAAGCTTTTTAAGGGATCTGAGGCATGAAAATTGAAATTGAAATTTTAAACATAACCCTAAATAAATTGGGTAGTTTGTATTAATGACATTTAGAAAATAATGTTATTTGTCTAAATATTTCCACTCATTTTGAAAAATATTATAAGTGTATGGACAAATTATCTAAATTACTATCTAAAATACAATATAGAAAAATTATAAAGTATTCTTTATATTTGTTTGCTTTCCTCCTTGATTCAAGCTAATGTTCCCAGGAAACCTTAAAATCTATTTATCTAGATGTTTAAAACCATCTTCTTACATTGTTTTACATATTTAACATTCCATTTTTATACAATGCAATAATTTAATTATCTTGCTATGTAATATACACTTTGAATATTTCCTTTAGTCTATGGAGAAACCTATAGAGTTGGAATAAATAGGATAGACTACTATGTTGTTCCGAAGAATTCAAAACGAGATGTTTTGAATAATCTGTTAACTTTCCACACTAAAGCCATAAGAATAATCCTAAAGAAAAGCTACAGCCACAAAACAAAGATAAATCAAAAACAAGAACCTAAAGTGTTCAATTCTCTCATCCATTTTACATTCATTCTGATTGTGTAAAATTTAAATTCGATTTGTAAGAGCTAAACATTGATCAATTAAGGGAAATTTTTCAACCAAATTATTTAACAAGTACTTATTCAGACAGTCAGTATCTAATAATGGTTTGTTGACTTGCTGGCTAATCCTCCCTTTTATTCATACTTTCTAAGCCATGATGAAAGCAAATCTCTTCTCTCTCTCCCTCTCCCCCCCACCTCCCTCTCTCTTTTCTTGCTAGAAAGGCACTATAAAGATCATATATGGTACCTAATTTAGTGTTCATTTAGAGAAACTAAAGATCCACGATGTTAAATAGCCTCCCCAAAAGTCATACAACTCACTCTTGGGTGAATCACGTCTGGAACTCAGGGATCTACCCTCCTCTCTGGTGCCAAGTTGCCCTTAATTCCTAAGTATACAGCAATTTCCCAGTAATTTTTATATTACGAGCAGATGTCAAATGATCAATGAACTCTGAAAGCTGTATAAACATGAATAAAGTTTAGAGTGATAATCAAACAAAACTTACAACAAAGTGTATTTAGCACATGCTTAATGGATACACAATCCATAACCTGCCACAAGGTAATTGGGTATAAATAGTAAGCAAAGATCATAAATGAACACAATTAGTCTTTTAAATGGGCAACAGTATTGTTTTATCTCTTTAATTTTTTATGTCCTAGGTCATTAGTTATCCCTGATTCTAGTTTACCATTAGCTGTGTTTGGTCAAACTCTGCCTGGAAAGATTTCATGAAGCACAAAGGCACACAACTTCACAAGAGCACTTTGAAGGTATCCTATAGATAAGTGAATAAAGCAGTCTATTCAAAAGCACCCTGGGGGTGGGAAAGGCCTCTGGAAATCCAGGATTGTAAACTAAGTCTTATGAGGGAATTAGAGCAGTTTCCAGCAGTAAAATATTTTCATCAAAAGAGTAGTACAAAAAGTTCCAAACTTGAAAAGTTGCTTGTTGCTTCAAGTAACAGAGCTATACCAACTGGGACTGCTGAGCTCAAGGTTAAAGTAAAAGTACAATGATAAGCAGGGCAGGAACAAGGAATTGAACTTGAAAAATGCTGGAGCACAAAAAGGCAGCTAAGGGAGAGGGAGGTTGAACCAGTGTGAATCACACTTGCCTGCCTCGCTGGGTCTTTAGGGGTTGGAGATCAGTGCCGAAATGCATGCTCTGCCTGTCTCACTCTTTGATAGCCTTAAGGTTAAAACTTCAGGAAAACAGCAGTTGACAAGTTAGAGGAAGACCACTGCCTAAAACTTGCTTCCCATTACTCTTGCTAATTTTTACACGAGGCAAGGCAATGTTACTATACTAGAAGAAACATCATTTCCTGCAGTTTGTTTACTGTTGCTACTGAACTAACTTGCCTGCTTTTTAGCAAGTATCCCTGGTTTAAGGAAAAGTTCATCTTAAATAAACAGGGAGCAGCAACATAAACTATAATAGTGCAATTGATGCATAACCCTTAGGGCTTCATTGAGAGGAAAGATTATTTTAGGAGATTTGGACTTTGATAATTAGAAATGTCAAAAAAAAAAAGGTGAAGAAAGATACTGAAGATTAAAGATGAGCGTTTTAGCAAGATTATTTTAATTTATCAGACTTTATGACAATGCTTTTGTAATTGTAACCAATAAATGAGTTATAAAATCATTTTAAGGATACACAACCAGCATTTAAATAATAACTAGAAGAGAACAAAAATATAATAGAAACTATAATAGTGCATGATTTATAGTAAGCGTAAGTATCATTTGATGAAATTTTTGTCTCTGTTTTGTTTTACGTGTGTGTGTGTGTGTGTGTGTGTGTGTGTGTGTGTTCTGGCTCTCTATGCTACCGATGTATTTATTATTTGAGTCAAAGAAAACCCAGCAAAACTCTACCCCCCAAAAAACAAAACAAAAACAAAACATTGAAAATCACTACCCCTTCTCCAAGGTGCAAATTGAAAAGGACTAATGCCCTTGAATGTACAAATAATCCTATAGGAGGTAAAGTCACAGTAACCCACCAAATCTTTACTTCTCAAAGCCACCTCATTTTCCCTATGTAAAAGTCCTCCTCTCTGAACCTAATTTTATTTCTCTCACATACACAAACATCACATACAGAGTCACAGCTCACACAAAGAATATCCTACAGAATATTACACTGACAAATGCTAATTAGCTTAAAATTTTTAACAGTTTGCTTTCTTTTTTCTCATAATTATTTAAAATTGGTACATCTTTTTTTCACAGTTTTTCAGAAGGAACCTGTAAAATGATACAAACTGCCTTCCACTCACTTTTTCTATTTTGAATTACTATAGCTACATCAAACTCACACACACTTATACACATACCAACCACAGAAACAACAGGATATCTTCAGAAAATCATTATTATCAACAGGCTCCAGACCATCCCCCTACCTATTTTCTATTCATAGATAAATGGGCAAAATAACAGCATTCCATCTGGTTTATCCCACTGGGTTTCAAATATGCCATCTGGCCCATTCTCCATAATTATATTCATCTCTTCCAACTACCTAACAAGAATGCAAAAGAAATCCTGAATTTATCTGATTCCATGAGAAGTATTTATTGAACAGTTATTCATTAAGGTTATGTTTTTATGCAATCTTTTTTCCTGATTCAGTGTTATTTTAGGATGTACTCACCTCTGCATCAATTTATTTCATGAAATGAGAGTTACCACTGTTTAACACACATCACATGGAAGACTGGTCTGGCTCCCATCTCTGTGTGATAAATGTATGACCAGTACTATGGCCACTGGAGATTGGAAAGTCCTATGTGAGTTTGAGGAGAAAGAAATGGTACACATATCCTCACATATGCAGCTATAAGTCTGTATTTTACAATACAAAATTATCCTATAATAGCATTCAAAACTAGAATTTTTCTAAGATTTCTATATAAGATTTCCAATATGCAGTGAGCTGTGGCTTTTACAAAGTATAAGCTATTCAGTTTTGTTACTGTTTTGGGGTTTTTTTTTTATTCTTTTACTGTTCCAGCTTAATGAGGAAAAGCAATAGTGAAATTTAATAGGCCTTTTGCTAGAAGAGTTTTCTATCTAAATTACTTAAGGAGCAGCAAATATGCTATGCGAGGGAAGTGTACAATGTTAAAAGTCAGAGAGCATAGCTCTGAGAGGCTTAAGTGACTGTGTGACTCAAGATTGATGCAAGTAATAATATGGGTTAAGGGGCAGGTGCAGGTAGCAAAGGGGGCAGTATATTTGTTTTCTTTCTAGGTACTTAAGTACATTAACCTTTCTGAATTACTGATATAAGAACAGTAGAGTAAATGTAGATATCAGATTACTCAACCATTTCATGCCATGAGCTAAGGATTCATTTATTTAATTATTTATTTTATGGTGGCAAAATATACATAAAATGAAATTTACCATTTTAACTATTTTTCAGTGTACAGTTCCGTGGCATTAAGTACATTCACATTGTTGAGCCACCTTCACCACCATCCATCTCCACAAAGTCACAAACTGAAACTCTGTACTCGTTAAACAATAACTTCACACTTCCTTCCAGGTCCTGGCAGGTCCTGGCAACCACCAATCTACTTTCTGTCTCCATGAATCTGAGTGCTCTCGATACCTTGTATACAAGTATAATCGTACAGTATTTGTCCTTTTGCGACTGGCTTATTTCGTGTAGTATATTGTCTTTGAGGTCTACCCGTGTCGTAGCATGTATCAGAATTTCCTTCCTTTTTAAGGATGTGTACTATTCCATTGGGTTGCTTCCATGTTTTGCCTGTTGTAAATAATGATCCTATGGATGTGGAGGTGCGAATATCTGTTTAAGTCCCTGCTTTCAGTTGTTTAAGGTATATATAATATCCAGAAGTGGAATTGCTAGATCGTATGGTAATTCTATTCCTAATTGAATTAAACAACAATGAGAAGTCTGACTCCCAACATATACATTTATTGGCTTATTTATTCAATTCTAACATCCATGTACAGTGGTTTCAGAACAGTTGACCAGTACCTTCATGGGAAACAAATTTATCAATAGAGTACAGGGCATCTATAAAGTTCCTTTTGCCTTTAATCTTGTACACTCTGCTCATTTCCAAAGATGCTGAGGTTAACATCTTTACGTTCCTTCAGGGAGGTTGTACACATCTGCAATAGACTTAGGTAGATCCTTTTATTACATTCTGGATTTTGTCCTGGGGTCCGCAGCCTTCAAAAATATTTTTGTTTTAATTTGTATACTTAAAGATTTCATTTTTGTACTGCAAAGTTCTATATATTTGGACAAATGCATAATGTTATGTATCCAACATTACCATATTGTACAGAATGGATTCTCTCCCTAAAATATCCCTTATACTTTATCTCCTCAACATCCCCCTCTCTCCCTGAGCTACTGGCAACCAATCATCTGTGTACCATTCCTATAGTTTTGCCTTTTTTAGAATGTCACATGAGTAGTATATACTGTATGTAGGCTGTTCAGATTGGTAGACTAGTTTGTTTCACTTAGCAATATGCATTTAAGATTAATCTATGTCTTGGCATGGTTTGATAGCTCATCCATTTCTACCATTAATTAAAATGATAACTCACAGTTTGTTTTTCTATTTACCTGTGCAAGGGCATCTTGGTTGCTTTCAGTTTGGGGCAATTATGAATAAAGCTTCCATAACATTTGCATGAATGTTTTCATGTGAACATACGCTTTCCAATCATTTGGGTACAAATCTATGAACACAATAGCAGGATCATATGGTAAAACTATGTTTAGCTTTGTAAGAAACTGCCAGACTGTCTTCCAGTGTGGCTGTACCATTTCATATTCCCCCAGCAATGAATGAGAGTTCCTGCTGAGGTTTGGTTTTTAACCAGCCATTTTGCAAAGGGATAACTGGATGAACTAACAAAACTCTATCACACATTTAAACAATCTGTTAAATATCCTCAGTGATTTCTTGTATGACACGAAGGTTAGTAATGCTGAAGTAACAAAGGCGAGAGTTTCACAGTCAGGGCAACCTTGTTAACTCACGATATTGCTTTCCACTAAAATTTAGGGCTAATCTCTCTTGACTTTCACTACTTCTCTGCATTTCACTGACTTCCTAGTGCCTCCCGCATGGACTTTTCTGAAATAACTTACATACCACAGTGGCACTGATTCTCCAAGCAGTCAAAAATCCATATGTAACTTATAGTCAGCCCTCTGTATAAGCAGTTCCTCTGTATCCATGCTTCTGTATCCGCAGGTTAAACCAACTTAGAGGATGTTGTAGTACTGTAGTACTTACTATAGAAAAAAATCCACATATAAGTGGACCCGCTCAGTTCAAACCCATGTTGTTGAAAGATCAACTGTATTTTAGTAACAAACCTAACTCTACACCGTTAATTCTTGCTAAATGCTTTGTCCTCCTACTTAGCAGAGTAGATTGAAGAAATATAACGGTTATTTTATAAAGAAATATATATGTGTGTGTATATATATATATATATGTGTGTGTGTGTATATATATACACACACACACATATATATATATATAATGTATTAAGTAATGCCACCAGTCTAGGCTGCATCTAATAGAAACCCTTGGGGTTCTTCTTCTCATGCATGTTCTTTCTTCACAACCAGAGAGAAGCTGGCCACCAATGTACCCAGAAACTGAATGACACTTATCACCTCTCTATTTACTAACTGACTAAGATACTGTCCCTACTGTACCTACACATACATTCACAAACTTACACTCTCTCTCATTATTTCCTTGAAATCATTCTTGGTGTTTCTGAGTAGTTTGGGATTGGCACCAAGGAATTAAGAACAATCATGATTCTTCTGTTTCTCTTCCATTCCCAAGGGAGGCTTGAGAAGCCAGGATAGGGATGAAAAAGGAGCCTAGATCTCCAATCTCCCAACTTCCCTACCTTCCCCCTCCACTCTCTGAGAGCCATGCCTCTACAATATTATCAACTATTTTTCCTTCCTTCCCTGTACTCCCATTCCTGGCAAAGCTATCTCCAGAATTTAAAGTCTCTACCAAAAATTGTGAGCTAGTTATAACTGACTTGGGATTAATACATTTGTAAAAAAAAGTACTCATTTGTCTCTTATCTAATGAAATTTATTGAGCACTTAAGATGTGCCAGAAAAAAAAATGGTAGCGCATTTTACCTCAAAATACCTTCAATATCATCATCATCATCATCATCATCATCATCATCATCATCATCATCATCATTATCATCATCATTATCATCATCATCATCATCATCATCATTATCATCATTATCATCATCATTATCATCATCATCATCATCATCATCATCATCATCATCATCATTATCATCATCATCATCATCATCATTATCATCATCATCATTATCATCATCATCATCATCATCATCATCATTATCATTATCATCATCATCATCATCATCATTATCATCATCATCATCATCATCATCATTATCATCATCATCATCATCATCATCATTATCATCATCATCATCATCATCATCATTATCATCATCATCATCATCATCATCATCATCATCATCATCATCATCATTATCATCATCATTATCATCATCATCATCATCATCATCATCATCATTATCATCATTATCATCATTATCATCTCATCATCACTCCACAAACATTTATTAAAATACAACTATTGTAGGAATTAGAATGCAATGCTAAGAAAAGCACCTCTGGTCCCACACTTGCAGTCTGGTGGAATAATAGTAAAGATTTACACAGTAGATTACAATTTAAAAATGCATTCAGTTGTACCATGTATTTAGCTTTCTTTTGACTTCCTATCTCATAATTTAAAATGTTTCTGGTTTTATTAAGTTAGCTGCTTGAACAATAATATCTATCATTTAACCAGGTATGAACATAGATGTATCACTTTCAGGGAGGGAATGGATAGGGAGGCTATTTCAGTTTTAAGCATGCTACATTTGCTATGGCGCATTTAGTTATAACTATCCAGTGTGTAGACAGTTGACCTTAGTAGACTGGAACTCAGGAATGAGAAGTGGGCTAAAGATTGGGGATTCACGAGATATACTATTGGCGGATGAGGCCGTGGATGAAACCACCCAGGAAGAAAGGTAAATGCGATGAGAACAGGAGAAAGGATTCTAAGGTCTTACATCTAAGGTTAGGTTGGTCAGAGAAGCTTGCCTGGGAGACTTATAGGGCCAGTGGAAGATGGGTGAGAAACTAGGAGATTCTGCATAGTAAGAGAGCTTCCAAAAAGAGAGTGTAGTCAAACATGATTAAGATACAAGACTGAAAATTTCAAAGCAGATTCTGCAAATAAGATATGAATGATGATGAAACCTACATTTGACAAGTAGGTATAGAGAGCTGGAATGGATATTTGTGTTTCAAGAGTGAATGTGGTTAAGGAAGTGAAGACAGCCAGGGTAGATGGAGACTGTATGATTAAGGGTGTTAAGAGCTTCTTTTTGTTGTTTTATTTTTTGTATTCACACTTCTAAAATCAAATCTTCTCTTGTGTTCTCTTGTTTTATCTAATCTCCTCCCCTCCCCTCCTTTCTCCTTCCCCTTATACCAACTCCCCCCACCCCACCAGTCTCTCTCAACCTGTCTCAAATTCTGCCTTTGGTGCCCTGAGACTACTCACCTACTTTTTCTGACACTGGAATAAGAACTTGGCTGAGAGGAAAAAAGGTTGAAATCATATAATCCCTTATAAAAGTTAGATTTTACTTCTGTAGTGCTGGCTTCCACATGCAGAGGGTGTTAAAGGGGGTTTGCTTTGCCTCCAATTGTCAGCTGACACTGCAGTTTGGTAAATGTCACTGCTCTCTGGGGTCTTGAACGCCAGGATGCAGCTGGTCCATTGGACTCTCTCTGAAGCGATTAAAGAAAGAAAAATCTGATTCTTCATGGGGGCATTTTTCTAAAGACATTGACCAAATGGAAAATTCTTCACCAAAGTATTTATAGAATAAACTTCCCGATGCTGAATTTTGACATATTGGACGAACTTAGGGAAAATTTTACTTTTATTTTTACCCTAGGGAAACACCATTCCAAAACTCTTTCCTCTTTATTTACAACACTACTTGGAATGTATTCTGGAACATGAGTAAAGTGACTATTTCACCCTTCTCTGCATATTTGTTGTAGCTGCCTGAATCTCTCCTTGCTTAATGATTTCTCCATAATATGAAACTAAACTCACACAACAGTGCCTAACACAGAAGACGCACTCATTAAGTATTAGGTACTTTTGGTGAGAGGCAGAGCTTCTCTTTTACTTGAAACTGAAAATGCCCTGTGATTACATTTTAATCTCCCTTTGCATTTAGTGTAAGACACATAACCTCGATTTTTTACATCAGAAGAAACCTCTGTCGTTTCTGAATTGAAATATACAGAGAGAAGAATGTTAAAGAAACAGAAACAGCAGAGAATGAAGTCTACTGGTCCATGGTGGCTGTGGAACAGACACATGCTGATTTCTGGGGCGGCAGTAGCCACGTTTCCAGGAGAAGCCTGTAACCATGGAAGCCTCTTCTTGTAGTACGCAGTGCTAGAGGCTTGTTCCCATTCGGTGGCATGATTTTGGGTAAGGTCCTGACTGCAGCCCAGCATCCTTTTTCTCACTCTTTTTCTGTACCTGCTTCTCAAGACTCCTGGTATTCTGTGATCTACTCATTCTATTTTTAAAAATTTATTTTTTGCTTAAATAATAGAGTCAGATTCTGTTGCCTACAGCTAAGAACCCTGATAGATACAATTGCCATATACATCAAAATTCAGAAGCAGCCACCAAGGATCTTAAATTTAACTCTGACTGTATATTATTAATGCCTCAAAAATCTCAAGGGTGGCAAATCTATGTGAAAATATTTATTCTTCAGATCTGGTAATGAAGCGAGATACTAAGGGTTCGTTACTTAAGGCATGAATTTGGTGAGTGAGGTCATGGCAGGTCAGATTCTGATTGCTGCCTATGGAGACTACTTTCCTAGTTTGACATATAAAAGCCTAAGCTCCACAAGCTATCTTTCTGACTGATTTCTAGCAATGTTCCCTCAAAAAACAGAATTGATTTTTAAAAATCTACTCAATAATATTCCAAATAATGGTTTCTGTCACCAAACTCTTCAAAACCTTTTTGTATCGTGACCATCTAACTTCACCAGTTTAGTGACTTTTGTGACTCTGATTCCTCTTGATGGATCATGGTTCCACCTCAGTCCCTTTGCCCTCAAAGTAGAACTTTTCTAGCTAATTGGGTGCTCCCCTGAAAATGTCTGCCAGTTTCCTCTTGTTTAGGCCACAAATCTGAGCTTCTTCGTAATTCTTTAAGAGGATAGGTTTGTTTCAGGGTTTGGCTCAAAATAAATCTTTGTGTTGAGATGATCATAAAGAACATATGTCTCACTATGCCAACATACACTCAGGATCAGAAGAATTTTCTCTTGCTGGATTTATAATATGGGATAAAATATGAAAGTGTTCTGGAATCCTGTAATTTAAAAGTTTGTCTTGATACTTCGCTAATATCTTTGAATACATAAAGTGCATATATCTCTGCATGGTGGACAGAAAGTTCCTCTGCACTTCATACGCAAGTAAAATGTACTTATTTCCTTGAACTGGAAGTAATCTTAACAGTGACCCCAATATATGCTTGTTACCATAGAGAGTAATTATTTGAGATAGGTTATTAGATAAACAGATTCTTCAGATAATTGACTTGTTTAATAACATGTAGATACATTTGAAAAATGTATCTTTTAGTGTCCAGCTGAAGTGACAAAGGATATCACACTGTACCAATGCTGTTTAATTGGCAAGATGGACATTGAATAAAATCCAGTATTATTTGGATAAAACCAATATAGGTATGACATATTACCTAGAAGTTTGACCCTTAGAGTTGGCATGTAATCAAACTTATTTTTCTTTTCAGGAAAATCTTATCCTGTTCATGGATGGTCTTTCCATTTGAGTCTTAGCAACTTTCATAAGGGGAAGTGAAGTCCATGTTTATCTTAGCTGATTGTTGAATTATATGCCTCCATTCTTTTCCAGCATAACACAGATCTGCTTTCATGTAGTGTCAAAGAGCATAAATTCAATTCACTGCTATTTAGTAATTATCAAAACTGGGCTGAAATGGATAACATCTATGGAATATTGAATGAATGATATTTAAACGTTCTGCTCATTTATCAATCAATTTACATTAGTGATTTCAGAAAAATTAAGCTCTGGAATACTCTATTCTAACAAGGCCTTGAGCAAACAGTCACTGTGTAATAGAGATGAAGGTGGGATGGTCTTAGTTGGAGTGTAAGTAGACAGCCTTCATCCCAGCCACCAAGAACCTGGATTTCCCTAGATCTAGAGAGGAGTGTTTGGGAAACCTTACTCTGACTGTGTTAATCTGGTTTGATGTATTAAGACATTCCCCCAAAGGATGTGCACCAAGGCCATGCTGTTCCAATCCCCACCACAGGATTTACCTCATTGAATTGAATGTGTTGTGCGACATAGGCCATGGATGGTGTATGAAAGAAACAGTCCTTTGAAACTCATCATAGCATCTATTACAATTACGATGTTGACATATTTGCCATAATATCATACAACTCCTCTTTACTCGCAGGAAAACTTTATTTCACATATCACAGCTAGGAATAATCATACTCATGTGAAGTCAGTTTGTGTTCATCTTTGGAACACCGGGACACATGTAATATGTTCCTAATATTCATTCGTTACTTATAAGCTGACAGACAAATTTGTGGCTAAAATCTAGCAAGTGTACAGTGACCTCTGGCCATATTTTGTGTGTTAGTCTTTGATTTTGTGTGCTCTGGTTGTGTTTTTGTATGTTTACTTGGGGGTTGGTTTTAGACTTTGAGTTTATCTTTAACCTGTTTTGTTTCTCAACCAAAAAAAAAAAAAGAATCTGATTACAGTATTTGTATTTTTGAGTGCTGCCTGAAATTCATGTTTGAGGGTCTTTGTTTTTGAACAAGCAGGATATAAATTTGTTAGAATAATTTTAAAATGTATTATCTCTTTTTCCTCATCCATACGAAGTCTTGGGTGTGTACACTTAATACGGCACCTTCTGAAGCTTTCTTTCTCTCTTCTCAATACTTGTCTTCCATAAATCCACTTAGTCCTAATCTGTTTTCTCACACACACTATAAATAAGGTACTAACAAGTTTTCAAATATTTGATGTGCTCATAAACAATTAATTGTGAACAGTGCTTTTACTTCAAAAATAATTTAGGTAGAAACATTTGTCTTCTACTTTTAATTCAAATACCTCCTAGGTTCCCAGTTTGGTACAAAAACTCTAAATTCAAAATGCTTCCAAAATCTTAACAACTGGACAGAGTAATTGGATAATAAAGGCAGCCACTAGTGCCCTTGTACTTCATTAGCAGAAAACTAAATAGCAGAGCTTTTAAGAAATGTTTTTAGAAGCTAAGTGAATACACCAAAGAGAGCTATTATGTGCACAGAGATTTCAGACGTGTAAATTGAGTTGAACTTTGTTTGCATCCATCAACCTGTCCTCAGTGAGGTTAACCAGGAATTTTGTAAAGCTTTGTTACAGTAAATGATATATCTAAAATAATAACTAGTCTCCCAAGCATGGTCTATTAGAGGTAGCAACCTTAACTTTGGGGAGAACAGAAATTTAACTTTATCGTTTCCAACCATATTTCAGGGTAATAGGGGTGTTTCAGTGACATCAATTGACTGACCAAATTAATAGTTAGTCCTCAGGTGTCCTCAAATAGTTAAATAATTTTATTAAGAAACACTCTTCTTACAGCATCTGGCTCAACATAACTACCTGACTTAAAATAAATATTTCTCAATGTTAAAAGATTATCTGCTTAATAGTCAGAGAGTCTAGCAGATCCCTAGGGATAATTAGACAGAATCACACTATGGAAACTGGGAGGCACATCAAGCATATAATTTCTAATACATTTTAAGCAGTGGCTCTCCACTTTTGCCCTGTAATTATTTCTCACACAATATGATCCATCCCAGGGCAGAATTTTTGGATATAAACATAACTTTCAGTGGGAACGACTAATGAAGGAGCAATGATCAGTGCTATCTAGCACAAGGACATGCATAAATCATAATCTCAAAATGCAAAAAACAGAATGAATTACTCTATTAATCAACAGTTACAGTTCTCAATACATTAGTATCTTCCAAACTAATGACACCAAGTAGACTTTCATTCTAGCTAAAACTTTCTAACCCACAAAAGCAATATGAATATGTTTATTATTTCCAAATTTCCTGATATATTTTCTAATTAACTATAATTTGGGGCAACATATTAATAGCATTTCTATCAAAGCCAGTATTTTAATCAAACCAAATATTCCCCAAAATGTTTTAT
Source organism: Balaenoptera acutorostrata (assembly GCF_949987535.1). NCBI lineage: Eukaryota > Metazoa > Chordata > Mammalia > Artiodactyla > Balaenopteridae > Balaenoptera > Balaenoptera acutorostrata. Next base: position 112,322,276 of record NC_080067.1, read on the forward strand.
ACATTTAATTTTTTATAAATTAGTCTAATGTTTTATATATAATAATTGTGTTCATCTCTAATTTACTTAAAATTCTGCCACAGGACAAAATCTGTAGACAGATCTTTACAAACTTGAGATCCAACATAATATTTGGAAACCAACCAGACAATGATTGATAAAAAAAAAAATTAATATTTTTTTCTGTTCCACCTAGAGACAAGACCAAGACAGGAAATTAAGCACCTTATTGATTTCTAGTTTTTTTCTAGGTTTACTCACCGTGGAGTCAAAGAATCCTCTGTGTGTGTGTGTGTTGACAGTAAGGAGAGGTTTCTAACCTGACCTTTCATTCTCCCTTAGACCCAGGATTTTGTCATAGTTCCCATATATGTGCACACCCTGCTAATGCCATATTATAAGGCCCTAGGGTTTGGCAGATGCCATCTAGGTAAATGTTATTCAATATCCCTTCATCCTTCGGAACTCTATTTGTCTCCTCCATTTGTTTTCCTAACTTTCCCTCCAGCTCATTCATTTAAAACAAAATCAGGTCTTATCTTCACGTATGATTTAATATATTTTGTGTTTTGAACTGGGAGAACTGTTCTCTACATCTTGCTAATGTAATTCCAAAAACTTCCTTTCAATTATATTTTCTGAACTGCAGCAATTTTTATTATGCTTTAACCTGTTCCCTCTACGGAAGCCTGGATGAGGTGAAGTAGAAGTTACATCTACTTGTCCTCACTGGTTAAACATGTCCGGAGTTATTCTATTTCTCAAAGAAGAGGTTGAGCTAAATAATGTAGGGAATTTTTAAAGTGGTCTTTTATTTTATTGCTGGGTCTAGCTCTTCCAATCAGAATGCAGAATAAACTCTAAGACTAATTACAGGCTTTCTTTGAATTGTGAAGATCTGGCCCAGCTTTTGTTGGTAGGTATCCAACCACCAGATCTAGTAGCTAGTAGCTTTGTGAAGGGAAACAAGGAAACACAAAACAAACTCAAATGATTAGATTTTTTTGTGAAGTTTATCCCAAAAGATGTGGCCACTTTGACAAAACAAAGACACGTGGTGTGTAGTTCATTTGGATATTTGCAGCACAATAAAGGAAGACATTTCCATATATATTATTGAAATGTAATGAACTAGTCAGAGTCAGTGAGGGAATATCATTTTGGAAATATGGCATATATAAACACACTTCAATAATATTTTACAAGTTTGTCCAAAATAATTGCTATCTGCAGAGCAAAATAGTGGACCAATTGAGGAATAGAAATATGAAAACAAACTCTCACTCTTCATGCCGTTTTGAAACTAATCTTATCACATGAAGCATGTTTTGCTAAGCCTCTCTATTCGATTTAATAATGAAAAAAGAAGAGTAAATTGTCCACTTCCATTAAATTGAATGATGAAACATTTGCAAAACTGTTGTTGGACCTGGTTGACATGAGGAAGAATTGTTTTCCTAAATATACTTGGCCTTCTCTCAGCCCTTTTAACCTCCTTGTCCCTAGATGAATATTGAATGGTTCTATCTATAAATTTACAAAGAATAACCTGGGCAAGAATAACATGGGCAGCTTTCTCCTCTTCTTCTTGAAAGAGTTTCTAGACATCACAAGCTTGAGTTCACAATTCTGCTCCATTCCTTCTCTTCAATTTTATCTTGGCACCACTTGTTACCTTTCTGAAACCTGATAGGTTAAATTCTAGGATTTATCTAACAAGCCAACCTGTCTCTCAAATCAAGTTATGTTTTTCAATCTAACTTCTATCAGAAATAAAGATTATATTTTGGCTTCCATCTATAACTTTTGTTTTATTTCTTTAAAAAGTGCTATTTATAAGAGGTCACCCCAGAGATGCCAATAAAACCATATACATTTTCTATGGTTTCTTATTGAATTATATGTGCTCGATTGCTCCTTCTATATAAATTAAGACATAATTAATATCAAATCCATCTCTACCAGAGTCATAGGAGATGTAAGTGTAAAAACAATTAGAAGACCTACTTAAGAGAAAATTGTTGAAAAATGTGAAATCTGGTATGTTTTATCAAGCCATATAAATTGATCACCAGGCTGATGCTGACTGAAAGTTTGTATTTTAAAGCATTCAAAGTTTCAAATATGCCTAAATATATTCAGTTTCCCTCACGACTATTATATCACATCATTTCTGTAACGGTCTTTCCTTATTTAGAGATTACAAATCACAGGCTCAGACACAATCTTAGGGAGTACCTAATGCACTTGCCTTAGTTTCCTGTAGAAACCAAGGACTGGAGACATTGAATTATTTCTTCAAAATCACACAGCTAACCAGAACAGAGACACAATTCAATTCAGTTTTAGGAAAAAGATCAAACTCTTCAGATGTTTAAGTACTTACCCAAAGAGGCATTTACTATTATTTAAATAATATAAAAACTTACATTTGTTGAACAATTAATATATGCTGAACACTGTTCTTAGCATTTTACATACATTGTCTCATTTCATATCACAGATCTACAGGATATACATATTATTATACTCATGTTCTAGATGATGAAAGTGAGACTTAGGAAGGTAACTTGCCCCCTCCTTGTATGGTGAGTAAATGCGGCAGCAGGGATGTGAAACCAGGCCTGACAAATATGAAGTTAACACTTTACTCTGAAGCTAATCTGTCTCTTAAAGTATAAATGATTACCAATTTTCATCTTAGTTCTACATTTTTTCAATTTCCAACTTCTCCATCTTATCATTATGGGTAAGCTTTCATTTAAGTTTGTGTTACAAACAAAATAATGCTAAAAGTAAACAATGTTCAAGCACAGATACTCAGCAGTTTTCTTTTACTTGTAATATATAAATATGTTCCCAGAATCTCACACATAGAAAGGAGAACTTAATGTCAATAACCAAATTAAAATTTTAATTATCATAGCTTTGCATTGTGGATTCTGTGCATTTTCACAATATGCTTGACCTATTTTGGAAATCTGTGAAGACAGGTATACATTTATTTATCTATGATACAAACAAAAGTACACACAAAAAATAATAATAATTAAAATAATAATAATTACTACTTAAGGTACTTGTTACTGCCTAGGCATTTAATAAATATAAACTTGTAGTATAAAGTTTACTTTATACATTTAAGTACTAAGAGATAGATAATATTATTTATTCACCTCATACCCAGTGTACAGGTAAGAAAGCTGGGGGGAGGTAAGTAAACTTTAAGTTATCCAAGTTTACCCAGGTAGATAGTGGACTTAAATCTGAGTAGCCCAGCCGCAGAATCCATGATTCTAACCATTATTTGTTACTGCCTCAGTAAATAGTTTTGGGTCTTACTATACTTAAATTAAAACAATGGGATCTTTTGAACTGCCTAATTCAACCAATTAAGCTCTATTGCTTAAAACTTATAGCAGCAAAAGACAAACCCAATGCAAAGTTCATTAGTTGTTAGACATTATTTATTATGTATAGATCACAGCTATAGAAAATACTATAAATACAGCATTGGATTTTTTTCTAGAGCAGCACTGTCCAATAGAACTTTGTGCAATGATGAAAAGTTTTGATATCTGAGTTGTCCAATACAGTAGCCACTTGTGACTACTGAGCACTTAGAATGTGGCTAGTATGACTGGGGAACTGATTTTTTAATTTTATTTAATTTTAATGAATTTAAATTTAAATAAAAGAGTCCCACGTGGCTAGTAGCTACCATATTGAACAGCTCAGCACTACAGAATGTCCTAAAATAATGGCTTTCAGTCCTTTATGACTGTGACTAGAGTAAGAAATATATTTTACATCACAATGTCATATACCGTAATTGTGTGATTGTTTCTGTATGCCTATAGCCAAAATGAAATTTTTACAAAATAACACTTACTAACCAACATTCAGTCTGATATGAGCTTTTCAATTCTATAGTTTAGTGAAAATGGTGACTCACAAATTGATTTTATGGTATATGAACAGTTTGAAATCCATTTCACAACTCTTCAGCAAAGGATTTGTAGGTATAGAGGTGTCGTTTTCACTCTCATTTTCTAGAGAGGTGAAAGCCACTCCCAAGCGTCGACACAAGTTGCACTGAACATTTTACTCCTGTACATCTTTTACCAGGGCTAAAAGAAAATAAGAGTGCCTTGAGTCTTGAAAATAGAGAATCTCAGTGGTAGGTTTATTTTCTGTTTTCAGTGGATCTGGTACTGACGGTTATAAAGGGTGTTCAGGAATGTTTGAAGATAGAGAACCTCCCCTTTTCAGGCCAAAAGTCTAAGAAGTGTGCTCAGGGATACGTGAATCTGCAAAGCACCACAGTGGATCTCAGGAGGAAGGCTGAGGAACTGATCAAAGCTGGAAGGAAATCTAGGAAGGGAGACCGAGGCGAGGAGCAAAAGCAAAGTCTTCCCTTTCCTGAGTACAAGAGTCTGCTGCAGGTCTCAGAATCCACTTACGCACACCCTCCTTAGTGACTGCATAATCTCATCCTCAAAATAACAAAGGGACATATTAAAACTCTCAGTCACCGTTAGCATATGGCAAATCTAATGTTTATTGATGATGTCTGCTAATTAAAGTTCTTCCTTAAACAGTATATAAAGGTATTGACAAGTAGAATGTGTCAGGCTGTCCTGTGTTACCTCTTGTATCTGGATGAAGGCTATGGAGCTCCCCTTTCAATCTATGAACTTGGTCTAGGCTTTTTAATAGTACTATTATAATAATTCAGCTTAATTGATTTCAAACAAAAATATACACAGTAAAAATATACAGTAAGTTATTGAAACGATTGTATAATCTTTTACCTTTGTGACAAGGAGTTTAAATTTTTGTTTTTCCTGTCCTTTGTGACAAGGAATTTAAATTTTTGTTTTTCCTGTTCCACTTCTGTGTGTTAAAATTAGGCTTGCTATTAGCTGTGTATGAAATCTTATCAGTGTGATCTGAAGTTGGAAAACTGAAAGTCAAACCAACTTTATAATATTTTTCAAAATCAGTGTTAATGCTTTTTTCTTTTTCCTTTCTGAATTGTTCTTTAGGTTATCAAAACACTATCTCCTCTGTTTATTTATCTTCTCAACTCCACTGAAAAGTTATCTATTTTTCTAAAGCCTTATCTTGAATTTGTTCTAAATGCATTGCCTGACCCTGCATTCCAATTTCTAAGCAGTCTGTGAGAAGTTTTTGTAAGTTTATTTTACAGTATTCAATATTAGAGATTAGCAAATTATGTCAAGTGGGTGGATGTCTATACCAGAAAAATACAGATGAAAATGTGTTGTCTCATCCTCCATTAACCTCCATTCATTTTTTTCACAAATATATTGTAGTTTTAAAAATATTCATGGGATTTTTCTCAGAATAAAATTTATCACAGGCTTATATAAAACAATGCAAAGAGAATATAGAAGAAAAAGAGGATAAGAATGAATTTGGGTGTTATTCTGTACATTTTCTCCCTGTTTTCAATTTTAGTATATGTGCTATGAAGTAAGCATCACATAATGGTTTATAAAGTTTATGATCTTCAAACTTTCAAAGCCAAAGAACCTTTAATGTTAATTTTCTGTGGTGTCATGTGTTTGTAACAAATACACTAAAGATTATGTTTTATTTGTTCATTGATTGTGATGGTTTCTTAGAATGGTTTTCTTCTATAGGAGAAACTTTAGGAATAATGATATTTGGTTGGATATTTTGCTATCTCTTACAAAATCTATTTTTATTTCACTTATTGTATACAGTTCATGAAAATGTGCTCAAGTGATATAGAGTATTATATTTATGTGTGTATGTGTATGTATAGGTATATGTGTGTGTTTATATGTGTGTCATCAATGTTAAAAAAGGAAACTAGGGAATATAATCTTTCCAGCAAATAAAGATATGATTCTTTCTGTGTTCTGTAGAAACCCTGACTAAAATTCCCAAAGATTCACAAGGCATGCCATTTTGCTAGGCTATAATTATTAAAAAGTAATTTTTTATACTGAACCAAACTTTGTTTGGCTGTAACTTCCACAAGGTAGTACTAATTATACTGTAAAAAATAATAGCTGGTCTTCAAAATGATATATTTTCAACTATAGGTTCCAATCATTAAAAGAGCTTCATTGATTTTTCTGATCAGAGCATAATAAATTTTATAAATGACATATATTATACTATAAAGTATCTTTAATAAATAAAGTAACAATCATTCATAATCTTACAATCCAGAGAAAAAAAATTATTAATATTTTTATATAAGGTGTCAGCATTTTAGTGCATATATACATAGCTACATCTTAGATAAAATTGTTTTGAACCTACATATAATTTTATGCCTACTTTGTTCAGTTATGCAATGATATCTTATCATATATGTGTCTGTGTATATATATATATAAAATCTAAGTTTTATTGGATACATGATATTCTATCACTGGAAGATAATATAATTATTTAATCAAATTTTTACTAGTGGACATACACATCATTTGCTGCATTTACTTTTCTAAATAATGCTGAAATGAAAGTCATTTTGTGTATAAATTTATGTCCTTGAGGACATCATTCTATTTGTAGTATTTAAGAATTTTATAGTCTTTTCTTAAAATTAATTTCTATAAATTAATTTGCTGGGTCAAGTTACATTGTATATTTTTAACAACATTGATACATATTACCCTTCTATATAGTGTCTGGCTCCTGAGAATGGAGAAATGGATATTTGAAACCAACTCCCACTGTGACCAACCAGAAAACCTGAACAAAGGGCCTTCCCTTTGATATCACTGGAGACTAACAAAGTAGTGTTTCTCATACATTTTAAATGAAATAACACCAAATTCACAACAAATTTTTCTTAAATCCAGCCCCTAGCTCATTTTACTAAGCCAGAATTTTCTTGATACTAAAATTTGAGAATGATATCACAAGAAAAGAAATATCAGGCCAATCTCACTCTTAAAAGTAAATGCAAAAATACAAATTATCAAATAAATTGAATTAGAAGTACATTCAAAGTTAATATATCCAGAAATATAGAATTGTTTTTAATGTTTGAAAATTGTGATCATCTCCACATATGGAAAAATTATTTTTTAAACAATTCAATATCAATTTATTATCAAAAATCCTAGCACACTACAACTGAGAGATTTTATTAACCATTTAAAGGGAATCTACAGGAGGGGACCTTCAAGATGGCAGAGGAGTAAGATGTGGAGATCACCTTCCTCCCCACAAATACATAAAAAAAAAATCTACATGTGGAACAACTCTTACAGAACACCTATTGTATGCTGGCAGAAGACCTCAGTCTTCCCTAAAGGCAAGAAAATCCCCACGTACCTGGGTAGGGCAAGAGAAAAAAGAAAAAACAGAGACAAAAGAATAGGAACAGGACCTGCACCTCTGAGAGGGAGCTGTGAAGGAGGAAAAGTTTCCACACATTAGGAAGCCCCTTCACTGGTGGAGATAGGTGGTGGGCAATGGGGAAGCTTTGGAGCCATGGAGAAGAGTGCATCTACAGGGGTGCAGACAGCAAACTGGAGAGATTCCCAAACAGAAGATCGGTGCCGACCAACACTCACCAGCCTGAGAGGCTTGCCTGCTCATCTGCCGAGGCAGGTGGGGGCTGGGAGCTGAGACTTGGGCTTCAGATCCCAGGGAGAGGACTGGGGTTGGCTGCATAAGCATAGCCTGAAGGGGGCTAGTGCACCACAGGTAACTGGGAGGGAGTCCGGGAAAAAGCCTGGACCTGCCTAAGAGGCAAGAGACTATTGTTTTGGGGTGTATGAGGAGAAGGGATTCCTTCCCTGTCTGCCAACAGAAGGCAGAGCACCGCCTAAACGAGCTCCAGGGACGGGGGTGAGCTGCGACTATCATCTTGGACCCCAGAGACGGGCATAAAACGCTAAAACTGCTGCTGCAGCCACCAAGAATCCTGTGTGCAAGCACAGGTCACTATCCACACCTCCCCTCCCAGGAGCCTGTGCACCCCGCCACTAACTGGGTCCCATGATCCAGGGCCAACTTCCCCAGGAGAACACATGGCATGTCTCAGGCTGTTGCAATATCATGCCGGCCTCTGCCTCCTCAGGCTTGCCCATATTCCAATTATAACTACCATACCACTCCCTCCCCCCAGCATCAGTGACCCTGACCACGCTAATCAGCTGCCCCTTTAACCCCATCCTGCCTGGGTGGGAACAGATGCCTGAGGGCGACCTACACACAGAGGTGGGGCTGAAACCAAAACTGAACACCAGGAGCCGTGTGAACAAAGATGAGAAAGCGAAATCTCTCCCAGCAGCATCAGGAGCAGTGGATTAAATCCCCACAAACAACTTGATGTACCCTGGATCTGTGGAATACCTGAATAGACAATGAATCCTCCAAAAACGAGGCAGTGGAGTTGGGAGCAACTGTAGACTTGGGGTCTGCTGTCTGTGACTGATTTGTTTCTGATTTTTATGTTTTTCTTAGTACAATTTTTAGTGCTTGTTATCATTGGTGGATTTGTTTATTGGTTTGGTTGCTGTCTTTTTTTATTATTAATATTTTTTCAATTTTTAAAAATATTTTTTAAGATTTATTTTAATAAATTTTTTTTCTTTCTTTTTTTCTCCCTTTTCTTCTGAGACATGTGGCCGACAGGGTCTCAGTGCTCTGGCCTGGTGTCAGACCTCAGCCTCTGAGGTGGGAGAGCCAAGTTTAGGACATTGCACCACCAGAGACCTCCCGGCCCCATGTAATATCAATCGGGGAGAGCTCTCCCAGAGATCTCTGTCTCAACGTTAAGAGCCAACTCCACCGAATGGCCAGCAAGTTGCAGTGCTGGACGCCCTATGCCAATCAACTAGCAAGACAAGAACCCAACCACACCCATTAGCAGAGAAGCTGACTAAAATCATACCAAGTTCAGAGACACCCCAAAACACACCACTGGATGCAGCCCTGCCCACCAGAAAGACAAGGTCCAGCCCCACCCACCAGAACACAGGCACCAGTCCCCTCCACCAGGAAGCCTACACAAGCCACTGAACCAACCTCACCCACAGGGAGCAGACACAAAAAACAACAGGAACTACGAACCTGCAGCCTCTGAAAAGGAGACCCCAAACACAGTAAGTTAAAAAAAAACGAGAAGACAGAGAAATATGCAGCAGATGAAGGAGCAAGGTAAAAACCCACCAGACCAAACAAATGAAGAAGAAATAGGCAGTCTACCTGAAAAATAATTCAGAGAAATGATAGTAAATATGATGCAAAATCTTGGACATAGAATGTAGAAAATACAAGAAACATTTAACAAGGACCTAGAAGAACTAAAGAGCAAACAAACAATGATGAACAACACAATAAATGAAATTTAAAATTCTCTAGAATGAAACAATAGCAGAATAACAGAGGCAGAAGAATGGATAAGTGACCTGGAAAATAAAGTAGAGGAAATAACTACCACAGAGGGGAATAAAGAAAAAAGAATGAAAAGAATTGAGGACAGTCTCAGAGTCCTCTGGGACAACATTAAATGCACCAACATTTGAATTACAGGGGTCTCAGAAGAAGTAGAGGAAAAGAAAGGGGCTGAGAAAATATTTGAAGAGATTATAGTTAAAAACTTCCCTAACATGGGAAATGAAATAGTCAGTCAAGTCCAGGAAGCTCAGAGAGTCCCATAAAGAATAAATCCAAGGAGAAACATGCCAAGACACATATTAATCAAACTACCAAAAATTAAGCGGAGAGAAAAAATATTAAAAGCAGCAAGAGAATAGCAACAAATAAGATACAAGGGAATCCCTATAAGGTTAACAGCTGATCTTTTAGCAGAAACTCTGAAAGCCAGAAGGGAATGGCAGGACATATTTAAAGTGATGAAAGGGAAAAACCTACAACCAAGATTACTCTACCCAGAAAGGATCTCATTCAGGTTCAACTGAGAAATTAAAATCTTTACAGACAAGCCAAACTTAAGAGAATTTAGCACCACCAAACCAGCTTTACAACAAATGCTAAAGGAACTTCTCTAGGCAGGAAACACAAGAGATGGAAAAGACCTACAATAACAAACCCAAAACAATTAAGAAAATGGTAATAAGAACATACATATCGATAATTACCTTAAATGTGAATGGATTAAATGCTCCAACCCAAAGACACAGATTGGCTGAATGTATACAAAAACAAGACCCGTATCGATGCTGTCTACAAGAGACCCACTTCAGACCTAGGGACACATACAGACTGAAAGTGAGGGGATGGAAAAAGATATTCCATGCAAATGAAAATCAAAAGAAAGCTGGAGTAGCAATCCTCATATCAGAAAAAATAGACTATAAAATAAAGACTATTACAAGAGACAAAGAAGGACACTACATAATGATCAAGGGATCAATCAAAGAAGAAGATATAACAACTGTAAATATTTATGCACCCAACATAGGAGCACCTCAATATGTAAGGCAAATGCTAACAGCCATAAAAGGGGAAATCGACAGTAACACAATCATAGTAGGGGACTTTAATGCCCCACTTTCACCAATGGACAGATCATCCAAAATGAAAATAAATAAGGAAACACAAGCTTTAAATGACACATTAAATAAGATGGACTTAATTGATATTTATAGGACATTCCACCCAAAAACAACAGAATAAACTTTCTTCTCCAGTGCTCATGGAACATTCTCAAGGATAGATCATATCTTGGGTCACAAATCAAGCCTTGGTAAATTTAAGAAAATTGAAATCATATCAAGTATCTTTTCTGAACACAATGCAATGAGACTAGATATCAATTACAGGGAAAAAACCTGTAAAAAATACAAACACATGGAGGCTAAACAATACACTCCTAAATAACCAAGAGATTACTGAAGAAATCAAAGAGGAAATCAAAAAATGCCTAGAAACAAATGGCAATGAAAACACAATGGCCCAAAACCTATGGGATGTAGCAAAAGCAGTTCTAAGAGGGAAGTTTATAGCTATATAATCCTACTTCAAAAAACAAGAAACACCTCAAATAAACAATCTAATTTTACACCTAAAGCAATTAGAGAAAGAAGAACAACAACAAAAAAAACAAAGTTAGCAGAAGGAAAGAAATCATAATGATCAGATCAGAAATAAATGAAAAAGAAATGAAGGGAACAGTAGCAAAGAGCAATAAAACTAAGAGATGCTTCTTTGAAAAGATAAAAATAATTGATAAACCTTTAGCCAGACTCATCAAGAAAAAAGGGAGGAGACTCAAATCAACAGAATTAGAAATGAAAAATAAGTAACAACTGACCCTGCAGAAATACAAAGGATCATGAGAGATTACTACAAGCAGCTATATGCCAAGAAAATGGACAACCTGGAAGAAATAGACAAATTCTTAGAAAAGCATAACCATCTGAGACTAAATTAGGAAAATATAGATAATATAAACAGACCACTCACAAGCACTGAAATTGAAACTGTGATTAAAAATCTTCCGAAAAACAAAAGCCCAGGACCAGATTGTTTCAGAGGCGAATTCTATAAAACATTTAGAGAAGAACTAACACCTGTCCTCAAAATCTTCCAAAATGTAGCAGAAGGAGGAACACTCCCAAACTCATTCTACAATGCCACCATCACCCTGATACCAAAACCAGACAAAGATGTCACAAAGAAGGAAAACTACAGGCCAATATCACTGATGAACATAGATGCAAAAATCCTCAACAAAATACTAGCAAACAGAATTCAACAGCACACTGAAAGGATCACACACCATGATCAAGTGGGGTTTATCCCAGGAATGCAAGGATTCTTCAATATATGTAAATCAATCAATATGATACACCATATTAACAAATTGAATGATAAAAACCATATAATAATCTCAATAGATGCAGAAAAAGCTTTCGACAAAATTCAACACCCATTTATGATAAAAACTCTCCAGAAACTATGCATAGAGGGAAGCTACCTCACCATAATAAAGGCCATATATGACAAACCCACAGCCAACATCATTCTCAATGGTGAAAAACAGGAACCGTTTCCTCTAAGATCAGGAACAAGACAAGGTTGTCCACTCTCATCACTATTATTCCACATAGTTTTGGAAGTTTTAGCCACAGATATCAGAGAAGAAAAAGAAATAACAGGAATCCAAATTGGAAAAGAAGAAGTAAAGCTGTCACTGTTTGCAGATGACATGTCACTACACATAGAGAATCCTAAAGATGCTACCAGAAAACTACTAGAGCTAATCAATGAATTTGGTAAAGTAGCAGGATACAAAATTAATGCACAGAAATCTCTTGCATTCCTATACACTAATGATGAAAAATCTGAAAGAGAAATTAAGGAAACACTCCCATTTACCACTGCAACAAAAAGAATAAAATACCTAGGAATAAACCTACCTAAGGAGACAAAAGACCTGTATGCAGAAAACTGTAAGGCACTGAGGAAAGAAATTAAAGATGATACTAACAGATGGAGAGATATACCATGTTCTTGGATTGGAAGAATCACATTGTGAAAATGACTATACTACCCAAAGCAATCTACAGATTCAGTGCAATCCCTATCAAACTACCATTGGCATTTTTCACAGAACTAGAACAAAAATTTTCACAATTTGTCTGGAAACTCAAAAGACCCCGAATAGCCAAAGCAATCTTGAGAAAGAAAAATGGAGCTGGAGGAATCAAGCTCCCTGACTTCAGACTATACTACAAAGCTACAGTAATGAAGACAGTATGGTACTGGCACAAAAAGAGAAATATAGATCAATGGAACAAGATAGAAAGTCCAGAGATAAACCCACGCACATATGGTCACCTTATCTTTGATAAAGGAGGCAAGAATATACAATGGAGAAAAGACAGCCTCTTCAATAAGTGGGGCTGGGAAAACTGGACAGCTACATGTAAAGGAATGAAATTAGAATACTCCCTAACACCATACACAAAAATAAACTCAAAATGGATTAAAGACCTAAATGTAAGGCCAATCAGTATATAACTCTTAGAGGATAACATAGGCAGAACACTCTATGACCTGAATCACAGAAAGATCCTTTTTGACCCATCTCCTAGAGAAATGGAAATAAAAACAAAACTAAACAAATGTGACCTAATGAAACTTAAAAGCTTTTTCACAGCAAAGGAAACCATAAAAAAGACGAAAAGACAGCACTCAGAATGGGAGAAAATATTTGCAAATGAAGCAACTGACTAAGGATTAATCTCCAAAATATACAAGCAGCTTATGCAGCTCAATATCAAAAAAATCAAACAACCCAATCCAAAAATAGGCAGAAGACCTAAATAGACATTTCTCCAAAGAAGATATACAGATTGCCAACAAACACATGAAAGGATGCTCAACATCACTAATCATTAGAGAAATGCAAATCAAAACTACAATGAAGTATCACCTCACACCAGTCAGAATGGCCATCATCAAAAAATCTACAAACAAATAATGCTAGAGAGGGTGTGGAGAAAAGGGAACCATCTTGCACTGTTGGTGGGAATGTAAATTGATACAGCCACTATAGAGAACAATATGAGGTTCCTTAAAACACTAAATATAGAACTACCATATGACCCAGCAATCCCACTACTGGGCATATACCCTGAGAAAACTATAATTCAAAAATATACACGTACCACAATGTTCATTGTGGCACTATTTACAATAGCCAGGACATGGAAACAACCTAATTGTCCATCGCCAGATGAATGGATAAAGAATGTGGCACATATATACAATGTAATATTACTCAGCCATAAAAAGAAACGAAATTGAGTTATTTGTAGTGAGGTGGATGGACCTAGAGTCTGTCATACAGAGTGAAGTCAGTCAGAAAGAGAAAAACAAATACCATATGCTAACACATATATATGGAATCTGAAAAAAAAAGAAAGAAATTCATGAAGAACCTAGGGACAAGATGGGAATAAAGAGGCAGACTTACTAGAGAATTGACTTGAGGATATGGGGAGGGGGAAGGGTAAGCTGGGACAAAGTGAGAGAGTGGCATGTACATATATACACTACCAAATGTAAAATAGATTGCTAGTGGGAAGCAGCTCCATAGCACAGGGAGTTCAGTTTGGTGCTTTGTGACCACCTAGAGGGTTGAGATATGGAGGATGAGTGGGAGATGCAAAAAGGAGGGAATATGGGGATATATGTATACATATAGCTGATTCACTTTGTTATATAGCAGAAACTAACACAACATTGTAAAGCAATTATACTCCAATAAAGATGTTAAAAAAAAAGTAAAGGGAATCTACAAAACAACAATAGCAAATATCAAATTTAAGGAAGAAATTTTAAAAGACATTGGTCTCTAATCTAACAAGGTAAATACTTAAATTACTACAACTTCTACTCAGCACTACAAAGGCAATATTTGATAGTGAAATGTCAAGAAAAAGAAACAGAATTTCCAAAGATTGAAAAAGTAGAATTACAACTTAAAATGCTTAGAAAAATTCATTATATATATAAAATTTCATGCCCTCTGACCAGTTTTTAATTAGGTTGTTTGTTTTTTAATATTGAATTGTATGAGTTTTTTGTATATTTTTGCTATTAACTGCTTATCAGGTATACCACTTGCAAATATCTTCTCCCATTAAGTAGGCGGCCTTTTCATTTTGTTCATAGTTTCTCTTTCTGTGCAAAGTTTGATGTAGTCCCATTTGCTAATTTTTGCTTTTGTTTCCATTGCCTGAGGAGACATATCCAAAAAAAATATTGCTAAATTGATGTCAGAGTGTACTGCCTATGTTTTCTTCTATGAGTTTTATAGTTTCAGGTCTTATATTAAGTCCTTAATCCATTTTGAGTTTAGTTTTGTATATAGTGCCAAACAGTAGTCCAACTTGAATCTTTTGCATGTAGCTGTCTACTTTTCCCATCACTATTTATTGAAGAAGCTGTCTTTTCCCCATTGTATATTCTGGCCTCCTTTGTCATAGATTAATTTACCATCTAGGTATGGGTTCATTTCTGGGCTCTCTGTTCTGTTCTACTGATATGTGTCTGCTTTTCGGCTAGTACCATACTGTTTTCTACAGTACCATACTGTAGCTTTGTAGTATACTTTGAAATCAGGGAGTGTGATTCCTCCATCTTTGTTCTTCTTTCTCAAGATCATTTTGGCTAATCACGGTCTTTTGTGTTTCCATACATATCTTAAAATTATTTGTTCTCATTATGTGAGTGATGCCGTTGGTATTTTGTCATCAGTTGCATTGAATATGTAGTTTGCCTTAGGTAGGATGGCCATTTTAACAATATTAATTCTTGTAATCTGTGAGCAGTATATCTTTCCATTTGTTACTCTTGTCTTCAATTCATTTCATCAGTTCTTATTGTTTTGAGAGTACAAGTGTTTTACTACCTTAGATTAATTGCTAAGTATTTTATTCCTTTTGATGTGATGGTAAATAGGACTGTTTTCTTAATATCTCTTTCTGATAATTCACTGATAGTTCATTGCTAGAATATAGAAACACAGCAGATTTGTGTCTATTAATTTTGTATCCTACAAATGAATAGAGTTTATCATTAGTAGGTTTTTGGTGGTATCTAGGATTTTCTATGTCTGCAAAC
Source organism: Balaenoptera acutorostrata (assembly GCF_949987535.1). Taxonomy (NCBI): domain Eukaryota; kingdom Metazoa; phylum Chordata; class Mammalia; order Artiodactyla; family Balaenopteridae; genus Balaenoptera; species Balaenoptera acutorostrata. The sequence continues at coordinate 112,337,894 of NC_080067.1, forward strand.
AGTGACAGTTTTACTTCTTCCTTTCCAATTTGGATTCCCATTATTTATTTTTCTTGTCTGATTGCTGTGGCTAGTACTTTCAATACAATGTTGAATAAAAGTGATGACAGTGAACTTCCTTATCTTGTTCCTGATCTTAAAGGAAGTGCTTTCAGCTTTTCACAATTGAGTATCATGTTAGCTGTGGGCTTGTCATATATGGCAGTTATTATGCTGTGGTATGTTTCCTCTATACCCACTTCACTGAGAGCTTTTATCATAAATGAATGTTAAATTTTGTCAAAAGATTTTTCTGCATCAATTGAAATGATTATATGATTTTATTCTTCAAATTTTTAATGTGGTATATCACATTAATTGATTTGGAAATACTGAACCATCCTTGCATCCCTGTGATAAACTCCATTTGTTCATGATGTATGTCTTTTTAATGTATTATTGAATTTGGTTTGATATTTTTAATCAAAATATTATCAATATTCATCTATTAATAATAGATGAATATTAATATAAATAATATTCAATTTAAAATATAAATTGATAATATAAATATTATCAATATTTATCTATGTTCATCAGTGATATTGGTCCATAATTTTCTCTTTTTTTTTCCGATATCTTTGTCTGGTTTTGGTATCAAGGTCATGGTGGCCTCATGGAATGAGTTTGGAAGCATCCCTTTCTCTGCAATATTTTAGAATAGTTTGTGAAGGATAGGTATTAACTCTTCTTTAAATGTTTGATAGAATTCACCTCTGAAGTGCAAAGCCATCTGGCCCTGGACTTTTGTTGGGAGTTTGTTTGTTTGCTTGTTTGTTTGTTTAATTACTAATTCAATTTCATTACTGGTAAGTGGTGTGTTCATATTTTCTGTTTCTTCCAGATTCAATGTAAAATTGGGAGATTGTACATTTCTTGGAGTTTGTTCATTTCTTCTAGGTTTCCCATTTTATTAGCATATAATTGTAGCAAATTCTTATGATCCTTTGTATTTATGTAGTGTCAGTTGTAACTTCTTTTTCATTTCTGATTGTATTTTGGCCCTCTCTCTTTTCTTCTTGATGAGTCTGGCTTTAGGTTTATGGATTTTGTTTATCTTTTCATAGAACTAACTTAGTTTCGTTGATATTTTCTGTTGTTTTTCTAGTCTCTATTTCATTCATTTCTGCTCTGGTCTTTATTATTTCTTCCCTTCTACTAACTTTGTGGTTTGTTTGTTCATCTTTTTCTCGTTCCTTTAGGTGTGAAGTTATGTCGTTTATTTGAGATTTTTGTTTGTTTGTTTTCTGAAGTAGGCTTGTTTTACTATAAACTTCCCTCTTAGAACTGCTTTTTTTTTTTTTGAGTCCCATAGATTTTGGATTATTGTGTTTTTGAATTTGTCTCCAGTAATTTTGTTTTCCTCTTTCATTTCTTCAGTGACCTTTAGTACCTCTTTTTTCTCAAATGTATCCTGATTGAACAATAAATTGTATGGTCACTCTAATCATAGATTTTTATTTCCACTGCTTTAAATAAAAGTTAGCCTCTTGCAAGCAGACCTCCCTTTTGCAATTTCCCCTCTGTAAATGTGAATCTTAATGTATTAGTTGATGTTACTATGACATATCACTATTAAAAAATTGTTTTCAGATATTTGTTTATATTTTCCAAGCAATACTAAAATGATAATGAATATTAGATTAGCCTGATATTTATAATAAGGAAACTGATACTCAGACTTAAAAATCTCAAATGGTGAGCCATGGATATACTCGGCTGCCTCAGCCATAATGCCACTGGAAAATTTATTCTATTATCCTAGATTTTATATTGGTATTAATAAAGTGTACATATAAATTACTTCCTTTCAGGAGCTAGATCACACTTTTGAGAACTTTTTCATAACAATGATCCTGTCTAATTTGTAGATATTGTTCTTTTTGTCTTGTTGCTCTGACTTCTTGTAGTGTCACAAGGAAATTCTGTCACTTGCCCCAAGTATTTTAAGAGCACAGGTTTAGTTGTCTTTATAGTTATTATTATCATTAATTTTTGTCAGCTCATTTCAGGCTGGAGAACTCCAAGACTTTATTATTTTTTACAGATCTTTGCTTTTTGAAATGTATTAGCTTTGAGTTATATTTTCTCTTCCCATCTTATTTGTTCCCATTAAAAGTAATACTTTTTAATCCAAAATTTCATAATGAGTTGAAAAATAGAACTTTGTCTTGGATGTTACTTGTGTGCCTACCCCAGACTATAAATTGTCACTGTGTCTGTGTGATTGACTTTCAAGCTAAACAAACTCAGTGAGATTTGTTCTGTTATCATTTTTCAGTCTCTTATTGAAATTGTAGTCTATTCGTTCTTGCCTAAAATGACTTTAGATCTTTCTGACTCTTCCATAATCTTCCAAAAATACAATTAAAATTATTACTTATGAATGAATAGTCATTATTTATTGAAAAGTCCTATGTATTTTGTAATTTCCATCTGTGAGTTTGACTGTGAAAATGTAAATAAGTGCAGCAATTCCTAATCCATTCTGCTTTGAATAAAATGCATCAATGTCAATTTTTTAGATACATGAACATAACAAAATGAAGTATTTTTATATGAACAAAGTCTGCATTTCTTTACCAGTGTTATAGGAGAAAATAAAGAGGTTTCAAAAGTCATTTATTATTTGACTTTAAGGTTACTGTTAGTCTTTTTTTTTCAAGTATTTATAATCCTCCTCTTCTAGTTAGTTAAATAATGTATTTTTGCCAATATATGAAAAAATAAACAATTGAAGCTTAAAATATCTCCCACATTGCATCACTTTCATTTTGTTCTTCAGTATATTACAAAATATGAGCAAACCATTATCAATTATGAAAGTGAAAATTTGCTTTATTATTATATGATGAAACCAAAATTTCTTCAGATGAATATTTCCTTTCTTTAACTTCTTACAAAGAATGTGAAACATAAACTAACCTGTGTCACAAAGGATTCTGCTACTTAAATATTTTATTAAAGGGATTCTTTCTACTATATAAACAACAATTTGCTTTCTTGTTTCTAATGTTTCACCTTGATATAAATGTGAACCCCCAAATCTATTTCCTTCCTGATTCTGCCTTCTGGCAGAATTTATTCAAGCATAAGTCTTCATAACTCTGTGCTTGGGTCATTTCTGTGGAAATATAAAGCAAAATGAGATAGTTAACCAATTTAAGGTACTCTATAACTTGTGCAATGTGTGCAATATTTAGAGAGATGAAGAGAGTTAAAGAAAAGCTATTGGTTTCAAATGGTCTTCAGGGAGAAGACATAGCTATGACATACTTGGCCTTGAGTGTGATTCTGAAAGTTTTATGATAATGTGCTGTCTACCAACTTGCCACACATGTCAGTTAATCAACTAGAAGAATAAAGGTGCCAGGGTAGACAGTTCCCATCAAGATGAATTCCTATGTGCAGCGACCCACTAGCATCATATTTCATATTTTGAAGTCTCCCTTATTATCATTTCATCTTTTATTTAATATTTCAACTCTATGGTTTCTGCCATGCCCTTGTTTTTACTACACATATTAATAAAAATTCATGCAGCATCACATTTTTAAAAATATCTTGTCATAAAGAAAATCAAGAAAATATTGTGACTTCTCTGAACTCTGGGCAAGAAAGGAATTTTAAGCATAAGTCTAAAAAGACTGAATGATAAATAAGAGAAGTCAATTTTAGGCAAAATATTAATTTTTATTATGCAAAAAGTTATAATCAAAGCTTGAAAGTCCAACAGAAAATTGCTAACATATATAAACATATAATCTGCCACAAAAGAAATACAAATGACAAAAAATTAGTAATCAATAAGATGCAAAGGAAAATAATTCAAGACTGTCATTTGACTTCTCAAATTAACAGAGATTCAAATACAGTTAGAGGTCTGGAATGAAGATGGAAGAGAGAGAGACAGAGAGATAGAGATATACTCTGGGTTGGAGAGGTGCAGGGAAAAGATTCAGATTACTAGCCCACTTTTAGAAATTTATCAGGAAGTATTCAGCATCAGGAAGGAAGTATTCAGTGACGTACACAGATATTAAGCTTCATTACAGCCTTGCTTTTAAAAGCAAAATAAATATTCAAAAAGAACAAATGTCCATGAAACTTAAATTATTTTGCATACCTAGAGAAATATTTCATTTAACCTTTTTTCTGTGCCTAATATTCTAGGAATTGTGCTCATTATATATTATTAATGAAATAAAAAGCAACTTTTACTTTCTCTATCTCTGTATATACTATATGATCCCATGGTTAATTTGGTTAATTCCTGCAAAATCAAATTATTAATGCTTTTCACATTCTTTATATATTTCTATATTTTCTAGTCTCCACAATTTATGTATTACTTTCATAATGAGAAAAGGATTTAATGTAATACTATAACTTTATTGACATACCATTAACTGATTATTTTCTTTAGATACTATGTGAATTTATCCTTTAACTATGTGCACTTTTTAAGAAATGAATTATTTGTCTCTGGAAAGGTATTTTGTGTGAAAGTCCATAAAGATTATATCATTATTAAGTAATTTGGAAATACTCTCTTATAATTCATAAGCTAATATGCAGGAAATTTATTGAGACTTGACTGTATCAGCTTTATAAAACTATTGGCACATCTACAAAACATGGAGACCAATTAAAATTTTGGATATCTGTTTTTTTAATTCAATCAAATAAATACTTCCATCCACCCTACCAAATAGTTAAAGGATAATCTGAATATTTAATTCATCCAAATATAATCAGTTTTCAGATTCATCCCTGTAAGCTATATGCAACCCCTAGACAAGACTAATTCTATGTAGCCAGACCCTAGCCATCCTGCCAGCTAGCTGACCAAGATGCTTGAGCAGGCCCAGCTTAAATCAACAGAGAATGTCCTGGATCAATAGAGTTGCCCAGACAACTTGTAGACTCATGAGAAATAATAAAGGATTTTTTTTGTTTTGAGCTATTAAAGTTTTAAGTGGGTTTTTATAGAGCAGTAGCTATCTGATAGCTGTATTAAATAAAGCCCATGTTTCTAAATTCTTTAAATTATCATATTTAATTATCTTTCTGATTTTAATTCACTACAATTATAAGATTTCCTACAAACTTTTGAGAATCTGTTCTCAGATCCAGCCTTTAATAAGCTATTTTAAATATCCTAGTATTAGATCCTGAGAGTATGATTTGGACCTATATAACACAGTCATTTTTAGTTATAATAACTACATAATCACAAATACAGGAAAAGTAAAAATAAAGAATATTTGCCTTTGAGGAATGTAATAAACTGTAGGCAATATTTCATTTTTCAGAAACGAGTCAAATAAGGTTTAGCCCTGGATTTGTCCATCTCCCTACTAATGTCAACTGGATATTGGCTAGGTGAGTGTAGGAAAAGCACAGACATTATCTTTCATTTCCCCTTTCCTTCCCTCCCCTTAGTGTCTACTCTCACTCTTCCCAGATCAACAGGGTCTTTCAACAAACTCTGAGTCCCCAGTTAATAATTTCAATCTAGGAGATGAATATGTCCCAGGTCTTAACTATGATTTTACTCATTTTTCTGACCCTGAAAAACTAGGCTGACATTATAAATATAACAAGCAGAATATTTGGAGAATAAAAGTTTTCTTTTGTTGAGAATAACAACAACAATGAAAAAACTTAATTATATATCCTCAGCACTTTATCCATTGATATTTTAGAACATCCTAATAATATGTTATCTACTTAATCATTAGATAGAAGCCTATTGACTTTATTCATTGAGTGAAAGCAGATGGCCCCAAATTAACTAGTGAATAGGTTCACAAATCTTAAAAATTATCAATATATCAAGAAATGCTTCTAATGAACATATGTGGGAACTTCTTATTTCCCAAGGCTTCCTTCTGAAAATGTGAATGTAGAAGCAGTAATCTTTAGAAAGGAGATGAGATAAGACTACTGCACTAGACAACAATGAGACCTATATTAGGTGAGGTACCTGTATTTTTCAGCATGATGATTGCCTACCATAGCATTCAACTCTTGCAGTCTGTCATGTGGCTGATATGGTAAGTATTAGAGCAGTTTATCTGGGTCAGAGTGTTTACTGAAACTCATTAAAATGCAAATATATTACTTGAGAAAGGTAACACTGTAAGTCACAGAATGTATTAATAATTTAACATATATTATATTATTCTAAAGTTCTAATAATTGATCTGTTGACAAAGCACTTAGAAGATACATTCACTTACATTTTTAATAATAGGCTTCTAAAACTCAAGATTATTTGAACTCAATTCTTGATCTCCACCATCTGCATAGTCCCCCCACCTGTTATTGACTGAGTGTGCCCCCTAAAATCATATACTGAAGACTTTATTCCCAATGTGATTGTATTAGGAAGTGAGAGCTCGGGAGGTAATTAGGTTTAGATGAGGTCATAAGGGTGGCTCCCCCCACCCCACCCCCATGATGGAATTAGTGCCCTTATAAGAAGAAGAAGAAGAGACACCAAATCATCCTCTTTCTACCATGTGAGGACAGAGCCCTCACGACTGTGAGTATACAGAAGGAAGCTTCTGTTGGAATCCAGGGAAAGGACGCCCACTAGAACAAACCCATGCTGGTACCCTGATCTCAGACTTTCAGCCTCTAGAACCCTGAGAAAATACATTTCTGTTGTTTAATCCATCCAATCTATGGCATTTTATTATAGCAGTCTGAGCTGATTAGACACCACCCACTCAACCAGCTTCTCAATCCAAGAAGCTGGGAATCATCTTTTGTTCATTTATGGTCTCCATATCTCATACCTAAACCAGCAGCAAGTTCTTTGGACTATTTTATTATGTTTTCCTGATGCAAATCTTCCAATGGCTGGTCTTGCAATAATAATGCAATCTAAACTACTCATTTTAACCCATATTTACCTCTCCAACCCTTCCCTTACCACTCCCCTCTTGATTTACACACTTCAGTCACATTAACCTTTCTGTTACATGCATCACAAAGTCCATTCCCAAGTAAGGCTCTGTACTCCCTCTTGCTTTGCCTGGAAGCCTCCTCTTTAATACCTTCTTGTGGCTATCTCATCTTGTCATTCATTTCTCAGTGTATGGTCCTGCTGCCCAAAGAACCCTTTTCTGACCATGCTCCCTAAAGTAGCTCCCAACACCACACTTGTCATACTTTATTTCCTTCTGGGAATTTATCACTGTCTGAGTGATTATTACTTTTTGCTTCTTTGCATGTCTTATTTCTGTCTCACTTTATAAAATATATCCAATAAGATCTGAATATTATTTATCTTATGAGTTGCTATATCCTCAATGTGTACAACACCTTAATATATCAAAAATGACTCAAGAAGGTACTTTAAGCAGCATGCTAAAGTATGTTAATACATTTAATTCTATAACACAATCTAAAGAAATTTTGTTTACCAAATATATATATGATATGCAATACAAAACCATAATTCCAGTCAAATGTTTGAATCAGAAAAGAAACTTTTAAATAAAGCATAACAAGATCATAGCAGGATTTGCCCTTAAAATATATTTATAAATTGTTCAGCCTCTTTGGTATTTTCTGAACAGAAGCAAAGTGGTATATTTATAAAATATACCATAAAATAATTTTTCAGTTTGCTATATTTTTCAGTAAAACATGTTTACTAATATAACTGTGTCAAATTTAAAAATAGAGGAAATTATATTCATTAATAACTCCTCCTCCCACACACACAGATTAGCAAAATACAATTACTATTCAATATCAGTTAAGTTATCCAATCATGCATTCCTTTCATAAGCATATATAAGTTAATGACTATGTATGAGGGTAAGAGTGACTTTCATATTAGAAAGCAAAGATATTTGTAAATGATACAGTCCTGTCCTCAAGGAAATTCATTTAGGTAAAGAGACAGACATGAAAATAAATGACTAAATTGCAATGGAGTCATACAGGCAAAAATAGACATGTACCTAGGCTAATATGGAATCATAGCAGAGGAGGTTTGCAATAGTTGAAACGCTGTGGGGAGAAGGAGGAGGTGGTTCTGAGCTGAATCTTAAAAGATGACTAGATGTTAGAAAGACAAAGGAAGAGGGGGTGATTCTATATAGGGGGCTATGTGAGAGGCAAAAAATAAAACAAAAGTATAAGAGATGAAGAAAAAGCTGGTAGGACTCATTAGATAGTGTTTTGTCTTCTCACTTCTTTGTTCATCAATCTTCCATTTATTCCCTAAACAAATATTTGAGTAGCTCGTATTAGATGCCATGCAGGTACCATGCAGGACACTTCATAGTAATGAGTTTGAAATTTGTACTATAAGTGAGAACAATAGATTTTATGATGGCTTAGATTTTAGGATACATTACTCTGGCATTTCAGTGGAGAGATAAATTGAAGGTTTAGGACTGCAGACAGGAAGGCTGTTGTAATAATCCATGCAAAAGTTGATAATAGTCTGCATTAGGGCAATGGTAATAGAGTAGAGAGAATGAGACAGATTGAAGAAATATTTAAGAGAATACATTAGCAGATTTTACAAGTGAAAGAGAGAAGTAATTGTCAGCCATATGAAGTGAGCAAGGAGAGTTTATTAACCTTTGCCTTTTATCAGTTCCTTAATGCTTGAAAGGCAAAGGTTTTGTAAAATGGCATGATCTGTCTAGTCTAGGTGCTCCAGCTAAACTCTCTTAACAAGGAGAAAAGAAGTCTACTTCTCTTTTCCTTCTTTCCATGTTGCCCTTGCACTGGTGTCAGAGCCTTACAGACTTCTCTCCCTGAAGGAAGAAGTCTGTAAGACACTGCAGGTCAGAGGAGAGACAAGAACTCCCACTCCAATCCTGTTATTGTTCTTTAGTCTGTTCCTCTCATAGTAGATATATCATGAAACTAAATGAGAAAAGAAGAGATATCTGAGTATTTTGCATGTGCACAGCTTGGATTTTTACATACTGCCCTTACTAAATAAGAACCAGGAATAGGCTATTTAATTGACCCTCTGCCCTTGGGTTGAATTCCAACTAAAGATTTCAGTACAGACTAGGCTTTTCATTTACAATCACCAAGACAGAAAACAGTATAATCATTGTTTTACAGTATGATTTTTAATTACCAGCATATTTTTAATATTTATGTAAACAAACTTGCTTTCTTTATAAAGATGGATACAAAATCCCAATACATTGAACTTAAAAAAAACTAGTTCAATTCTTAAACAGAAAATTCCAATAAAATTTTTCTAATAAAAAGTATCTCACCAGACTATTATAACAATTGAATTAATTTCTGATTAATGAATTATTCTAATTTAATTATTTATAAGTCCAGATAAGATTATATTTGCAAGTTCAAAAGTATCTTGTCTCCTTTATTTATAAATATACTACTATTCATATATAAAAATATATTTCAATTCTTAATGAATATTTATTTATTTCTAACTATAATTTAAAGAAATGAACAGGTAAAAAATGTAAAATAGATAGCTAGTGGGAAGCAGCTGCATAGCACAAGGAGAGCAGCTTAGTGCTTTGTGACCACCTAGAGGGGTGGGATAGGGAGGGTGGGAGGGAGATGCAAGAGGGAGGGGATATGGGGATATATGTATATGTATAGCTGATTCACTTTGTTACATGGCAGAAACTAATACAACATTGTAAAACAATTATACTCCAATAAAGATGTTAAAAAAAAAAAAAAAGAAATGGACAGGTAGAAAAATTTAAGTTGTGCATAGTGGGTAAATTATGTATTTTTTCTCTTCTACTCTGATAACATTGAGTGTTACTCATTATTTTGTTTTCATGTAACAACATTCTGGAAAAACTCTTATTTAATCTAATTTAAGTATTTCCTTTCTAAAGGACATTACATTATGCAGTTAGACAATCTTGAGTGTATCTTTAATAAAAATCTATGGAGATCTTACATAATTCCAAAGGTTTTCTGTTGGCTAAAATGAAACTGGAAAACTTTAATATTTGGATATTATACCAAAATCTATGATTGACATTCCCATCAATTATAAATTAAAATATTTTATTCTTAAAATGCATTTAATCACATGATTGAGAGTACAACTTAGGCATTGAAACAACAGAGTGATTGCAATAACTTTTGGTACTTTTATTTTTTTAACTAGTATCTTAAAATTAAATACATTTATTTTATCCTTAAAATGATAAGAAATTGACTAGAATAGCTAGTACAAAAGTGAATTAAAATAGTAATGGCAAAGATTGAGTGAACTCTAGGTCATAAGTGGGCTGCAGGCTCTTTCATTATACTTAAAAATTAAGCAGCATTAAGAATTTTTAGACTACAGTCCAGCCGGATTTAAAATATAGAAATATGTCATTTCACTTTAAGTGCCTCCAGATAGATAGGTAGATAAGTATAGATATAAACCTTTATATCTATATATAGATATAGATATCCTATCTGTACAGTTTTAGAGTTTTAATTGATATTTAGTATGCAGAAGTGGATAGGCATCTATGCTTATATGATGCCTCAATTTTTCAACAACATTCAGTCAACTTGTGTACTTTGCTTTGTGTAAAGGTCATATTTGGGTGCCTGACCTCCTCTGTAGCGTGGAGTAGGAAGCTGGGGAATAACAGACCTGCCTGCTTTTACATATACCCACCACCACCAGCTGCCTGACAGAATGTCTGAAATTCCCTGAATGTCTGAAATTATGTAGGATATTATGTGACTATATTAACTGTGATGGATAATGCAAAAAGTTAAGTGTTTTGTAAAGTATACAGAGCTATAAAAAGTGTAAGCTATTATCAGCACACAAGTCATACTTTGTCATTATTGTTTTTATCATGTCCACCAAAAAAAAGAATCTATCATTTATCTAAAAAGGCATTAAAAAAAGTTCTGTTTGAACACATAAAAGCCATCTCTAATAATGAAATATTAGAAATATCAAAAAGTATCTATTTAAATAAATATCTTGTCAATAAATATTTAAATATTAATCTATTTAAATATCTTATCAGTAAAGATTGTTACATATATTTTTGTTAGTTTTCCAATAGAATTTCAATATGTCATAATTTAGTGAATTTCAGTGAGTTTGGATACTAAATTATACTAAATTATATTCTTAATTTTCTCTGTGTTTTAAACGTAAATGTAATACCAGTATGCTAAAACCTATTTTACTTAGGCATATTCTTAATAATTAAAGGCATTCAACAACCATAAGCTTTCAGTATTTAACAGATTACTATTCTATGAAGAACAGTATGATCTCTTGGGCAGTCTTTCTGTGTGGAGTTTTATCGATAATACATTTCAGGACACTGTAATATAAAAATTAACAAAGAAAAAATATTTCATCATCTCTTGGGTATTGTCCAATGCAAATTTTACCAGTTCTTTTCTAAGGCAAAACACAAACCTCTCACCTATTAAACATGATAAATTAACATAAAAGATACACTGGAGTCCAAAGACAAAATGAAAGAGATAGTTTTACTCACTGGGAAGTCCAAACACAATGGAAGAACTTGAATTATTTTTACTTTGTGCAACAAAAGAGCCATGAAAGGCATTGTAAATTCACCAAGCATTGTCTTTTTATTTGTACTTTCTATTTGAGACAAAGTATTCTTTAGTATATTAAATATATTCCACCCAAAATAGTAAAATTCTATTTATTGAGTACATTTTCCATTAACATTTAATACACATTTGAAAGTTATTTCATTCAGAAAACTGTTCCAAAATAACAAAATTGGAAATACAATATCTAAATTAAAAAACAAGGCAAGAGTGACAATTAGAAGATAAATGGCTTTTTACAATGTCAAGGAAGGGAAAATTAGTTCGGTTTTGGTCCAAGGGGAAGAAAATTGTTTCATTAAGAAGAAATGTAGTCCAATAAAGGTCTCAAATTTCTGTAATTGAAAATTTCAACTAAATTTATGCTCTAATTCAATCATCCATCTCAAAAGATCTCTATACTTGAGACAATCATGTTTCTACTTAAACAGACTACGCATCATGATAAAACTTTCCAATGTGGGATAAAAATTTTGCTGGATAAAATTCAAAAATTTATCCCTAAAAAATGTGCTGCTAAAGAAATAAGCGAATTATAAGAATCTCCAAAAATACAAGAAATGCAACCCAAGAAAAAAAAAAAAAAAAGCCCACTAAATTGCCTTAGGAACATCTGTTGAACCTTGGTCTAAGGTAGCCTGAAGATTTTGTTTTAACTGGCTGAGCACCATAAATGGGGCATAGCCTGAATAGTAGGTTAAATCAGAAAACTCTTCATAAAGTTGGAACTCTGGAAAAAGTATTATTTTCAGTGGGGTAAAACTCAAAAAATACTAAAATTCAGAAGATGTTTGGGACACTTTTTTTTTGCCTAAAGAATCCAAATCTCTCCTGAGATTTTCTAAACATAGTCTGCTGTCAAATATACTTGACATCAAAATTGACTATCATGTAGTGCTCAAACTATAAGCTGAAGATTTAAAGTTGTCCTAGGCAGGTCCTTGCCCCTACTTACTTAAGAGAAGCAACGCAAATAGTCTCAAAAAAAAGAACTTTAAGTAAAGACTTCAAAAAATCTCCAAGATTTATTTTTAAGAATAGAAGGTTATCAAAAATGCTAAGTAGATAATTGTTATCCTGAGTGAAAGTTAACTGAAACAAAAATTTTATAATTAAGATTTAAAAGTCTATAATTATTGAAATTATCAGAAACATAATATAAAAATTATATACTTAATATGCTTAGAGAAACAATACATATAATTCAAAATATGAGAAAACAAAGAGATTATCAAAAAGATCAAGGTAGGTTTAAAAAATAAGCTAACATATAAACATAAATTTATATATATATTAAATGCAATGTAAATATATACATATGAATAAAAATTCAATGCAAGATTTCTTGTGTCTGATATTTATAAGCCAAATTAGCACAACCAACTCAAAACTATGAGTCATAAGTATAATATTAACAAAATATTTCTTTAAAATAATTGAAGATTTGACAAGATCACAAGATGACATCAAACTCAAAACCCAGAGAAATAAATACGTAAGAAAATTTCTTTCTTTGAGAATAACTGCTGAGATTGGCAAATTTGAATATGGTGTTGGGGGAATAAAATAAAACCACATTGCTTACAGAATACGGGAATTCTTTAAAGATAACCATCTCCTTCATAGGGTTAGGATCAACTGAGGTTGACCAACATTAATTTGGAACTGACAGCCCAAATGTAACTCAACTCGATCTTCTGAGAAACCTCAAGCCTTAAATTTAGTTTAAGGTTGTCTTACACTAGCAGCAACCACAGTCAACTGGCAAACAAAGACATCTTTTTCTTTAGGCTTCAATTATGCTTTCATGTACTTTTTTTTGTACAATGGCATGCACACAATCAAAGCAATCAAGGCACTCAAGAAAACAATTCAGTGTAAGTTTAACTACAGAAAGAGACAAGGAACAGACACAAAATGATTTTGATATTAAACATTGGACTCCAAATATAAAATAACTAATATATATAAATAGCACATATACATATAAAGTTTATATATAAAACTATTTTAAAATATATAATCCAGAGGAAACTATAAAAAATGATAGTGAATATAAAAATCAAATCAAAATAAATTTAGAAGTAAAAAACACATTAACTAAAATTAAAATACTATATATAAATAGTATTTATAGTACCATAAATACTGTATGGTTTTATAACTATTTAGACTAAACTGAAAACATAATTGGTAGACTGGAAGAGAGGTCAGAAAAATTACCCAGACTTGAAAACACAGATTTATATCTATGAAAAATACAATGGGAATAGAAGATGAACCCTTAAGGTCTAATATGCATTTAAATATAAACTCAGAAGAGAGGATAGGAAAGACACAAAATGTGAACAGTAATCACTAAGAATTTTAAAAACTGATGAAAATCATCAAGCTATAGAATCAAAGAGCCCAATTTATTTTAAAAAGAATAAATAAAAAGAAATTCACACACAGATATATGATAATAATACTGCAGAAAACAAAATACAACAAATTCTTGAAAGAGCAGAGGAGGAGGGAAGACAGATCATCAGTAATGAACAGTGAGTGGACCAGCCTCAGTCCAGAGAGCACACTTCGAATGGTAATAGAACTCTATATAAAACATACCACACACACACACACACACACAGCCACACACACACACTACAATTTAATTTTCTAAAATTTTGTTTAATAAGATGTTTAGCAAGGTTTCTAGTTATAAGGTCAATGAGCAGAGGTCAATTGCATTTTTTTTAATAAAAAGTTGAAAATTTAAAATAACACATTATTTGTAATATTTAAAAAATAAACACTGTCTAGAAAGAAATCTAACAAAAGTTATAGAAGAGCTATATTATAATGCATTAAATATTTATATAAACCAATGAAAAACTCAGTATTATGAAGATATCTGTATTCCACATATTGACTTGGGGATTCAGTTCAGTGTCAATGAAATCATAACCAGCTATTTTGTGGAAATTGATAGACTGATTCTAAATTTTAATATTAGAACAAAGAGCCAAGTGTAAGCAAAATTTTCCTATAAAAGAAGTCCAAGTAGGGAGAGGATGTATTATATAGTTTTATTAAATAAAGCATTATGGTATTAGTACTCAAGTATAAATAAATGGACCAATATATTTATGAAAATATAACAGAAATGGCATTACAGATCATAAAGGAAAAGATGGGCTATTCTACTATTTCTCGTTCCAATATGATTCAGCTGTCAGACTTAGTTTTGCTTTTGTGTTCTGTGGTGGGTTTTAACATTTTCCATCCCTTGTCTCTGGTTTTCAACAAAATTACTATGCTTCATCTAGGTGTGGTTTGTTTTGCATTTATCTAACTTTGAGTTCATTGTGATTGGTATCACTCAGCAAAATTTTGATAATTCTCAACCATTATTTTTTTGAAAATTTTTTAATACAACAAGTTCTTATTAGTTATCTATTTTATACATATTGGTGTATATATGTCAATACCAATCTCCCAAATCATCCCACCACCACCACGCCTGCCCCCACCCCACTTTCCCCCCTTGGTGTCCATATGTTTGTTATCTACATGATTGTCTCTACTTCTGCCTTGCAAACCAGTTAATCTGTACCATTTTTCTAGATTCCACATATATGCATTAATATACAACATTTGTTTTTCTCTTTCTGACTTACTTCACTCTGTATGACAGTCTCTAGGTCCATCCACGTCTCTACAAATGACCCAATTTTGTTCCTTTTAATGGCTGAGTAATATTCCATTGCATATATGTACCACATCTTCTTTATTCATTCATCTGTCGATGGACATTTAGGTCGCTTCCATGACCTGGCTATTGTAAACAGTGCTGCAATGAACATTGGGGTGCATGGGTCTTTTTGAATTATGGTTTTCTCTGGGTATATGCCCAGTAGTGGGGTTGCTGGGTCATATGGTAATTCTATTTTTAGTTTTTTAAGAAACCTCCATACTGTTCTCCATAGTGGCTGTATCAATTTACATTCCCACAAAGAGGGCAAGAGGGTTCCCTTTTCTCCACACCCTCTCCAGCATTTGTTGTTTGTAGATTTCCTGATGATGGCCATTCTGACCAGTGTGAGGTGATGCCTCATTGTAGTTTTGATATGCATTTCTCTAGTAATTATTGATGTTGAGCAGCTTTTCATGTGCCTCTTGGCCATCTGTATGTCTTCTTTGGAGAAATGTCTATTTAGGTCTTCTGCCCAGTTTTTGATTGGATTGTTTGTTTTTTTTAATATTGACCTGCATGAGCTGTTTATATATTTTGGAAATTAATCCTTTGTCCAATGATTCATTTGCAAATATTTTCTCCCTTTCTGAGGGTTGTCTTTTCATCTTGTTTATATTTTCCTTTGCTTTGCAAAAGCTTTTAAGTTTCATTAGGTCCCATTTGTTTATTTTTGTTTTTATGTCCATTACTCTAGGAGGTGGGTCAAAAAAAATCTTGCTGTGATTTATGTCAAAGAGTGTTCTTCCTATGTTTTCCTCTAAGAGTTTTATAGTGTCCTGTCTTACATTTAGGTCTTTAATCCATTTTGAGATTATTTTTGTGTATGGTGTTAGGGAGTGTTCTAATTTCATTCTTTTACATGTAGCTATCCAGTTTTCCCAGCACCACTTATTGAAGAGGCTGTCTTTTCTCCATTGTATATCCTTGCCT
The DNA here is from genome assembly GCF_949987535.1 of Balaenoptera acutorostrata. Taxonomy (NCBI): domain Eukaryota; kingdom Metazoa; phylum Chordata; class Mammalia; order Artiodactyla; family Balaenopteridae; genus Balaenoptera; species Balaenoptera acutorostrata. The sequence continues at coordinate 112,354,194 of NC_080067.1, forward strand.
CCTTTGCCATAGATTAGTTGACCATTGGTGTGTGGGTTTAACTCTGGGCTTCCTATCCTGTTCCACTGACCTACATTTCTGTTTTTTGTGCCATTACCAAACTCTCTTGATTGCTGCAGCTTTGTAGTATAGGCTGAGGTCAGGGAGTCTGATTCCTCCAGATCTGTATTATTCCCTCAAGATTGATTTGGTTATTGGGGGTCTTTTGTGTCTCCATACAAATTTAAAAATTTTTTGTTCAGGATCTGTAAAAAATGCATTGGTAATTTGATAGGGATTCCATTGAATCTGCAGATTGCTTTGGGTAGTATGGTCATTTTCACAGTATTGATTCTTCCAATCAAAGAACATGGTATATCTCTCTATCTGTTTGTGTCATCTTTGATTTCTTTCATCAGTGTCTTATACTTTTCTGAGTACAGGTCTTTTACCTCCTTAGGTAGGTTTATTCCTAGGTATTTTATTCTTTTTGTTGCAGTGGTGAATGGGATTGTTTCCTTAATTTCTCTTTCTGATCTTTCGTTGTTAGTGTATAGAAATGCAAGAGATTTCTGTGTGTTAATTTTATATCCTGCAACTTTACCAAATTCATTGATTAGCTCTAGTAGTTTTCTGGTGGCATCTTAGTATGTATAGTATGTCATCTGCAAACAGTGACAGTTTTACTTCTTCATTTCCAATTTGGATTCCTTTTATTTCTTTTTCTTCTCTGATTGCCATGGCCAGGACTTCCAAAACTATGTTGAATAATAGTGGCAAGAGTGGACATCCTTGTTTTGTTCCTGATCTTAGAGGAAATGCTTTCAGTTTTTCACCATTGAGAATGATGTTTGCTGTGGGTTTGTCATATATGGCCTTTATTATGTTGAGGTAGGTTCCCTCATATGCCCACTTTCTAGAGAGTTTTTATCATAAATTGGTGTTGAATTTTGCCAAAAGCTTTTTCTGCATCTGTTGAGCTGATCGTATGGTTTTTATTCTTCTATTTGTTAATATAGTGTATCACATTGATTGATTTGCAAATACTGAAGAATCCTTTTATTCCTGGGATAAATCCCACCTGATCATGGTGTATGATCCTTTTAATGTGTTGTTGGATTCCATTTGCTAGTATTGTGTTGAAATTTTTGCATCTATATTCATCAGTTATATTGGTCTGCAATTTTCTTTTTTTCTGGTACCTTTGTCTGGTTTTGGTATCAGCGTGTTGATGGCCTTGTAGAATGAGTTTGGGAGTGCTCCTTCCTCTACAGTTTTTTGGAAGAGTTTGAGAAGGATGGGTGTTAGCTCTTCTCTAAATGTTTGATAGAATTCACCTCTGAAGCCATCTGGTCCTGAACTTTTGTTTATTGGGAGACTTTTAATCACAGTTTCAATTTCATTACTTGTGATTGGTCTGTTCATATTTTCCATTTCTTCCTGGTTCAGTCTTGGAAGGTTATACCATTCTAAGAATTTGTTCATTTCTTCCAGGTTGTCCATTTTATTGGCATAGAGTTGCTTGTAGTAATCTCTCCTGATCCTTTGTATTTTTGCAGTGTCAGTTGTTACTTCTCCTTTTTCATTTCTAATTTTATTGATTTGAGTCCTCTCCCTCTTTTTCTTCATGAGTCTGGCTAAAGGTTTATCAATTTCGTTTATCTTCTCAAGGAACCAGCTTTTAGTTTTATTGATCTTTGCTATTGTTTTCTTTGTTTCTCTTTCATGTATTTCTGCTCTGATCTTTATGATTTCTTTCCTTCTACTAACTTTGGGTTTTGTTTGTTTTTCTTTCTCTAGTTCCTTTTGGTACAAGGTTAGATTGTTTACGTGAGATTTTTCTTGTTTCTTAAGGTAGGATTGTATTGCTATAAACTTCCCTTTTAGAACTGCTTTTGCTGCATCCCATAGGTGTTGGATCATCGTGTTTTCATTGTCATTTGTCTCTTGGTATTTTTTGATTTCCTCTTTGATTTCTTCAGTGATCTCTTGGTTATTTAGTAACGTATTGTTGAACCTCCATGTGTTTGTGTTTTTTATATTTTTTTCCCGTAATTTATTTCTAATCCCATAGTGTTGTGGTCAGAAAAGATGCTTGATATGATTTCAATTTTCTTAAATTTACCCAGTTTTGATTTGTGACCCAGGATGTGATCTATCCTGGAGAATGTTCCATGTGCACTTGAGAAGAAACTGTAATCTGCTGTTTTTGGGTGGAATATCCTATAAATATCAATTAAATCTATCTTCTCTATTGTGTCATTTAAAGCTTGTGTTTCCTTATTATTTTTCTGTCAGGATGATCTGTCCATTGGTGTAAGTGAAGTGTTAAAGTCTCCCACTATTATTGTGTTACTGTTGATTTCCTCTTTTATAGCTGTTAGCATTTGCCTTATATATTGAGGTGCTCCTATGTTGGGTGCATATATATTTATAATTGTTATATCTTCTTCTTGGATTGATCCCTTGGTCATCATGTAGTGTCCTTCCTTGTCTCTTGTAACATTCTTTATTTTAAAGTCTATCTTACCTGGTATGAGTATTGCTACTCCAGCTTTCTTTTGATTTCCGTTTGAATGGAATATCTTTTTCCATCCCCTCACTGTCAGTCTGTATGTGTCCCTAGGTCTGAAGTGGGTCTCTTGTAGACAGCCTATATATGGGTCTTCTTTTTGTATCCATTCAGCCCGGCTATGTTTTTTGGTTGGAGCATTTAATCCATTTACATTTAAGGTAATCATCAATATGTGTATTCCTATTCCCATTTTCTTAATTGCTTTGGGTTTGTTTTTGTAGGTCCTTTTCTTCTCTTGTGTTTCACAGTTAGAGAAGTTCCTTTAGCATTTGTTGTAAAGCTAGTTTGGTGGTGCTGAATTCTCTTAGCTTTTGCTTGTCTGTGAAGCTTTTGATTGTTGAATCTGAATGAGATCCTTGCTGGGTAGAGTAATCTTGGTTGTAGGTTTTTCTCTTTCATCACTAAATATATCGTGACACTCCCTTCTGGCTTGTAGCGTTTCTGCTGAGAAATCAGCTGTTAACCTTATGGGGGTTCCCTTGTATGTTATTTGTCATTCTTCCCTTGTTGCTTTTTAATAGTTTTTCTTTGTCTTTAAGTTTTGTCAGTTTGATTACTATGTGTCTCGGCATGTTTCTTCTTGGCTTTATCCTGCCTGGGACTCTCTGCACTTCTGGACTTGGATGGCTATTTCCTTTCCCATGCTTGGGAAGTTTTCAAATATAATCTCTTCAAATATTTTCTTGGGTCCTTTCTCTCTCTCCTCCTTCTGGGACCCCTATAATGCAAATGTTGTTGTGTTTAATATTGTCCCAGAGGTCTCTTAGGCTGTCTTTTCATTGTTTTTTCTTTAGTCTCTTCCATAGCAGTGAATTCCACCATTCTGTCTTCCAGGTTACTTATCCGTTCTTCTGACTCAGTTATTCTGCTATTGATTCCTTCTAGTGTGTTTTTCATTTCAGTTATTGTATTGTTCATCTCCATTTGTTTGTTCCTTAATCCTCCTAGGTGTTTGTTCTTTAACTCTTCTAGGTCTTTTTTAAACGTTTCTTGCATCTTCTCGATCTTTGCCTCCATTCTTATTCCGAGGTCCTGGATCATCTTCACTATCATTATTCTGAATTCTTTCTCTGGAAGGTTGCCTATCTCCACTTCATTTAGTTGTTTTTCTGGGGTTTTATCTTGTTCCTTCGTCTGGTACATAGCCCTCTGCCTTTTCATTTTGTCTATCTTTCTGTAAATGTGGTTTTCGTTCCACAGGCTGCAAGATTGTAGTACTTCTTTCTTCTGCTGTCTGCCCTCTGGTGGATGAGACTATCTAAGAGGATTGTCAGTCATTATGTCTTCAAATGTTACATCTGTTTCATTTTTATCCTGTCTCTTCTGAGACTCCAATTACAAGTATGATAGACATTTCACTACATCCTCCATGTCTCTTGTTCATTTTTAATATATTCTTTCTTTTCATCTCCTCATGCTTTTTTTCTCAACATTTCTCCTGTCCTATATTCCCATTTTCTATTTTTTACAGCTTTAACTATTCTATTAATTTCATCCTTCACAGTCTTAGTTTCTGTTATTTGTACATTTCTGCTGTAGAAGTTCCATTTGATTCTTTTTGGAAGATCAAGACTTCTGCCGGAAGTATCAAACTTCTCTTTCTTGCATTTTTTTAACATCTTAAGCAGAGTTTTATTTGTTTAATCTACATGTAATACTTTCCTCATCTATATTCCCTGTGAATCTGTTTCTAATATCAAATTGTCTAGCTCTATATGGGTGATTATTTTTGATTAAATGCTGGAAATTATAGATAAAAATAGTAGAGATAACTTGAGCTCTGAAATAATTTGAGTTCTGCACATTTATATTTTCTTCTCTTAGAGGGCTAAGGTCAATAGCAATCTCAAATCAACTTAATCCAATCTAGTTTTGGAATAATTTGAAGCTGTGCTTCAGTCTTAGTTAGGATGGTTTGTTTCCAGCTAACCTGTACACCTAAGGCATAGAACTTTGCTTTCCTTTCATAGTGCCTATTGGGTTTATCAGTGCTCCTACTCCTTGGTAAGTCATGAATTTCAATTTTTTTCCTCTTAACCTTGTGATTAAAGTTTCTCTCAAATTCTAAGCCTGATAAGACAAAAAAAAAAAAAAAAAAACAAATGCCCCAAATGTTTATAGAAAAGTTTTTTTTGTCCTTTCAGATTTTGACTCTGTCACTGCTTATAACCACGTAGCTGCATATATTACAACATATATTTTAATATATATTTTCTAGATTTTCTGTTTGTTCTCATTATATGGATTTGTTCATTACCTAATTCATTGTTACAGGGAAAAGAACTCTGGTAACTTTTTTTTTTTGAACCTGAAAACTAGACACTGCTCCTAACATTTCACTACAGTTGAACTGTGTTTTACATGACTATATTTTAAGGCTATAAATGTCTGTAGGCTAAAATTTTCCATATTTTTACTCTAAGTTTATTTTTATTGTTACATGGGCATCCAAACAATATTGTTGCTAATATAAATTGATGATTCAGTTGAAACAGGGACAAGTTCTACTAACTTTAACCATTAACATTGCTGCCCAGGTCTACTGATTGGTTTCAACAGAAAAATGTGTGCTCCAACATCTTCTGCTGACTTCTTCATTTTCTTAAAAACCAATTTACTTGCAGATAGGGACAGAAAGGCAGTGTATGCATACTGGTGAGAATTATGAAACAAAGATTAATGAATGGTGCTTGTCAAAGATTTGCTGAAGTTATGTATTTTGCACAGGTTTCCTGATAAAGCAGTCATGCATTCATTCAGTCTATAGAGTTTAGGACATAAAAATGGAATCATGTCAGATGAGTGAGCTAAGGAAATGTGAGCACTTGAATGGTAACAATGCATTCCACATACTTCACCTTAATAAAGGCTGGCAAGTCACCCTTCTTAGACCTCATTTTCCCCCCTGTCAGCTGAATATGGGTAACAGTTCTAAGAGATAAAGGATAGGAATGGTATGCAAAACACTTCAACTTTTAATTTACTCTCAAAGCTCTGTTTGACTTTTCAGCATGCCTGCTATGGTGCCAACAGGTAATTTAAGAGAAATTAATCTGCATTTTAAAAACTAACTATAGATACATTTAAAATGATCATATAAACTGTAGTTACAATTCATAGTACCAGTATAATAGGCCTTTAGTGTTTGTTGATATCAGATGAATAATTTTGAAAATATTGGAAGCAAGATTTAAGTTTTCATTGTAGCACGTTGTTCTCTTTACTTACATTTAGTGAACTGTATCCTAATTAGCTTCTAACTAAACTATTAGTAGCTTACTTTGGATGCCAAGCCAACTATACATCAATAACAAATTATTACTCCAATATTCAAACCTTGAAAGATTCATAATACATCCTGTAATATCATTTCCTTTCCTTGGTCAAAAGGACTAGCAAGAATATTGGGCAGTGACAAAAATCTTTCTTTATAGAGCAAGACACTTGTTTATCTAGAATGGAAATCACAGTTTCAAGATAAATCCAGATCTCCATCTAAATATCACCTCTGTTTTAGGGTTATTTCATTTCAAAATATTTATTCACCATTTGGTTGCAGGGGAGGGGAGTTGGGAAGTGAGTAAAATGAGTAAAGGGGGTCAAGAGGTACAAACATCCAGTTATAAAATAAATAAGTCATGGGATGTAATGTACAGCATGGTGACTATAGTCAACAATATTGTATTTCATATTTGAAAGTTGCTAAGAGAGTAGATCTTAAAAGCTCTCATCACACACACAAAAATTGTATCTTTATATGGTGATGGATGGTAACTAGACTTATTGGGGTGATCATTTCACAGGATATACAAATATAGAATTATTATAATGTATACATAAAACTACTATAATGTTATTGTCAATTATACCTCAGTATAAGAAATAATACTAAAATAAAGAACAAGCAGCAATCTACTAACCAAAAAGAAACAAATATTTTATATTGTTAATAAAAAAGTATCATGTTCTTAAATAAAACTTTATACCTCATCATTTTTATGATAAATTGACATTTTGTTTGTATCAACATCTTATTAGACATTTAAAGATTTAAAGATAAATCAAGTTAGAAGTATTTATGATAAGATGAGAATAAAATTTTAACTTTCTCTGAGAATTTAAAACCACTATTTACATATTTTTAGAATTAAAAAAAATTTGTTAGAGGTTGATGAAGTGATGACAAATTCAGTGAAGTTAGAAAACAAACAAGAAAATGTATAAATAAGAAAAATACATTAGCTGTTAAAGCAATAGGGCCACTGAGCTATTTGTGAGTCATAGCTGCTGAGGGACTAGATATTTGATAGAGCCACACAGGAAGTTTTCTGACAGTTATTTTTCTACATGACAAGAAAAAACTTTTACCTTGGACTCTAAGAAATAGCTGTCTCACTAATAATAATAATACAGTAATAATAATTTAACTTCCCTCCCTTTTCCCAGCCACCCTTACAGCTTACTTTAGCAAGAAGAAAGTTGACCTGAAGAAGAGAATATAGCTACCACCACACAGGGTGATAGTGACATGTTAATAGGTGAATGAGATAAAAGGGCTGATGGTTGCAATCAAGCTTAAGTGGTTCCTTTTGTTTTTTAAATTTTTTTACTGTAGAACTTCTTAAAGCATGTACTAAAGACATGAGTGTAGATTATGAATCTCTGTGAGAAAATACAGGATACAAACAATATTTATTAGGTTTTTATGACCACATGTGGTTAGAAGATTTCTAAGATGGCCCCCCAAGATTCCAAGGTCCCTAATAACACATGTCCCCTGTTATTAAATCAAACACTACTTTAGGTTCTGCTATGAAAGTCTTCTGCAGTTGTAATTAAGTTTCCAAATCAATTGTCTTTAAGGTAGGGAGATAATCCAAGGGACCTGATTTGATAGGTGAGGACTTTAAAAAGAGAGAGTTTTCTTTAGCTCATTGCAGGAAAGAAAATCAGAGATTTGAAGCACAAGACAAGTATAATGTTTTGTTTCTGACTTGAAGATAGACGTGGCCACATGACAAGGAATGCATGTGACCTCTAGAAGCTGAAGTAGCCCCTGGCTGACAGCCATCAAGTAAACAGGGGTCTCAGTCCTTCAACCACAGGGAACTGAATTCTGGCAACAAGAATGACTTGGAAGCAAAATTTTCCCCAGAGTCTGTGGATGAAAATTCAGACTGGCCAATGATTTTATTCCTTCTTGCAGTACCATGAGCAGAGGACCAAGCACACCATGGTGGATTTCTGACTTAGAGAACTGTGAGCTAATAAACGGGTGTTGTTTTAAGCCATTGTGGCAATGGTAATTTATTTTTCAGCAAAAGAAAACTAACACACACAGAAATCATACCTCACTTTTTTTTAAATTTAAGGAATGTATTAACTTCTGTATGTTATTTCCCCAAAGTCTAACTTATTTATTACCTATAAAGAAAATGTGGACATGCAGTATCACAGAACAATACCTAGCATTTTGCAAAGCATATTGAAAACACTTGAATATCATTTACTCTTTATCAGTTGACTTTTTAACCCTCTAAGGCCCTTCATTTCCGGGCTCTTCTAATTCCTTTCCCTTTGGCCAATTCTTGTCAGAGTTCATTTCTTTTGGTTGATGCATTATAAAGACAGAAAATAATCAGGAACGCAACTAACACTACCGTTCTTTCCAACCGTTTCCCTTAGAGCCACAATTCAGTAGGCACACGATGTGCCTTCCAATTTATTATAGAAGATAATTTTATCAAATGTTTTACAAAGTAATAACAGGGTGCCATAGTCTTCCAACTTACTGTGTTTGTTTTTTCTCTGCCCATCAATTGACAGCTAATCCAGAGACAGGTTAGAGACTTTATGGCAGCACTCCATTAAAGGTACCAATTTCAAATGAGGCTAATTGCTAAAATAAGAAAATTCTAAAATTTCAATGGCCTAACACAGTAAAAGTTTATTTGGTGCTGATCTAATGATTCAGCGCAGGGCCAGATTAACAAAATTAAGTGTGAGGGAGGTTGTTGGAGGTATAAATATGTTCCACACAATGTTTCAGGGACCGAAGCTGCTAGACACTGTGCCATCTTCAGCAGTTAAACTCCATGGTTTACTTGAGTGTCAATATCCAGCTGGTGGATGAGGGGAAACATGTAAGGGGATTACATGGGAAACATTTTATGGGGTAGGCCATATAAGTGGTGCAATTCTGTTTGCCAACATTCTTTTGCCTTTAATTTAGTCACATGACCACCACCAGCAATGCCAGACAGTGTAACCAAGCAGTGGGTTCATCAAGAAGAGGAAACAATTTGAGGGATGAGGCAGACATTTCCATCTCAGTATAACTTTCCATCTCTTCAAGTTTTTATTGAGTTGTTAATTATCTTTAAATTGTTAAATCCCTTAATTCTCTTAATTTCCTTAAGGATTACAGTTGTATGTTACCTAAAACTTTTGTATAGAATCTATATGTAATAGTCTGATTGCTTCTAAAATGATTCCCCATATCTATTATCAAAAGTCTATTTTATAAACTAGACCATAGATACCAGAATATATTTGAAGAAATATGAGTGATATTCCATTCTAACCATATATTTTATTTTTTTAATTTTTTCATAGCATAAGTTTTTGTGTTAATTTTTATTTTATATTGGAGTATAGTTGATTAACAATGTTGTGTTAGTTTCAGGTGTACAACAAAGTGATTCAGTTATATATATATTGAATACATGTATATATTCTTTTTCAAATTCTTTCCACATTTAGATTATTACAAAGTATTGAGCAGACTTCCTTGTGCTATACAGTAGGTTCTTACTGGTTATCTATTTTAAGTATAGTAGTGTCTACAATCCCAAACTCCCAATCTATCCCTCCCTCCCACCTTTCGCCCTGGTAACCCTAAGTTCATTCTCTAAGTCTGTGAGTCTGTTTCTGTTTTGTAAATAAGATCATTTGAATCAATTTTTTCAAGATTCTGCATATAAGTAATATCATATGATATTTGCCTTCCTTTGTCCGACTTACTTCACTTAGTATGATAATCTCCAGGTCCATCCATGCTGCTGCAAATGGCATTATTTCATTCTTTTCAATGGTTGAGTAATATTCCATTGTATATATATCTTTGTACCACATCTTTTTCCTTTCATCTATTGATGGACATTTAGGTTGCTTCCATGTCTTGGCTATTGTAAACAGTGCTGCCATGAATATTGAGGTGCATGTATCCTTTCGAACTATGTTTTCCCAGATATATGCCCAGGAGTGGGATTGCTGGATAACATGGTAGCTCTATTTTAGTTTCTTAAGGAACCTCCATACTGTTCTCCATAGAGGCTGTACCAATTTACATTCCAACCAACAGTGTAGGAGGATTCCCTTTTCTCCATGCCCTTTCCAGCATTTATTGTTTGTAGACTTTTTGATGATGGCTATTCTGACTGGTGTGAGGTGATATCTCATTGTAGTTTTGATTTGCATTTCTCTAATAATTAGCGATGCCAAGCATTTTTTCATGTGCCTCTTGACCATCTGTATGTCTTCTTTGGAGAAATATCTATTTAGGTCTCCTGCCCATTTTCTGATTGGGTTTTTTTTTTTTTTTAATTGAGCCATATGAGCTGTTTGTACATTTTTGAGATTAATCCCTTGTCAGTCACATTGTTTGCAAATATTTTCTCCCAATCGGTGGGTTGTCTTTTCATTTTGTTTATGGTTTTCTTTGCTGTGCAAAAGCTTTTGAGTTTAATTAGGTTCCATTTGTTTATTTTTCTTTTGATTTCCATTATTCTAGGAGACAGACAATGAAAGATATTGCTGTGATTTATGTCAAAGTGTGTTCTGCCTATATTTTCCTCTAAGAATTTTATAATATCTGGTCTTACATTTAGGTCCTTAATCCATTTTGAGTTTATTTTTGTGTATGGTGTTAAAGAATATCCTAATTTCAGTTTTTTTTTTTTTCAATACAGCTGTCCAGCTTTCTTAGCACCATTTATTGAAAAGACTGTAATTCCTCCATTGTATAGTCTTGCCTTCTTTGTTGTAGATTAATTGACCATAGGTGCATGGGTTTATTTCTGGGTTTTCTATCCTGTACCATAGATCTATATTTCTGTATTTGTGCCAGTTCCACACTGTTTTTATGACTATAGCTTTGTAGCATAGTTTGAAGTCAGAGAGCCTGATTCCTCCAACTCCATTTTTCTTTCTCAAGATGGCTTTGACTATTCAGGGTCTTTTGTGTCTCCATAGAAATTTAAAATTTTTTTGTTATACTTCTGTGAAAAATGCCATTGGTAATTTGATACAGATTGCATTGAGTCTGTAGATTACCTTGTGTAGTATAGTCATTTTGACAATATTGATTCTTCCCATCCAAGAACATGGTATATCTTTCCATCTGTTTTTGTTATCTTCTATTACTTTCATCAGCATCTTATAGTTTTCAGACTGCAGGTCTTTTGTTTCCTTAGGTAGATTTATTCCTAGATATTCTATTCTTTCTGATGTGATCGTAAAAGGATTGTTTCTTGAATTTCTCTTTCTGATCTTTCATTGTTAGTGTATAGAATTGCAACAGATTTTTGTGTATTAATTTTCCATCCTGCAACTTTACCAAATTCATTGATGAGTTCTAGAAGTTTTCTTTTAGCATCTTTAGGATTTTCTGTGTATAGTATCATGTCATCTGCAAATAGTGACAGTTTTACTTCTTCTTTTCCAATTTGGATTCCCTTTATTTCTTTTTCTTCTCTCATTGCTGTGGCTAGGACTTCCACAACTATGTTGATAAAAGTGGTGGGAGTGGACATCCTTATCTTGCTCCTGATCTTAGAGGAAATGCTTTCATATTTTCACTGTTGAGTATGATGTTAGATGTAGGTTTGTCATATATGGCCTTTCTTATGTTGAGGTATGTTCCCTCTATACCCACTTTCTGGAGAGTTTTCATCATAAATGGGTGTTTAATTTTGTCAAAAGCTTTTTCTGCATCTATTGAGGTGATCATATGGTTTTTATTCTTCAATTTGTTAATGTGGTGTATATCACTGATTGATTTGTGGATATTGAAAAATCCTTGCATCTCTGGGATAAATCCCAGTTGATTATGGTGTATAATCCTTTTAAGGTATTGTTGGATTAGGTATGTTAGTATTTTATTGAGGATTTTTGCGTCTATGTTCATCAGTGATACTGGCCTATAATTTTCTTTTTTTGTAGTATCTTTGTCTGGTTTTTGTTTCAGGGTGATGACCTCATAGAATGAGTTTGGGAGTGTTCCTTCCTTTATAATTTTTTGCGAATAGTTTCAGAAGGATAGGTGTTATCTCCTCTCTAAATGTTCGATAGAATTTGCCTGTGAAACCATCTGGTCCTGGACTTTTGTTTGCTGGGAGTTTTTTCATCACTGTTTCAATTTCATTACTTGTGATTGGTCTGTTCATATTTTCTATTTCTTCCTGGTTCAGTCTTGGGAGATTGTACCTTTCTAAGAATTTGTCCATTTTTTTCTAGGTTGTCCATTTTATTGGCATATAGTTGCTTGTAATAGTCTCTTATGATCCTTTGTATTTCTGTGGTGTCTGTTGTATATTCTCCTTTTTCATTTCTAATTTTATTGATTTGAGCCCTCCCCTTCTTCTTCTTGATGAGTCTAGCTAAACGTTTATCAAATTTGTTTATCTTTTCAAAGAACCAACTCTTTGTTTCATTGATTTTTGCTATTGTTTTCTTCATTTCTATTTCATTTATTTCTGCTCTGATACTTATGGTTTCTTTCCTTCTACTAATTTTGGATTTTGTTTGTTCTTCTTTCTCTAGTTGCTTTAGGTGTAAGTTTAGTTTGTTTATTTGAGATTTTTCTTGTTTCCTGAAGTAAGATTGGATTGCTATAATCTTCTCTCTTAGAACAGTTTTTGCTGCATCCCATAGGTTTTGGATCATCATGCTTTGGTTTTCATTTGTCTCTAGGTATTTTTTGATTTCCTCTCTGATTTCTTCAGTGATCCATTGGTTGTTCAGTAGTATAGTGTTTAGCTGCCACGTGTTTGTGTTTTTTACAGTTTTTTTCTTGTAGTTGATTTCTAATCTCATAGCATTGTGGTCAGAAAAGATGCTTGATATGATTTCAATTTTCTTAAATTTACTGAGGCTCGCTTTGTGACCCAGCCTGTGATCAATCCTGGAGAATGTTCCATTTGCATTTGAGAAGAGTGTGTATTCTGCTGCTTTGGGGTGAAATGTTCTCTACATATCAATTAAGACCATCTGGTCTAATGTGTCATTTTAGGCCTGTTTTTCCTTATTGATCTTCTATCGGGATGATCTGTCCATTGATGAGAGTGGGGTGTTAAAGTCCCCCACTAATATTGTGTTACTGTTGATTTCTCCTTCAATGGCTGTTAGTATTTTCCTTATATATTGAGGTGCTCCTATGTTGGGTGCATAAATATTTACAATTGTTATATCTTCTTCTTGGATTGATCCCTTGATCATTATGTAGTGTCCTTCTTTGTCTCTTGTAATAGTCTTTATTTTAAAGTCTATTTTACCTGATATGAGTATTGCTACTCCAGCTTTCTTTTGATTTTCATTTGCATGGAATACCTTTTTTCCATCCCCTCACTTTCAGCCTGTATGTGTCCCTAGATCTGAAGACAGCATATATATGGGTCTTGTTTTTGTATCCATTCAGCCAGTTTATATCTTTTGGTTGGAACATTTAATCCATTTACATTTAAGGTAATTATTGATATGTTTGTTCTTATTTCCATTTTGTTAATTGTTTTGGATTTGTTTTTGTAGGTGTTTTTTTTTTCCCTTCCTCTTTTGTTCTCTTCTCATGTGATTTGATGACTAACTTTAGTATGTGCTTGGATTCCTTTTCTTTTGTGTGTGTGTATCTATTGTAGATTTTTGGTTTTCAGTTACCATGAGTTTTGATATAGTTGTCTATATATAAACAATATTGTTTTAAGTTGCTAGTCTTTTCATTTCAAATGCATTTCCAATATCTTGCATTTGTGCTCTCCTCTTCTCCCAGTTGCTGGTTTTGATATCATATTTGTGTGCAGATGATTTCCTACTTTTATTTATGTTTGCCTTTACCAATGAGCTTTTCCATTCATAATTTTCTTGGTTCTTGTTGTGACCTTTTCTTTTCTGCCTAGAGAAGTTCCTTTAGCAATTGTTGTAATTCTGGTCTAGTGGTGTTGAATTCTCTTAGGTTTTACTTGTCTGTAAAGCTTTTGATTTCTCCGTTGAATCTGAATGAGAGCCTCTCTGGGTATAGTATTCTTGGTTGTAGCTTCTTCCCTTTCATCACTTTAAATATATTGTCCCACTCTCTTCTGGCCTGCAGAGTTTCTGCTGAGAAATCAGCTGATAATCTTATGGGAGTTCCCTTATATGTTATTTGTTGCTTTCCCCTTGTTGCTTTTAATAATTTCTCTTTGTGTTTAATTTTTGTCAGCTTGATTACTGTGTGTTCACAGTATATGTTCTTTCTTGGGTTTATCCTGCCTGGGACTTTCTGTGCTTCCTGAACTTGGGTGACTGTTTCCTTTCCCATGTTAGGGAAGTTTTCAGCTATTATCTCTTCAAATATTTTCTCAGGTCTTTTCTCTCTCTCTTCTTCTGGGACCCCTATAATGTGAATGTTGGTGTTATTTAATGTTGTCCCAGAGGTATCTTAGACTATCCTTATGTTTTTTTTCATTCTTTTTTCTTTATTCTGTTCTGTGGCAGTAATTTCCACCATTCTGTCTTCCAGCTCACTTAACCGTTCTTCTGCCTCAGTTATTCTGCTATTGATTCCTTCTAGTGTATTTTTCATTTCAGTTATTGTATTGTTCATTTCCATCTGTTGGTTCTTTATTTCTTCTAGGTCTTTGTTAAACATTTCTTGTATCTTCTTGATCTGTGCCTCCATTCTTTTTCTGAGATCCTGGATCATCTTTACTATAATTACTCTGAGTTTGTTTTCAGGTAGATTGCCTATCTCCATTTCACTTAGTTGTTCTTCTCAGGTTTTATCTTCTTCCTTCATCTGGGACAAATTCCTCTGCCATCTCATTTTGTCTAAATTTCTGTGATTGTGGTTTGCATTCCACAGGCTGCAGGGTTGTAGTTCTTCTTGCCTCTGCTGTCTGCTCTCTGGTGGATGAGGCTGTCTAAGAGGCTTGTACAGGCTTCCTGGTGGGAGGGACTGGTACCTGCCCACTGGTGTTTGGGGTGGGTTTTGTCCCTCTGGTGGGCAGGGTTGTGTCAGGTGGTGTTTTTGAGGCAGCTGTTTACTCATCAAGACTTTAAGCAGCCTGTCTGCTGATGAGTGGGTCTGTGTTCCTGCCCTTTTGGTTGTTTGGCCTGAGGCATCCCACCACTGAAGCCTACAGGTTTTGGGGAAGGACCACATCTTGATGAGAAAATGGGAGCCTCCAGGAAGGCTCATGCCAATGAGTACTTGCCAAAAGTGCCAGAGTCACACCCTTGCCTCTGCTGGAGATCCTCCAATACTAGCAGGTAAGTCTGGCACAGTCTCTTATGAGATCACCACTTTTTACCTGGGTCCTGGTTTGCACCCTCCAAGAGTAGAGTTTCTATTTCCCCCAGTCCTGTGAATTCCTGCAATTAAACCCCACTGGTCTTCAAAGCCAGATTCTCTGGGGGCTTCTCCTCTCATTGCCAGACACCTAGGCTGGGTAGCCTGATGTGGGGTTCAGAACTTTCACTGCTGTGGGAAAACTTCTATGGTATAATTATTTTCCAGTTTGTGGGTCACCAACCTGGCATGTTTGGGATTTGATTTTATCACGATTGTGCCCCTCCTACCATCTCATTGTGGCTTCTTCTTTGTCTTTGGATGAAGGGTATCTTTTTTGGTAGGTTCCATTTTTTTATTGTTAGTGATTGTTCCGCAGTTAGTTGTGATTTTGGTGTTTCCATAAGAAGGGGTGTGCTCATGTCCTTCTACATAACATCTTGTCTCTTCCTCCCCTCTCTAAGCATATATTTTAAACAAATAGATTTCCAAAGGTGTTATGTAAAGACTTTTTAGATAAACATTTTAAAATATTTCCTTTTGAAAATAAAGATATACAAAAATAGAAGGAATAGTACTATGAACCACCACCTACTCATCACTTATTCAGCAATTATTAACTTATGGCCAAAAAAGAAGTGTATTTTGAGTGAATAATAATACTCCATTTTTGTAAGGTATTGCAATTTTGGAATAATATTTTATTTAGTCAAGGGGGATTATTTAATAGTCACAAATGTGTTGTCATTGGATACATGTTTTAAAATTTGATGGTTTAATAATTCAATGTGTACATT
Organism: Balaenoptera acutorostrata; assembly: GCF_949987535.1. NCBI lineage: Eukaryota > Metazoa > Chordata > Mammalia > Artiodactyla > Balaenopteridae > Balaenoptera > Balaenoptera acutorostrata. The sequence continues at coordinate 112,370,086 of NC_080067.1, forward strand.
ATGAAATAAGAGATTACCTACTAATACTGTGCACAAGACATAAAAGTGACTCAACCTTTTATGTAAATTTATAAGAGATACTTTGAACTATACTATTATTTTCAGTGCTCTTTGGTTTGCCTGGGAGTTTTAGTAATTTTAAAAGCCAAAGTCCACACATCACCTCAAAGGAAGGCATTTTTCTAATATCTACAGAGAAGATACAGTTGAATGTGATGCTGTCTTAACTCTCAAGAAATGTACTAGTGAGATAATATAGATAAATAAAACATAATAGAAAATATTATAAATTCAGTCGGAGAGATACCAAACTTATGGGAATCAGAGGAGTAACAGAATATATACTGAAGTGAGGAATGGCTGTAAAAAGTACCATTTGATATGGGCTTCAAAGATTTGGTAAATATGCAACCATATGAAATTAGAAAATATTATAATAAGAAATATACATACACATAACTTCTATTGGATTGTCCCTAAGCAAGGTATTGAATGAAAAATTCTTAATAATCGGATTTTCTGGTGATGAACATTGGACTGACAAATTGTTTTAAATTTCATAAATATTTTGGAATATAGGAACCATAAATTTACTAAATCTACTAATGACACAGAGTTTGTAATTTAGTGACGTGACAGAGAGATGGCAGTAAACATCACTACTACTGTATACAAAATAGATAAACAACAAGGACCTACTGTATAGCACAGGGAACTCTATTCAATATCTGGTAATAACCTATAATGGAAAAGAATCTGAAAAAGAATAGATTTGTATATATGTATAACTGAATCACTTTGCTGTACACCTGAAACTAACACAACATTGTAAACCAACTATACTTCAATAAAATAAAAGAAAAAAATCTCAAAAAAACAAAACAAAAAAAAAAAAACATCACTACAAAGCTGTGATGGGATAGAAAATACTGGCAATAAAGTTCAGTATAGACAACACAGCTGATGATGGAGCCTCTATTCTAATCTGACAGGAAGCCAAGATATGTTGCCAAATATTTAATAAAACACCTGGTTAGCAATATTTTAAATAAAGAAGTGTAAATGTACAGAGTATGTTTACATTTATGTTGATTCATTCATTTATTCAATAGTTAATTGCTAATGCCTACCATCTGGGAAAGAGCCTCATATGGATTAGAAAGAAGGAGGAGCTAAATATTGTATTTCAAATCCCAGGAATGAAATTAAAAGTGATTTGTTTGATTTCAAAGAATGTGAAAACAGGGAAGGGAATTGCTTTTATTCCTTATCTCACTTAATGGTAATACTGTTCATCAAGCCTTTCAACTATAATCTTATCAAATGTACCCTAGGTGTGTCTCTAAAAATCTGTTCTCTCCTCTTTCCTTTCGTTGTTGCTGCCTCAGTTCAAGCCTTCAAATCTGCCACTTAAAATATTTTAAAACAAACTTCTAGCTGGTTTCTATACAACCAGTTTATCTAGTTCCGTTTGACTTGTCATGTTGCCACTCCAGTTATGCTTAAAATGCAAATAAATCATCCACTGACCAGTCTTAAAATTGTGTTGGCACCCTGGGCATATAGAATAAAATGTAGGCATAAATTTTGCAGCATAAACCTGATCTACATATTTCAACTTCATTTGCTTCAAATCTCTCCAATCTTCCTACCTCATCTCTTACATTGTGGTCTATGAAACTTTTTACCATACCCTAGACACATTAGGCTCTTTTATAATCTACAGCTTGGCACAATTTGCCCCCCACTGCCTACAGTTATCTCCCATTTTTTTGTATTGAAGTTCTGTTGTAATTGAAGACCCAACTCAGATATCAGTTCCTCATTATGACATTCTTTGCAATACTCAAGAAAAACTAATTGTTCTATTCTCTGTGCACCCTTTGAACTGTATAAGCATCCAAATAAAACCATTTGTTTTTACCTTGTATTAAAATTTGTTGGCTTTTTGGTCTTCTATCTTACTCTAATAAGTGAAATAAGTTCAATGGCCATTTCCATCTATGTTTTTTTTTTTTTTTCTTCTTAAAATCTAACATAGTGCCTAGCATAAAAGAAGTAGTGGCAAATCTTAAGTAAATGAATAAATCTGCTGAAAACAATGGTGTAGTGAAACTCAGTTTTTATTTGTGAATTGTAGAATTTATATTTGCTACTTTTTACTAATCAAGTTTATTTCCTTATTCTAGTGTTAAGTACAGTATCAAGGAGAAAAAGACCAAATTTCGTGAGTAAAATTCATTGACAGTCATATATTTTCTTAACTATGGTTGGAGTTTTGCCTGTTGAAGTAAAATACTCCCTCCTTTCCCACCAATTGTGATTTGTGCCTTCTTAGTAGGCCAATGTAAGGGCAAGGTTTAAAATATATGTTCTATATTTTTACCCTTGGATAGAGTTATTGAAAAAACCTGCAGTGTTCTTATTGAAAAGTCTCCACAAAAGATCAAAATAAACTCAGAAATTGGTGAAGTATGGGGATATTAAATGTACTTTTTTCTAGAGTAGCTTTCAGACTTTAGAAACTTTCATAATTAGAAACTTTTTATAGCTTTTGCCATTCATTTTATATGATACATTTGAAGGCTTAGATTTCTTTGTCTTTTGGACAGTGAAAGAGAGACTTATTCCAGATGGGTGAAAAACTGCACAATTTATTATTATATTTCTGGAATTCATTCTTATTAGTATCACCATTTCTCAGCAAAGTTCTAGAAATATAATTGGTGCCCCTCACCCCCCATACCCAACAAAAATTTCCTATAGTTTCTTTACTCTTCAGCTCTAAGAATTCACATAAAAAGGCTGAGAGGTCATACTGTAAACATGTAAAGTGGTGGTTGATGGAGTGGAGAAGGACAAGTGTAAGTCTTCCCTACCTGCTGAACTCTTACTTCTAAACCAAATCTGCTTAATTATGGAGCTAGGAAAGAAAAGTTAGGAAAGACAGAACAGTGGTAAGATGAGATAAATGGTATGAGAATTTATGTAGCCTATTCTAGAGTAGTCGTGTAACCTCAGTATTAGAATTAAAAAAAATCTTTCTAAAACTATCCAGAGCCCTCTTGAAAGCCATTCCATTATGACTCAAACATCTTATTAGTTGTCTTTTGTTATTGGTTCCAGAAGCGTTTGAGATAGTCATTATAGTTTATTCAATGAATACTCAATTACATATATTATTAACCATTATAAATATCAGTTTGCAATTTTTTATCCCCTATATTTCTAAATGACACTGCATTTTTCTTTCAAATGCTGGCATAGTGTACAGAACACAAAAGTGTATCTATAAGACTAAACAGATTTTACATTATACCAATTAGTCTTTCTAAAATTAAATGTTAACAAATAAAACTCTTTAATAACCTTTAAACATTAATCAATTTTTAGAAAATATTACTGAAAAATAAAGTAGCATTAGCTAAAACTTTTAAGAAAATGCTATAATTCAAATTTTTTAATGAAATAATGACTTTCAGGTATACCTACTTCTTTTCAGTTCTTACCCATATATGCATGTATATTGTCATAAGTATAAAAATACTGTAAATTTTGTTTGTTTAACTTAGCATTATATAGCATGCATTTTCCATTTTGCCATGCATGATGAGCCATTTATTTGATATATTGTAATCTAAGTATTCTTCTCAATGAAATTTTATTTTAATTTTCAAATATTATAGATAATTCTTCATAAATGTAGAATTTTTGCTTGGAAAAATTCACTAATCCCTAAAGTTAAGTTGGAAGAAAAAATAATAAAATACCTATGAAGAGAGTATGTTTCAAATATATGTGTTTGGTTTCAAGAGAATTTTTAAAATATGTGAACTAAAGATAAGTTATGAATAATATGCATAGCTCTTGATATATTAAATCAAAGTATATTAATTTATTATTTTATGTTATATTATTATAATTTGTTTATTATGTTAAGCAACCTATTATATTAGTTTTATAACTAACATCAAAAAGTATATATCTGTTATTTTGAAAAAATAATTATATAAAGCCACAAAGAACTTTTTCTGAAAAGTTCTGAAAGAACTTTTTCTGATAATTATATAAAGCCACAAAGAACTTTTTCTGAGTTATTTAGGCTCTCTGAAACTTGTGGTTTCCTTTAAACATATGAATGGTGATGTCTACTTTGCAGAGTTTTTGTTTGTTTGTTTGTTTTAAGGATTAAGTATTTTTAAAATGTATAGAAAGACCCTACTCTACTGCCTAATATGTAATATAAGATTAAGACACATTAAAAATATGGGCACAATTGAGATACTTGTATATATAGAAATCAATTATACCCTACCTTTTTCCAAATTTCATTTAACTGGTAAACAATTATTACTTTTTTTTTTTTTTTTTTTTTACATTAAAACCAAGAGGAATTTATCCCAGGAAGGCAAAGTTGGTTCAATATATGATTATCAATCAACGTAACACACCATCTTCATAAAGAAAACATAGGATCATTTCATTATACATAGAAAAAACATATGGCAAAACCCAAAACCCTTCCATAATAAAAACACTCAACAAAACAGGAATAGAAGTTCCTCAACCTGATAAAGGGCATTTATAAAAAAAACTCACAGCCAACATCATGCTCAATGACCAGAAAGATTTCTCCTTAAAATCAGGAACAAGACAAGGATACTCACTCTCAACACTTCCATTCAACAGAGTACTGGAGGTTCCAGCAAGGGCAACCAGGCAAGAAAAAGAGATAAATGACATGATATCGCAAAGAAGAAGGAAAACTCTATTTGCAAATGACACAATATTTTACATAGAAAACACTAAGGAACACACAAACACAAATTACTCAAACTTATAACAAGTTCAGCAAAGTTGCAGGAACCAAAATACATACAAAAATCAGTAATATTCCTGTACCACAAGGAAAATTCCCAAAATGAACTTAAGAAACCAATACTAGTTACACTGGTATCAAAAAGAATAAAATACTCAGGGATACATTTTTTTTTTTCCACACACACACACTGTATTTTATTTTTACAAGAGATAAATAGACTGACACCATGCATTGTACATGGATGACCACAACAAAAGCAACAATGATTGCAATTACCAAACATGAAACACACTCATACTATGTCATAATATTGACATTCAGTCCAGTAATCCTCCACTGTAACAGCTCCTTTACTTTGCAGTGAAAATTGATTTGTATATTCTTTGCCTCTGAGTCCTAGTGGGATTTTTTTTTTTTTAATTCAGACAGAAAGTCACACAAATTATATTCATCCTCATCAGGTCACTCAGCCCCATGTAATTAATTTTTTTTTTTCATCTTGATCTTTTGTTAGCACTTTTATGAGTTCATCCGTTTTTCATTAGAGTTCTGAAAATGCTTATTCATTCAGTTCAGCAGTACAGTCAGTTACCAGAAACCTGTACTTGTCAGAGTCTTTTCCATGAATTTCTTGAAGATGAAACCCTTTTATAGGAACATATTTGCAAAATCATCAGAGTACACCCAGAACTGTCTGTAAATGACAAAAGACTTTAAAATGACCATGGTTAAAGATTTGATGAAAGTTCATAATAATGCAGTTGACAAGAAAATTAGTTATTTCTGAGATATACATTTTAAAGTAATAACTAGGATTATGATTTATAACATTATACCAGAACATATAAGATTTTTAGAAGTTTCCTGTAATGTCTGAAACATTTATATTAACATATTTCCATACATATTTCCATACAAATACAAATATAAGATTTTTAGAAATTTCATGTAATGTCTGAAACATTTATATTAACATATTTCCATACAAATAACCCAATGAAAGTTTAGTATTAGTTGTTTTGTTTGTTTTTTTATACTGCAGGTTCTTATTAGGCATCAGTTTTATACACATCAGTGTATACATGTCAATCCCAATCGCCCAATTCAGCACACCACCATCCCCACCTCACCGCAGTTTTCCCCCCTTGGTGTCCATATGTCCATTCTCTACATCTGTGTCTCAACTTCTGCCCTGCAAACTGACTCATCTGTACCATTTTTCTAGGTTCCACATACATGCATTAATATACGATATTTGTTTTTCTCTTTCTGACTTACTTCACTCTGTATGACAGTCTCTAGATCCATCCACGTCTCAACAAATGACTCAATTTCGTTCCTTTTTATGGCTGAGTAATATTCCATTGTATATATGTACCACAACTTCTTTATCCATTCGTCTGTTGATGGGCATTTAGGTTGCTTCCATGACCTGGCTATTGTAAATAGTGCTGCAATGAACATTCGGGTGCATGTGTCTTTTTGAATTACGGTTTTCTCTGGGTATATGCCCAGTAGTGGGATTGCTGGGTCATATGGTAATTCTATTTTTAGTTTTTTAAGGAACCTCCATATTGTTCTCCATAGTGGCTGTATCAATTTACATTCCCACCAACAGTGCAAGAGGGTTCCCTTTTCTCCACACCCTCTCCAGCATTTGTTGTTTGTAGATTTTCTGATGATGCCCATTCTAACAGGAATGAGGTGATACCTCATTGTAGTTTTGATTTGCATTTCTCTAATAATTAGTGATGTTGAGCATCTATTCATGTGCTTCGTGGCCGTCTGTATGTCTTCTTTGGAGAAATGTCTATTTAGGTCTTCTGCCCATTTTTGGATTGGGGTGTTTGTTTCTTTGATATTGACCTGAATGAGCTGTTTATATATTTTGGAGATTAATCCTTTGTCCGTTGATTCATTTGCAAATATTTTCTCCCATTCTGAGGGTTGTCTTTTCGTCTTGTTTATGGTTTCCTTTGCTGTGCAAAAACTTTGAAGTTTCATTAGGTCCCACTTGTTTATTTTTGTTTTTATTTCCATTACTCTAGGAGGTGGATCAAAAAAGATCTTGCTGTGATTGATGTCAAAGAGTGTTCTTCCTATGTTTTCCTCTAAGAGTTTTATAGTGTCCAGTCTTATATTTAGGTCTCTAATCCATTTTGAGTTTATTTTTGTGTATGGTGTTAGGGAGTATTCTAATTTCATTCTTTTACATGTAGCGGTCCAGTTTTCCCAGCACCACTTATTGAAGAGACTGTCTTTTCTCCATTGTATATCTTTGCCTCCTTTGTCATAGATTAGTTGACCATAGGTGCGTGGGTTAATCTCTGGGCTTTCTATCTTATTCCATTGATCTATGTTTCTGTTTTTGTGCCAGTACCATATTGTCTTGATTACTGTAGCTTTGTAGTATAGTCTGAAGTCAGGGAGTCTGATTCCTCCAGCTCCATTTTTTTTGCCTCCAGACTGCTTTGGCTATTTGGGGTCTTTTGTGTCTCCATACAAATTTTAAGATGATTTGTTCTAGCTCCGTAAAAAATGCCATTGGTAATTTGATAGGGATTGCATTGAATCTGTAGATTGCTTTGGGTAGTATACTCATTTTCACAATGTTGATTCTTCCAATCCAAGAACATGGTATATCTCTCCATCTGTTGGTATCATCTTTAATTTCTTTCATCAGTATCTTATAGTTTTCTGCATACAGGTCTTTTGTCTCCCTAGGTAGGTTTATTCCTAGGTATTTTATTCTTTTTGTTGCAATGGTAAATGGGAGTGTTTCCATAATTTCTCTTTCAGATTTTTCATCATTAGTGTATAGGAATGCAAGAGATTTCTGTGCATTAATTTTGTAACCTGCAACTTTACCATATTCATTAATTAGCTCTAGCAGTTTTCTGGTGGCAGTTTTAGGATTCTCTATGTATAGTATCATGTCATCCGCAAACAGTGACAGTTTTACTTCTTCTTTTCCAATTTGTATTCCTTTTATTTCTTTTTCTTCTCTGATTGCCATGGCTAGGACCTCCAGAACTATGTTGAATAACAGTGGCAAGAGTGGACATCCCTGTCTTGTTCCCGATCCCAGAGGAAATGCTTTCAGTTTCTCACCATTGAGAATGATGTTGGCTGTGGGTTTGTCATATATGGCCTTTATTATGTTGAGGTAGGTTCCCTCCATGCCCACTTTCTGGAGAGTCTCTATCATAAATGGGTGTTGAACCTTGTCAAAAGCTTTCTCTGCATCTATTGAGATGATCATATGGTTTTTATTCTTCAATTTGTTAATATGGTGTATCACATTGATTGATTTGCGTACATTGAAGAATCCTTGCATCCCTGGGATAAATCCCACTTGATCGTGGTGTATGATCCTTTTAATGTGTTGTTGGATTCTGTTTGCTAGTATTTTGTTGAGGATTTTTGCATCTATATTCATCAGTGATATTGGTCTGTAATTTTCTTTTTTTGTAGTGTCTTTGTCTGGTTTTGGTATCAGGGTGATGGTGGCCTCATAGAATGAGTTTGGGAGTGTTCCTTCCTCTGCAATTTTTTGGAAGAGTTTGAGAAGGATGGGTGTTAGCTCTTCTCTAAATGTTTGATAGAATTCACCTGTGAAGCCATCTGGTCCTGGACTTTTGTTTGTTGGAAGATTTTTAATCACAGTTTCAATTTCATTACTTGTGATTGGTCTATTCATATTTTCTGTTTCTTCCTGATTCAGTCTTGGAAGGTTATACCTTTCTAAGAATTTGTCCATTTCTTCCAGGTTGTCCATTTTATTGGCATAAAGTTGCTTGTAGTAGTCTCTTAGGATGTTTTGTATTTCTGCGGTGTCTGTTGTAACTTCTCCTTTTTCATTTCTGATTTTATTGATTTGAGTCCTCTCCCTCTTTTTCTTGATGAGTCTGGCTAATGGCTTATCAATTTTGTTTATCTTCTCAAAGAACCAACTTTTAGTTTTATTGATCTTTGCTATTGTTTTCTTTGTTTCTATTTCATTTATTTCCGCTCTGATCTTTATGATTTCTTTCCTTCTGCTAACTTTGGGTTTTGTTTGTTCTTCTTTCTCTAGTTTCTTTAGGTGTAAGGTTAGATTGTTTACTTGAGATTTTTCTTGTTTCTTTAGGTAGGCTTGTATAGCTATAAACTTCCCTCTTAGAACCGCTTTTGCTGCATCCCATAGGTTTTGGGTCATCGTGTTTTCATTGTCATTTGTCTCTAGGTATTTTTTTATTTCCTGTTTGATTTCTTCAGTGATCTCTTGGTTATTTAGTAACGTATTGTTTAGCCTCCATGTGTTTGTCTTTTTTCCATTTTTTTCCCTGTAATTCATTTCTAATCTCATAGCGTTGTGGTCAGAAAAGATGCTTGATATGATTTCAATTTTCTTAAATTTATTGAGGCTTGATTTGTGACCCAAGATGTGATCTATCCTGGAGAATGTTCCGTGCGCACTTGAGAAGAACGTGTAATCTGCCGTTTTTGGATGGAATGTCCTATATATATCAATTAAATCTATCTGGTCTATTGTGTCATTTAAAGCTTCTGTTTCCTTATTTATTTTCATTTTGGATGATCTGTCCATTGGTGTAAGTGAGGTGTTAAAGTCCCCCACTATTATTGTGTTACTGTCGATTTCCTCTTTTATAGCTGTTAGCAGTTGCCTTATGTATTGAGGTGCTCCTATGTTGGGTGCATATATATTTATAATTGTGATATCTTCTTCTTGGATTGATCCCTGGATCATTATGTAGTGTCCTTCCTTGTCTCTTATAACATTCTTTATTTTAAAGTCTATTTTATCTGATATGAGTATAGCTACTCCAGCTTTCTTTTGATTTCCATTTGCATGGAATATCTTTTTCCATCCCCTCACTTTCAGTCTGTATGTGTCCCTAGGTCTGAAGTGGGTCTCTTGTAGACAGCATATATATGGGTCTTGTTTTTGTATCCATTCAGCCAGTCTATGTCTTTTGGTTGGGGCATTTAATCCATTCACGTTTAAGGTAATTATCGATATGTATGTTCCTATGACCATTTTCTTAATTGTTTTGGGTTTGTTTTTGTAGGTCCGTTTCTTCTCTTGTGTTTCCCACTTAGAGAAGTTCCTTTAGCATTTGTTGTAGAGCTGGTTTGGTGGTGCTGAATTCTCTTAGCTTTTGCTTGTCTGTAAAGCTTTTGATTTCTCCATCAAATCTAAATGAGATCCTTGCCGGGTAGAGTAATCTTGGTTGTAGGTTCTTCCCTTTCATCACTTTAAGTATATCATGCCACTCCCTTCTGGCTTGCAGAGTTTCTGCTGAGAAATCAGCTGTTAACCTTATGGGAGTTCCCTTGTATGTTATTTGTCATTTTTCCCTTGCTGCTTTCAATAATTTTTCTTTGTCTTTAATTTTTGCCACTTTGATTACTATGTGTCTTGGCGTGTTTCTCCTTGGGTTTATTCTGTATGGGACTCTTTGCGCTTCCTGGACTTGGGTGGCTATTTCCTTTCCCATGTTAGGGAAGTTTTCGACTATAATCTCTTCAAATATTTTCTCTGGTCCTTTCTCTCTCTCTTCTCCTTCTGGGACCCCTATAATGCGAATGTTGTTGCGTTTAATGTTGTCCCAGACGTCTCTTAGGCTGTCTTCATTTCTTTTCATTCTTTTTTCTTTAGTCTGTTCCGCAGCAGTGAATTCCACCATTCTGTCTTCCAGGTCACTTATCCGTTCTTCTGCCTCAGTTATTCTGCTATTGATTCCTTCTAGTGTAGTTTTCATTTCAGTTATTGTATTGGTCATCTCTGTTTGTTTGTTCTTTAATTCTTCTAGGTCTTTGTTAATCATTTCTTGCATCTTCTCAATCTTTGCCTCCATTCTTATTCCGAGGTCCTGGATCATCTTCACTATCATTATTCTGAATTCTTTTTCTGGAAGGTTGCCTATCTCCACTTCATTTAGTTTTTTTTCTGGGGTTTTTTCTTGTTCCTTCATCTGGTACATAGCCCTCTGCCTTTTCATCTTCTCTGTCTTTCTGTAACTGTGGTTTTTGGTCCACAGGCTGCAGGATTGTAGTTTTTCTTGCTTCTGTTGTCTGCCCTCTGGTGGTTGAGGCTATCTAAGAGGCTTGATGGGAGGCTCTGGTGGTGGGTAGAGCTGACTGTTGCTGTGGCGGTCAGAGCTCAGTAAAACCTTAATCCACTTGACTGTTGATGGGTGGGGCTGGGTTCCCTCCCTGTTGGATGTTTTGCCTGAGGCAACCCAACACTGGAGCATACCCGTGCTCTTTGGTGGGGTTAATGGCAGACTCTGGGAGGGCTCACGCCAAGGAGAACTTCCCAGGACCTCTGCTGCCAGTGTCCTTATCCCCACGGTGAAACAGAGCCAACACTTGCCTCTGCAGGAGACCCCCCAACACCAGCAGGTACGTCTGGTTCAGTCTCCCCCAGGGTCACTGCTCCTTCCCCTGGGTCCCGATGCACACATTACTTTGTGTGTGCCCTCCAAGAGTGGGGTCTCTGTTTCCCCCAGTCCTGTCACAGTCCTGCAATCAATTCCCACTAGACTTCAAAGTCTGATTCTCTAGGAATTCCTCCTCCCGTTGCCGGACCCCCAGGTTGGGAAGCCTGACGTGGGGCTCAGAACCTTCACTCCAGTGGGTGGACTTCTGTGGTATAAGTGTTCGCCAGTCTGTAAGTCACCCACCCAGCAGTTATGGGATTTGATTTTACTCTGATTGCGCCCCTCCTACCGTCTCACTGTGGCTTCTCCTCTGTCCTTGGATGTGGGGTATCCTCCTTGGTGAAGTCCAGGGTCTTCCTGTCAATGATTGTCCAGCAGCCAGTTGTGATTCTGGTGCTCTCGCAAGAGGGAGTGAGAGCACGTCCTTCTACTCCGCCATCTTGGTTAATCTCCAACAATTATTACTTTTAATCTCCCTCTGTATTTCTAAAACTTATCCGTTTTTATTTGTAGAACAACCCAGTAGTTTAGCTTTTATAAATAAGATATATTGATGTTTCAGTTCAGATATGGGTTAGTTTCCACTCTTGCTGAAGTATGAACTTTAAAAATTTAAGGCAGAAGCAGGACAACTTTCTCATCTCTAAAATAATGACAGTAATTATTAACCCATAACTTTTTATCTTTTAATTTAGAAATAATTACAGATTCATAATAATAGTACAGAAGTGCAAAGGTCGTACAGAGATGTCTCACGTAGCCTTCACCCAATTTCCCTTCATTAGTTACATTTTGCATATTATAATACAAAATAAAAATGGGAAATTGACCTAATAGTAAGATGTCATTTTCTCACGTGTAAATTGGTGTAACCACCATCAGTCAAGACGTAGAACTCTTATATCATCTCAAAGATTTCCTTGTCCTACCTTGTTATGGTCACAGCCATCCTCTCCCTGCCCACTATCCATAACTCTTGGCAACCACTAATCTGCTCTACATATCCATACTTTGTCATTTCAAAAACGGTTTATTAATCAAATCATACAGATTGAAGCCTTTTAGGATTCTGGATTATTACTCAGCATAATGCCTTTGAAATCTGTCCAAGTTGTGGCATGCATCAATAATTCATTCTTTTTTATTCTTGAGTGTATTTCATTGTGTGTATATACCACAGTTTATTCACCGATTAAAGGCCATCTGGATTGTTTCCAGCTTTTGGCTGTTACATAGTTGCTATGCACAATTGTGTGCATTTTTGTGTGGTCATAAGTTTTTACATCTCTGGGATAAATACTCAGAAATACAACTACTGGTCATATGGTAAATGTATGCAGGTTTCCCAGAATGGATGTACCATTTTACATTCTCATCAGCAACTTATGAAAGATACAGTTTCTCCACATCCTTGAAAGAATTTATCACTGTCAGTATTTTTTAGCTATTCTAAATAGGTATGTAGTTGTCCAGAAGAATTAATATAGCAGACCTAAGATGGCTATTATTATAAAGGCCTGCTTGTAAGGTTGGCTCTTGGCTGGCATTTTGGAGCTTAGATTTAGAAAGGGTTCCCATTATTCTCTGATAAGGATGGCTTACAGTACCTTTGTACCAACACTTTGTACAATTTGGTTTACGTTGAACACCTGCTCTCCTTCTGGGAGTCTGGAATGTTGATATACATTAGGCAGAGAGTGCCAACATGACCAGCTCCCAATTAAAACCCTGGGCACTGAGTCTCTAATGAACCTCCCTTATAACATTTCACCTGTGTTGTCACACCTCATTGTCAGAGGAAGTGTGTCCTGTGTGGCTACACTGGGGAAGGAGCATTGTAGACTTACACCTGATTTCCACTGGGATTCTCCCCGAGCACACTTTCCCTTTGCTGATTGTGCTTTGTACAATTTCACTGTAGTAAATCACAGCTCTAAGTATGACTATATGCTGAGTCCTGTGAGTACTCCTAGCAAATCAGCAACCTGGGGTTGTCTTGTGAACCCCAGCACAGTAGTATAGCTCCTTAGTCTCAATTTGTGTTTCCCTACTGACTAGTGATATTGAACATCTTTCATGTGCTTATTTGCCATTTGTATATCATCTTTAGTAAAATGTCTCTTGTTTATTCTTTAACTGGACCGTATTTTTTGTTGCATTTGAGTTATGCAAGTTCTTTACATATTCTACATATGAGTCTCTTACCAGATATATGGTTTGCAAATATTCCCTCTCAATATGGAATTTTTCATTTCATCCTCTTAACGTGGCAAAATTTTTAATTTTGATGAAACCCAATTTATTACTTTTCTGTTTATGGATCATGCCTTTGAGGTATATCTAAGAACACCTCACCAAAACCTATGACCAAGAATGTTCTCATATGTTTTCTTCTAAAAATTTTATAGTTTACCATTTTACATTTAAATCTATGATCTTTTTCAGGTAATTTTTGCATAAAATGTAAGACTTAGATAAGTCTTAATATAGGGTAGAGTGATTTCTCCCACTTTATTCTCCTTTTTCAAAATTATTTTAGCTATTCTAATTCCTTTGCCTTGGAACATAACATTTAGAATTATCCTGACAAATCTACAAAAAGTCTTGCTGAAGATTTTGATAAGAATTGTGTTAAACCTGTATACTTGGCATCTTTGCTATATATAGTTTTCCAGTATATGGACAAATATGTCTCTCCACTTATTTATACCTTCTTTGATTTATTTTATTAGGATTTTATAGTTTTCAATGTGTGAGTTCAAGGCATGTTCTTTTAGGTCTATACCTCAGTATTTCTCTCTTTTTTTGAACGGTTGTAAATTGTATTATATTTTTAAATTTTGATATCTATATATTCACTGCTGGTATATAGAAATATAATTGATTTTTTGTACATTTATCTTATATCCTGAAAACTTGCTGTACCCTCTAATTAGTTCTAGGAATTATTTTTATAGATTGCTTGGGATTTTCTAAAAGCCATTATGTCATCTGCAAAGAGGGACAGTTTTATTTCTTTTTTCTGATCTGGGTTTCTTTTTTTGCTTTACCTTCTGCTTTCAATTTTTTTTTTCTGTGTTTAATTTTCAGGCTTCTGACTATGATGTATCTTGGCATGGATTTCTTTAGTTTTATACTGTTTGGGGTTTGCTCAACTTCTTGAATCTGTTGGTTCATATCTTTTAAAAAATTGTTTTAAATTAAGTTACACTTGACATACAATATTATATAAGTCTCCAGTGTATAATATAGTGATTCAATATTTTTATATTTTTTGAAATACTCACCACATTAGGTCCAATTACCATTATCACAATACAAAATTGTTATAAAATTATTGACTATATTTCCTGTGTGTACATTACATCCCCATAACTTTTCTTTTTTCTTTTTTTTTTCTTAATGAGATCTCTTTGTTATTTTTTAAAATTTTTATTAGAGTATAGTTGATTTACAACGCTGTGTTAGTTTTAGGTGTACAGCATAGTGAGTCTGTTATACATATACATATATCCACTCTTCTTTAGATTCTTTTCCCATATAGGCCATTACAGATTATTGAGTAGAGTTCCCTGTGTTATACAGTAGGTCCTTATTAGTTATCTATTTTATATATAGTAGTGTGTATGTGTCAATCCCAGTCTTCCATTTGTGCCTTTTAATCCCCTTCACCAATTTCATCTGTTGTTGGTTTATGTCTTTTGCCAAATTTGGAATATTTTCAACTACTATTTCTCTGAAAACTTTTTCAGCCTCACCCTCTCTTTCTTATGAACTATTATCACATGACTGTCATATCTTTTTTTTTGTTCCACAAGTTCCTGAGGCTCTGTTTATTATAATTCCAGCCCATTTTTTGTCTAAGGTTAAGATGGAGTGGTTTCTATTGTTCTAATCTTCAAGTTCACTGATTCTTTTCTCTGCCCCCTCTATTCTGTTGTTAAATCCATCATTGTTGGTTCTTTGTTTTTGTTGTTACTACATTGTCTAGTTATAGAATTTATATTTGGTTCTTCTTTATATCTTTTATTTTCTTGCAGGTATTCTCTATTTCTTTGAGGAGATATTTTTGATTAGTTTTAAACATATTCATAATTGCTAGTTGAAATATTTTTATGATGGCTTTCCAATTCTTGTCAGATGATTCCACCCTATCTGTCATGCATGCTGGTGTTGATTTCTGTTGACTGACTTTTTTTTTTCATTCAAGTTGAAATTTTCTTTGTTCTTTGTATGACAAGTGATTATCAGTTGAAAACTGGACATTTTGAGTATTATATTATGAGACTCTGTATCTTATTTAACTTTGTAATTTGTTTGTTTGCATTAACTAGTTTTTTGACATCACTCAAGAAGGGGAAGGAAGGTGGATATTACTTCCTTACTTCCAGGTAGTTGTGGAATTCCAAGTTCCCTTATTGGCCTCCACTGACTGGGGAGAGGGTTCCTCATTATTGGGTGAAATTTTCAGCTGCTGATGTGCCTCTGGGAGAACCAGGATGGCCTGAAGGGGCAAGAATGCCTTGTTACTCCTCCCCACATGACTTCCACTGTCCTGTTGGAAGAGGGAGGGCTCATTAATGTTGACTGGTGATGAAAACTTGTCTCTTCATAAGGCCTTTTCTTATGCCATCCCAGTAAGGAGGGATGCCTCATTTTCAAAGGGCAAGGGTGGAATACAGGCTCCCCATCTGGTCTCCATTCACACTGGGAGACAGGATGAAATTCTGGCTTCTTACTCAGGCTTCTCTGTTGTAACCCTAGTCTTGGCTCCCCACTCAGCCTTTTCTGCTGGGGTGGAGATAGGGCCACAGATTTTTCTGTGGTGTTTGCTTGAAACAGACAGTTTTTTGATTCAAATATTTGTCTTATTGAACTGCCCTTTTTTCCTGGTCTTTGGTTGTGGAGAGCCACATTTTGTTTGTTTTTTTGGTTTGTTTGTTTGTTTGTTTTGTCTGTGGCTGTTGACATTTCTGGGTTGCTAGCTTCTCCAGCACCAAGTCTGGGGAAAATGGGACAAAATGAAAAAATTTTGTTCTTACCAATGTGTCATTCCTTGAGTCCCAAGGCTCCTAGCTGGTCTGTCTTCTCTCCACATTTCAGAGTTTGTTTTCTATAAAGTATCTAGAGCTTTTAGTTCTTTCTAGTGGGAGGAATAGGATAAAAGTACTTACACTCCATCTTTCCAGAAGTGGAAATACCAAATCTATAGGATTTTAGTAAAGAGTAAATGAGATAAATTTTATCAGGGGTCTAGAACAGTAACTATTATTTAGGAACATTTAATAATTGTTAGTATCCAACTCCTACATCTGCATAAATATTCTGAAAATTAATCAAAAGAGTAATTACATAAAATGAGAAATTAACTTTCCTCATTGAGGATATGATATATATTAAATTTACACATTAGTTAATCATCTTCTATCAAAGCTTGCATAGTTTGTCAGAAAGTGAAGATTTTTAGAATACGATCTACTAAATGAAAGTCACATTTCTTCTGTACAGCACTTGCATAGATTTAATTATTTTGAAATCTTTGGTACAAGCTCCCAATTTATATTTCTTAAGCATAATTACTAAAAAGGAATTGCATCAACTGGTCTTACTGCCCTATTGCTTTCCCATCTGTTCTTGACATTTAAATGGATTTTCTGAGGATGAAAGAACATAATAAAAAAGAAAAAGAGAGAAAGTGATCAGAGCGTTAATAGAAAGAGGTCAGACTGCTGAATTCTCTCTTCCATTTAGCAGCTTGAGACCTTAGAGAGTCTACAGTTGTAGATAGTACACTTGCTAGTTAAGCTGTTCCACATCAAGTTTTATTCATAAATATTTATTCATAAATAAATATTATTTTATTTGTTACAAAATTTAAAAAAAAGATAGTGGATAAAGCATGATCAATTTAACAGAGTTTTTATCCCTTTCTTTCTTTATGTGTAGACTCACGGATTATTACATTTACTATCTTTCAGGGATTTGGCAGAAACACCCTTTACTGAGAATTTGCAAATTTTCTGTTACCTAGTTTTCTTACTGTTTCATCCCAACCCTCCTGCTTACACAACACCTTCTCATTTTTTATGTGTCTTTTCACTTTTATTACATTAAATGTTACTCTTTCCAAAGCCTTTGCATGGAGCTCTGTAATCTTAGGAGGAAAAGCACAGTATAAATCTAATAAGCAAAGCCAAGTTTGAAATCCAAAAAAGAAGAAACTCTAGAAATTATTAAAGACTTCACTGACAGAGAAATTACACCATGATATCCCATTTCCTCATCTTTTCACTGCAGTGGAATCAGTGAAATCAATATATCTGAAATGAACTGCATACAGCTCATTCAGAAGACTGGCTCTGGCACAAAAGTGAGCAGCTTCTAAAAATTGTCAAGACTGCTTATTCCTTGAAACAGTATGCACAGAGTTTTAGTAAGGTTGCTTTTTTTTTTTTTAATTTATCTAAATTGAAAAAAGTGAATGCCAGTGCTTTTGATGGTTCCACAGATAGATGCTAATGGACCCCAATATTAAAAACTGAAAATCCCATAACACAGTCACAATATTATAAAAAGGTCATGCCTGTTTCACATTTGGAACTCGGGAGCACGAGGATTAACAAGTGTTTATAAATAGGGCAGGTAAACAAATAGTTTATTTGGAATTTAGTTTGGAAGCACCAGTATCTAATCTCTCAGAGAAAGAGTATAAACACATCTAGATCAGCTGGGCACAGGAAATATAACCATCCAAGAGATAACAGACAATAGTACACACAGATGGTTTGGAGACCCTTATATTTCTTCTATTGTGTCCACACTATTTGTTTAAGTTTAAAGAATAAATATATGTTAATATATACTTATTCCTAAATGTAAGTGGCAAACTAAAAGATAAAATCATTAAAGAATAATACACCAAACACATGCCAGGTACCACATCAGGCATTTTTGCATGCATTTCATTTACTACCCCAAATTCCCCTGCAAGTTAGGATGTAATATCTTATTCTAAACTTGTAAATCACAGTTCCTGATATACGTCTAGGTTCTTAAGAGATGCTCCATCTACAGGCCTCATTAAAAATATGGCCTTAGTGCAGAACAACTAAGCCTGTGTGCCACAACTACTGAAGCCCATGCACCTAGAGCCTGTGCTCCGCAACAAGAGAAGCCACCACAATGAGAAGCCCGCACACCGCAACAAAGAGTAGCTCCCACTTGCTACAACTAGAGAAAGCCCGCCCACAGCAATGAAGACCCAATGCAGCCAAAAATAAATAAATAAAATAAATAAATTTTTAAAAAATTATTTAAAAAAATATGGCCTCAGGTGATCATGAGTTGTACTGGGTGATTTTCACTGTATTACACTCATTTATATGAGTTTTGTTCAGGTGTAGGCCCCTCATCCAAGATCAGTCAAAATGTGGGCTGCCAGCAGAAAAAAATATTCTAGGCCAAAAAAATTTCTTCTTACGGGAATTTCAGTGTACAAATGGAAACAATCTATCAGTGGGTAGCTGTATCAGTCAAGGTCCAGTCGGAAGAGATAACCACACCAGATATTTGAATAGAGAAAATTTAAATAGAGATTTTGTACATAGGTAACTTAAAAGGAAGGAAGAAACATTAAGTTTATCATCCCTAAAGTGAAACACCTACTGCCCCTAAGACTGGAGAATAAAGGAAGAGGTTTGAATTATTAAGACAGAAGCTTAGACAAGAGACCCTACAGAGCTGAAACTCTGGCTTCTGAGGAGGAGGTGTTGGCCAACGTTGCTGAAGTTCCTGAAACATAATTGTCTCATACCCAGGGCAGACTTTTAAGAAGGGGGCGCTGGCCTCTGGTATTGGTGTCTCAAAGTAGGGCATGGTCAAGCTGAGCCTGCACATGTGGAGAAAACTATAAACTTGATTCACCTCCCATAGAAAGGAACTGTGCCTTTTGAGTTAAGAGTAGCTAGGGTAACGCTCACAGAAACAAGTAGACAGAAAGCAACCAAGAAGGAGCAAGTCTTTTCTTCCTCCTCTAGCCTTCCACTCTTCCAACACTCCCTATTGACAGAGGACAACAGAGAGCCAGCAAAACAGATACATGGTTTGCAGAATCCCAGCACCAGCATCACAAAGAAGATCATAAGAGGATGGGTTTGAATCTGAGAAAGAAAACCTTAATAACTATTATATTCTGTTCCTTTGGCCACTCAGCTTTCACACATGCT
Organism: Balaenoptera acutorostrata; assembly: GCF_949987535.1. Classification (NCBI taxonomy): domain Eukaryota; kingdom Metazoa; phylum Chordata; class Mammalia; order Artiodactyla; family Balaenopteridae; genus Balaenoptera; species Balaenoptera acutorostrata. The sequence continues at coordinate 112,389,579 of NC_080067.1, forward strand.
TTTTTATACATATTTTAACTTCCATAAGACAACAAAGCAATTTATATTTTCACTGAATAAGATGCAACTATCTTTTATTTAAGTGAAGATATTCTTACACTCTGCTGAAATAAAAAGGTATAAAATTCCAACAGTTATAGTAACTGAGTCCGGGAGACTGTCACATTACCTATCTTTGATCTATGTTAATTTATCCGCAAACTCAATTACAGTCACATATGCATATTTTGTTCCCTGAATTATAAATCCCCTTACCTGAGTGGTCAATTCTGATATTGAGTTATAAATTTAACCTTCTACAAGGTTTGGATAAAATAGTGATGGGAAGAAAGAGAGAGAAGAAATTATACACATACACATGCACACACACATACGTTCAACAAACAAGGAATAAAATGTATAAATATAAATACCAATATAAATATATAAAGCAAGGAATTCCTCACTTCTGTAACTGATCTTGAGGGCATAATTGACATCTATAACTTCAGTCTTACATTATTTATTCCATTTTTCTTTTGTCTTTAAGCATAGGCTTTAGGCCACAATTGATATTTAAAACTTCCTTTTTCCAGAACTCCTTCCACATTTTCTTTGCCTTAAGCTAATCTGGTCATGTTTCTTTTCTAATTGTGGTTCTTCTAACTTTCATTCTTGAAAGCTCTAAAACCTTAGTGGTTTTTATTTTTTTCATTGCTGTATTTTTCCATTAACTTATATTATCAGACATTAAAGTATTATGAGACAGCCCAAGGAATTCTCTAAGTTCCAAATATAATCTTTCCTGCCCCCATTTTATAGCAGCAACCAACTTCTCCCTTGGTAATCTGTGTCAGTCACCCCAGTGAGTAGAGTAACCGCCTAGTTTTCTTGTTGGTTCAGTGGCATGGAAAGCAGAAAAGGGCCAGGTGACCTCTCAAGTTGCAACTGAATAGAACCAAGGCTGTACCTTTGGTGGAAATCTTCCTTCCTTGGAGGTACCTCCAAAAGAGCAGAGATCAAAGTTGAGAGGTTGAAAAATAAAAACTCTGTGATTTAAGCTATTTTAGTAGCAAGAGTCATTCCCACTTCCTCTCTTTGATTCCCAGGCCTATGTACTCTGGATATAGGAGAGAGCAAATATGTTGGTCAGTGATTAAAACATATGTTGTGCCCTAAAATATAAAACCCCACTCTTTCAAATGTTTGTGATTTTTTCCCCTAAATTGGCACTCTGAGTCTTTAGCAGGCCTTTCCATCAATGGATTAGGACAGCTGCTGCTAAGACCAATGAATTCCATGAGCAAAAGCCCTTTACTGCTCTTATTTTGCTATGAAATAAGTTTCTTGACCAGTATCAATGTTGTACAAAATGTCATAATGATGAATAGGCTATAACATAAATCTTTGGATGGTGATGTTGGCAGAAGCACTAAGGGCAGAGAAGGCAAATCCATATCCAGAATACATGTCTATTCTAGTGAGGACAAACCTCTGTCCCCTCCTTGATGTAAGTGGTCCAACGTGATAAACCTGCCATCAAGTGGTTGTTTGGTCACCCCAGAGAATGGTTCCATACCAGAGTTCATTGTTGGTCTCTGCTGTTGGCAGGTAAGGAACTCAGCAGTAGCTGGGTAGTTTAACATTGGAGAAGGACATACATGTGGATAAGCCCTATAAATAGTCTCCATCCCTGCCATTATGGTTACCATGGATGCACTGAGCAAGAATTTCATGGCTGAAAAAGAGGCTGACTAAAGTCCATAGAATGTATCATTTTGTCAACCTAAGAAGCTCTTCTGCAGTGGATGAATTTTGGGGAACATTCAAATAGGACATAATTATTTTCAGACTCTGTACCCACTCTGACAGATCCATCCATACACCTCGTACCCAGGCTTCACAGTCACCAGTTTTTCAATCCTGTTCTTTTTGAGTTCCTAACTATCCCGGAAAATCATTAGCATCTACCTGTGAATTAATGTAGACTTGGTCTTTTGGCCATCACTTGGCCTAGACAAAGTAAACAGCCAAATATTACACTTGAAGTTCTGAACACTAGAATATTTTCCTTCCAGCTTTTCTTTATGGCCACCTCTGAGTAAAGCTATAATGGCTGGTTGGTTGATTAGGCCTGGATGTTTTACTCTTTAGACAATTGTTCATAGGGGATTTCCAAAAGAGCCATAGGTACAAATTGAGAAAAAGAGGCAATATTAAAGAAATTATCATCAAAGAAGTTTAAGCCATATACTCATTCAATTTATGTGTGCTTCCCAGAACTTCTCAAGCTCTAGTTTTTAAATGTCCTCTTGTTGATTGATTGCTGCTGCAAATGCCCAAACTTATTGGTCACTCAGATAACATCATTTTGTAATAAGAAGTATAGGTAAATAGTCATTTCTCCCATAGTTAAGTGTTCAGTGTCTTTTAGGGCTCGGTAGCAAGCAAGGAAGTGTGTCTCAAAGGGGTAAATAGCTGTTTGCAAAGGAGAGCAAGGATTTCTCAAAAACACCACAGAACTTCACTGTGATTCTTCTATTAGTCTTGCTAGGTGTCTCATACAGCATCCCTATTTGCCACAGACACCTTGAAAAATATTGGATCTTTTATTCATAGGGCAAAGTGGAAGAGTAACTGGGACTTCAACCTAGAATTTCTGCTAAGACATTTCTTGCTCTGGTTCTCACTAAAAGCTGGCAGGCTTATAGGTTACCTTAGGTATATGATACTCTCAAACCCAAAAGGCCCATCAAGTATTGAGTTTTTTTCTGATGGTTCTTTTCCTGAAACTTGCCTTTCAATGTGAAGGAAATATCATGACATGTTCCAGATCTTTGAATTCTTAGAAACTTCCTTGAGTTAGCAGGCCCCTGAGTATTCTTGGGGTTTCTATACCATCGTCTGTGTCACATAGATCTTTCTAAGGAATCTAAAGTTCTTGTTACTTCCTGTTCACAAAGTCCAATAAGTCATAATATTAGTGGAACGATGTGATGTTACATGGAGTATCCAAACTATTAAGATCTTTTGTGGACTATGTTATAGCAGTGAACAAAAGAATTGATATAGTCCTGAGGCAAAATATCCAAAAATATACTGTCGGTCCCACTGGCTAAGTGCAACAGCTTTTGATTGCCTTTTCCAGTTGATATGTAGGAAACTGCATTGTTCAAGTCAATAGCTGCATATAAAGTGCCCAGAAATGTGTCAGTTTGCTCCATAAAATAAAATATGCTTGGAACAGTGGAAGCAACTGGAGTCTCTACCTGACTCAGATACAACAATTCATATTCTCCAAGATTCACCCACCCTCTGCACAGCTAAAAGAGAAAAGTAAAATAGTGCCACTATAGGAATGATCACACATCTTTCAAGATTTTGATGTTTACCCTAATAGCTACAGTACTCCAAGAATGAGATGCTGTTTCTAGTCTACTATGTTGGAAGAAAAGGAAGTTCTAGGGTCTTCCACTTCATCTTTCCTACTATATTAGCTCTATATCATTGGTTAGATGTCAAATGTGGGGTTTCCACCAGTTGCCAGTTATAACTATTTCTATTATATATTGAGGAACTGAAGAAATAGGAAGAGACCTCAAACATATTGGGCTCAATGTGATATAAACTTAGGTTAAAATCTTTTTATCATCTGAATTAAATAAAATATTATTTTGGCTGGTTGACCATGAACAATTAGAGGATTTTGTACTCTCATGATTTGCTACAATTCAGAGAAAGCATTCAGTAATTTCCCAAAGGTCTAGATATTTATGTTTTCACAGTGTGCAATCGCTCTATTAAATGCAATCCTCTTTGGGGTATGCTTGAAAGAAGGATATACTTGGCGTATATACTTGTGGCAGTGTTGCTGGGTCCTTCCTCAAGAGAATCTAGGTTTGCCTTCAATACACATAATTTAGGCCTATGAACGGGCTTAGTCCTAGAAACTGGATGAACAAAAATGATTTATTATTGTGGTGAATCAATTTAGGTTTCTGGCCACCAGATTTGGAGTCTTGTTTTTGTTGTTATATAGATCAAGTAAATTTTTAGTAACCAGAGTATATATTCATTGGTAGAGGCACCATGATCAATTAACCACCACCAACATCCCTGTGGATCAAAACTTTCTAAATGCCACTTTATCCTTTATCCCTGCTGTCGTTTTCAGTGAAAACAGGTTAAGCACTGCCACCTAGCATCTATATTTCTGGTATTCAGTTATCTCTATTCAAATAGAAGGCTCATTTCTATTGCGTCATCTCTATCATCATACCTGTTCTACAAAGAATAACTAACACAGCATATTTCAAGGATACTGATGTTTCACCTACTAATATATTTCTTGATATCTTAATGGAGAATTCTCTGGGTCCTATGAGGGTATGTACTGAGAGAGTAGAAATGTATATCACATATGAAAACTCCACAACAATATTCCTTACTCTTTAATTATTTGGATTTCTTTCCCTTAATTATTTCAGGGAAGTTTCAGTGAGTTAGCATCTCAACTTTATTTAAATGCAGATCATGGTTAAGTTCAAACTTTAGTCAATCAACTAAGTAAACTATCACAGCCATTTCCAGGTGTACAAGTTAATGCATTAATCCAGAATCTCTGGTAAGTTCCTTCATATCAATAAATTCAACTTGATTCAGTGTTTTATCCTATCCTAATTCATCTAACATTCTTAGAATATATTTCCACACATATTTCACTTGTTTCTTTGGATATGAATTAACAAAATCTTGAAATTATTTTGCCACATAAACTATTTCCTCCTGGTGTATTTTTGTACTTGCCTGTCTGGAGCATGCTGTGATAGGTCCCTGTTTATGGGCCTAGTGACAACAAGATTTCATGGGGGTTACTCTTAAATAAAACTAGAATCTCTTTGAAATAAAACTGCTACAAATAGTATTATTACAGGATATTCAAGCAAGGAAAGTAATGGGAAGCTGCTTCCAGAAATTCAGAGTGACTGAGAAGTTCAAGGTCCTCAGTCTCTTCCAGGTCCATTTAAGTTTAGATGTTCAGTCATTGCTGTAACATGCATATGAAAGAGTTGCAAGGCAGTGAATTTACCTTACACTGCAATTCTGCAACCCAAGCAATAAAACTTTGTGTTTAGTTTTAGACATATTGGCCCTGAATGCTTTATGGTAGTCACAGAAACTGTATGTGTTTGCTGATGGTGTCTTGGCCTGAGAAATTAAAGATGTGAGCATGTCATTTTGTTTCTGTGAACACTTCAGTGAACTTAGAGGATCTGAAATACAGACCTTGTAGTCATCAGTACTACTATAATTAAAAAGTGCAGTAGCTATCTGGTCTGCTGAGGCACTTGCTTCAGGAAGCATTTAAAGGCAGACATGTAATAATGAGTTTAACTGATGATAATGCATGTCAGAGGTTACTAGCATTCTGTTTTCCATTGCCAAAATACATGCCACTGCATTAAAGACCAATAACATGAACATTACAATTCCCAAATAATATCTGATGGTTTTTTTGTTGTAACAAATTTCTTATTAGTCAGGGTCCAGTAAAGAGACAGAAACCACACCAGTTATTTGAATAGAAGTTAATCTAAGAAAATTTTAACTAGGTATAAATTTTGATTAGTTAACTAAAAAAAAATAAAATAAAATACTAAGTTTTCACAGAGGTTACAATTGTAGGAAGTAACTGCTATCTAGGACTGCAAGAATATAAGGAAGAGGCTGTTAATTATTAAAGTTAGAAGCATAGAGGAGAGGCCTCATGGATCTGAGACCCATGTCCCTAAGGAGGTAATGCCAACTTCTTGGGTACTGTTGTCTTTGGTGGGGGAGCAATTAAACTGGTTATGCAAGTGTTGGAAAATCTGCATACTGGATTCATTGCTGCTGAAGGAAAGAATTGTAGGCCTGGTGAATAAGAATAGATAGGCTGACACTAACAGGAGCAGGAAGTAGACAGGGAGAAAACAGGAAATAAAAAGGAAGGAGCAAGTCTCTTCCTCCTTGTCCAGCCTTGTTATCTCATTCTAATGTCTTCTACTGACAGAGCTTCTTAGGAACTAAGTGGCAAAGAATAAATGTGGTTTACAGAATTTAAGCCTGAGTATCACAAAATAGATAAGTAAGTGGATATTTGGAGTTGAGTTACAATAAATTTAAAAGTTGCACAATAACTAAAGAGAAAGAATCCATTGGGAGAACAGCCAAATTAATGGTATAACATTACAGGGTAGACGTTGTACTCTTTCTACAGTTGATCATTTCCCTGGGTCAAATTGTACATATTTTGTTAATGTTATAAGTGTGTGCATCCTTATAACAATTCCTGTTCCCATATGTAAGATATTTGAGTGAGTCCATTCCTTCTAACCAAATAAAATATACTTAAACAACCCTTCAATTTAAAGTTGACAAGACAAAAGAGACTAAGCTCACAGCTAATTCAACAAAATTAACAGTTTAATCCAGTCTAGATATGTAATTCTAGAAAATGGACATCCACTTATAATTATTATTTTTAAAATTTTGTCAATTACTACAAATAGATTTTCTTTGGTAGTTCTGAAAGTTTGTATGCAATGAATGCAAATGTGGTCACAATCCACTCTCTGATTAAATTATTCATACATATAGCAATTTCACTGCTTTTTTGTTTTTCAGTTTTATTTCTAATGTATGGAATGGAGATTTTGAGACCAAAGCCTCCTAACTAATCCAAAATAATTGTATTGGATAATTCCTTTTGGGAATTTGGAGAATTACATTTTACCTGAGGCAGGTATAACTGTCATTAGAAATTAATTGACTTGGGCTTCCCTGGTGGCGCAGTGGTTGAGAATCTGCCTGCTAATGCAGGGCACACGGGTTCGAGCCCTGGTCTGGGAAGATCCCACATGCCACGGAGCAGCTGGGCCCGTGAGCCACAATTGCTGAGCCTGCGCGTCTGGAGCCTGTGCCCCGCGACGGGAGGGGCCGCGATAGAGAAAGGCCCGCGCACCGCGATGAAGAGCGGTCCCCGCACCGCGATGAAGAGTGGCCCCCGCTTGCCGCAACTGGAGAAAGCCCTCGCACGAACCGAAGACCCAACACAGCCAAAAATAGATAAATAAATAAATAAATAAATAAATAAAAGAAAATCCTTTAAAAAAAAAAAAAAAAAAAAAGAAATTAATTGACTTTAGCTACAAAACTTTTTACTGTAAATTTGGTTTCTTTAAATATGTGTGCTAAGAACTGATTATCTTAGGGTTTGTTGGCAACTAAGCTTTCTGAATCATAGGATAAGAAACCAAATCTTTGAAAAGAAGTTGAAAAGATCAACCTGAGGCAGAATGTCATTCTGAAAAACCCATCACTATTCCTGACAAGCAACTATAGCTTCATTCTATTTACAGCAAAGTATCAGTGTGGTAATAAGGCAGAATTTCAGATGCTTTAGTTTTTAATGTTTAACTATATTTTTTGTGTACTACAGTGAAATTATTATAGATTCTATATATACCATTATACCTTTAAATTTTTAAAAGCAAGAATTGCATTTAATTGCATGCTGGCATTGCACAATATATTCAATGTTAATATTGCTAAATAAATGAGTTTACAAAAACTTATAAAATAATTGTATAGTTTCTCTAGTAATCATCTATAACACTTTATGCTAGTGTCATTATTTTATCCCAAAAAGCAACTCTTCCATCACCATTATAATAAAAATTATATCTAAGCAGTGAATTTGCTTTACTTACCTGTCACACATTCTTGCTTTATCTAAACTATACCAAGAAATTTTTCTATAAATTAATGTACCATAAACTCTATTACTGCCTAGAGGGATCAAACCTTCTTAAAAGATATGGGAATATTATAATGCAGTTATTTCTCCACAATTTCTTAGGTTTTAGGCTGACCTACCTAAAAGTAGCATTCTATGCAACTGTGAATATTATATATGTATACATATATATATATGTGAAGTTACGTGCAATATATCTGTAGCAAAGAGCTAAAAATTATAAAATAATAGTCATTTATATCAGCCTCTATATAGAATTTATTAAAAAATAAATAGTATAAAGAAAAGATTTGTAATATAGGTCTAAGGCCACTCTATGTTTTATATAAATAGGGCTAATTTTGACTGCTACTGGTTATCTAATTCACTATGTTTATTCTTACAATGAAATAAAATCCTGTAATCTTAAGTTTGTCACTCTAATATGTGTACATTTATAGTGCCAATCCTATATCTGAATATATCAGATGGGAAATATCTTCATTCTTCCAGGAAATTATTCCTTACCTTACCACATTCTGAGAAAATTACTCTAAAGTTTCCATAAGAGTGACAAGCTAAACCATAGAGCAGCTAGAATTTTAACAGAGAAGTAGGGAAAGAAGATGAGTTCTACTGAGGTTGGAACAAGTCTCAAAGTCTGGCCTCAAAGACTATTCCTGCAAAGAGAGTAAGATTTAATTGGATCAAACTGTGGAACAATTCATGTCCCAGAGCCCTATGGAAAATAATAGATAAATTAGCTGGCAATTAGTAGAGGCTAACAAGCTGTGATGCAAGTGGATGCAAGTGATTTAAGAGAGATCAGGGAAAAAAATCAAAGAGATCCCTGCTAAAACCATTGTCTCCCAGGGTGATTGTGAACATGGTCAAGGCTGTGCCCTATGAAGGGTGACATCAGAGGCTGCACACTATGGGGGAAATAAACTTCACTGAAATAGTTCAGCTAATTCACTAAACAAATAGTCAAGCTAACAGTAACAACAATAACTCCTGGAAAGGGAGGCTGTATCAGTATCCAGAATTACCACAATATATTATCTAAAATATCCAGCTTTCAATAACAATAACAAAAAAATATGAGACATGCAAAGAAATAGAAAAGTGTAGCCCATACACTTGAGGAAAAATCAGGCAACAAAAACTGCTTTCTGAGAGGGACTGAATGTCAGACTTAGCAGACTAAAACTTCAAAGCAACTATTATAAATATGCTCAGAAAACTAAAGGAAAGCCATACTTAAGAAATAAAGAGTTAAATGACAAGGTCTCATCAAATTGAGAATACCTGTAAAGAGACAGAAAGTATTAATATGAGTCAAATGGAAATTCTGGAGGTGAAAAGTACAATAACCAAAGTGAAAAATTCACTAAAGGATCTCAATAGTAGTTTTAAGCTGGGAGAATCAAAAATAAACTAGCTTGAAGATAGATTGATATATATATTATGGAATATGAAGAACAATATGAGAGAAAAACATATGAAGAAAAGTGAACAGGGTGTTAGAGATCTGTGGGATACCATCAAGAACAGCAAAATGTACATAATGATAGCACCAGAAGAAGAGGAATGAGAGAAAGCAGAAAAAAAAAAAAAAAGAAGAAGAAAGTAATGACTGAAAAAAATCTTCTCTTTGTCAAATGGTGCCTGGACAACTGATATCCACATGCAAAAGAAGGAAATTGAACCCCTTCTTTATACAAAAATTTAACTCCAAGCACATCACAGAACATAGAAAACATAACAGTAAATCTTTGTGACTGTGAGTTAGGAAAAGCTGCTTAGATATAGCACTGAAAGCACAAGTGACAAAAGGCAGAAAAAATTGTACCTCATCAAAATTAAAAACCCATGTGCTTCAAAGGATACCATCAAGAAAGTGAAGAGGTATTTGACAGAACTGGAGAAAATATTTGCACAGCATGTATCTGACAAGGGACTTGGATCCAGAATATATAAAGAATTCTTAACCACTCAGTAATAAAAGGCCAGGTAGGGCAATTAAAAAATGGGCAAAGAATCTGAATAAACATTTTTCCCAAAGATATACAAATAATCTATAAGCACATGATTAGGTGCTATTTTCTAATGACATCACTAGTCATCAGAAAAATACAACCAATATCACAATAAGATATCACTTCACACCCACTAGGACAACTATAATACAAGACAGATAATGCCAAGTGTTGACAAGGATATAGAGAAATTGAAATCCTTATACATTGTTGGTTGGACTAAAAAAATGCTGTAGCTACTTTGGGGATTTTAGCAGTTCCTCAAAATTTGAAACATATGAGTTACCATATGACTCAATAATTTCACTACTAGGTAGGTGTATATCCCACAGAAATTAAAACATACATGCACACAAAAACATGTACACAAATGTTCATAGCAACATAATTCATAATAGTCAAAGAATAGAAACAATCGAAATGTCCATCAGCTGATGAATAGATAAACAAAATGTGGTATATCATACAATGGAGTATTATTTGGCAATGAAAATAAATACAGGAACATACTACAACATGAATGAATCTTGAAATTATACTATGTGAAAGAGACCAGAGGTAAAAGTCCACATATTATGATTTCATATATATAAAATTTTCAGAATAGACAAATAAAGACTGAAAGTAGACTAGTGTTTGCCTAGGGCTGGAGAAATTGGTGGAAATGGGGAGAGACTGGTAATGTGTTCAGAGTTTCTTTTCTTGGTGATGGTTGCCCAACTCTGTATTTATAAAAACCATTAAATTCATATAAATTAAGTAGGTGAAATGTATGGCATATGGATTATATCTTAATTAAGCTGTTAAAAAGTACATCTACCCTAATTACAGAATGATAAAAATATCACTTCAATTCTCCAAATAACAAGTGTACAAATTTTTTAGACTATGAGATTAATAAATAAAAAGTAACTGGTATTGTATGGTTTCAGTTTTAAGTATTACATTTCTAGGATAGCTGAACTATCTTTCTGCCTAAAACCAGAAATAAAGAGATTCTCTTGTGACCCCTTCAGGCATTAGATTAATTTGCTCTACTCTTAAATATAGTTATATTAAGAAGATATTGATATTTTGATTCAGTAGCCTTGAATCTCTAATATTTTGAAGTATATTACAATTAAAGTTTAAAGTTTTACAGAGGGTGTTTCAAAACTTAAATTAGCATCATGTCTAAATATTACTAATATTAGAAACAGTTTATTATTAATGTTTTAGATCTGTAAAACTTTAAACTATGACTCGCATTGAATCCACTTCAGAAGTCAACATAGTTATATATTAAAATGTTTAAAATTGTATAATGATATTTCGCTTTGAAAGGCATACTTGCAATTTTAAATATCTTCTAATAGTAGCATTGATATTGCAAATCTTTTGTAACATCTGGAAGGCAAAATAGATGTTAATGATCAGACGTTTGGAAACTATTAAATTAAGAAAATTAATTTTGTCTTAAAAAGGAGAGTGCTTATGATTCTTCCATTAAACTTAAAAATATAATATTCAGATCTTTTACAAATAGCCAAAATTCATTCACATGGAAAATGCCAAATGATGAGATGATGTTTCTGAAATATAACTGTTTCTTATTAAAAAGAAAAGTTCATAATATACTGGTTTACAGGTGACTATGAGTCAATAAGGATAATTATCTTCTTCCTTTGAATGCTACATTTAAAATTAAAGTTCATTTAAAATTCAAAGTCATTAAAGGAGATACAGAGTAAATATAATTTTATTCTGCAAAAAGGCGATGTTCAGAAATAGAACTCTATAAATCAATTGCCTAACTAGAATTAATTATTTTGAATTATTTCAATTAGCCTAAAATGGAATTGGATTTAAATAAAACCAATATATTTTCTACAACCACCAAAAATTTATCTAGTAACAGTGACAGTTTTAGGATTCAATGTAAATTTGGATTAAGTTTTTAAAAGAGGGGGGTCTTCCAAATTTGTTTATTAATTCATTGTTAAAAGTACTGTGTCCTGAAAATTTTAAGGGATATACAGTTTATAAAATTTATGTAAATTGTCCAAACAGAAAACCACCTTTAAAATGTCTCACTAAAGTCAAAATTGTTCAAAGGCTAAATTTGTGAGTAACTAGAAAGCAATATTCATCACTGAATAATTAATAGAAATGATAATAAATTTAAGTATATGCAAAATATGATATTTATGTAAATATGAAATGTAAAATGTACATGTTAAAATGTATTGAAATAATGTTGGACAGGATTGTTTAAATCTTGACTTTGACTTTCAAATGTTTTACATTAGAATAACATCTGTTTTATATATTATATATCCACATTCTAAACAACCTTTTAAAAAGTAAATGTGTGTATATGTGTATATATATATATACACACACACATACATATATGTGTATGTATATATACATATATGTATATATATATATGGGACAGATACCCTCAAACCTGTGAAACAAAAAGAAATACTATGGGAAGTAGAGGTGATTTCCTTAAAACCACAACGTAAGGTTTCTTCCCTTTTAGCCATGTCATAGCAATGGATACTACACTCACCTTCTCACCGTGAGGAACTATAACCTGAATAAAATATAGAAAGCATTTCCTTTTATATGCTGGGTGACACAGATCCAGGACTATGATCCTTGAGGCAAGGATATCACAGAATGACTTCTAAGATCATGCTAGCTTTATTCTATGGGTGATTTTTTTTTTAATTAGTAAAATGATTTTTATTTTTCACTGAAGATTATTTCATGACATCTAAACATGCCTTTGATAATATTCAACAGATGGTTTTACAATGTAAAAATTTTTGTCCAGTGTTATTGAGGAATAAATGACAAATATAATTGTATTTAAGATATATAATTTGATGATTTGATATACATTGTGAATGATTATCAAGATCAAGATAATTAACACAGCCATGAACTCACATAGTTAGCTCATTTTTGTGTGTGGTGAGAATGTTTTAGATGTACTCTTAGAATATTTCATGTATACAATACGGTATTATTAACGTAGTCATCATGCTATACATTAGATTCTCAGAACTTATTCATATTATAACTGAATGTACCCTTTGACCTACATCTCCCCATTTTCCCCTCTCCATTCCAGGTCCTGGCAACCACCATTCTAGTCTGTTTCTATGAGATCAGCTTTATTTTTTTTTTTTTCAGATTTCACATATAAGAGATACCATATAGTATTAGTCTTTCCATCGTGATTATTTTGCTCAGCATAATGCCCTTAAGTTTCATACATGTTGTAACAAATGACCTGCAGAACAAGGGGGTGGAGCTGGGAGAGCTGTTAGCCGAACCATAATTTTGGTTGTCACACGTTACTGGATGATGTTCCAAACAATAGATTGGAGAGGTTGCACTGAGCACACGAGACGTTCAATTAAGATGCCAGAAAGGCTATATTTTAGGAATAGCACCCTGACATCAGGGCTACCATAGACCTACTCTGAAAAAACATTGAAAGAATAAAAAGCAAAGCCACCAAAGGACCCAGATGACCTACCTGCTTACTAAAACAAAAGCCAAATTCTTTAGAGGAAGACATCAATATAGAGACTCTCAACAATTAAACATCCACAGTATCCAGCATAAAGTTATTACACATGTGAAGAAGCAAGAGAATATTACCTAGGGGACAGGTAGCTAGCAACAGTTCTAGAGATGACAAAAATATTGAAATGAATAAACAAGGAGCTTTTGTATTTGGGGACAGAAAAGTAATTGTAGTTGACTTTTTTTCAAAATAAAAATCTATCCCTCAGTTGCAAAAACTCCAAAAACTTTCAGAAAGATAAACAAACACAAAGAATCTATACATAAGAACACCACAGTTAAATTCCTTAAAAGAACAAAAAATGTGTAAGGGGGAAGAGAAACAGAGAGAGAGAGAGAGTTCAAAGGATCCGTAAAAAAGAAATATATTACATAAAGGGAAATAAACACTATTGAATTCTGATTAAAAAAATGCAATTGGGAAATCAATGCAAAACTATTTTTTAAATGCTGAAAAAAATAAAAACCTGTCAAACTTGAATTCTATGTTCAGCAAAAGTATACTTTAAAATTAAGGCAAAATAAAAATGATTTATATAAGCAAAGGCTAAGATATCTACCACCAGTAGATGTGCAGTGAGAAATAGTGGAAGTTCTCTGGGCTGAAGGAACATGACTGTAGATAAAACTTGTGATGGTTAATTTTATTAGCAAATTGACTAGGCTATGATGCCCAGCTGGTTATTCACATACTAGTCTGGATGTTACTATGAGTGTATTTTTATATTTTATTAACAATTATATCAGTTAACTTTAAGGAGAGTTCATTACCCTCCATAACGTGGGTAAGCCTCATCGAATCACTTGAAAGTCTTAAGAGAAAAAAATGAGGTTTCCCAAAGAATAAAGTTATCTGTGTCAAGACTGTGACATAGGAATCCTGCCTGAGTTTCCAGCCTGCTGGCCTATCCTACAGATTTTAAACTTTGCCAGCCCCATAATCACAGGAGCCAATTCTTTAAATCTCTGTGTCTCTGTCTTTCTCTCTTTATATATATATATATATATATATATATATATATATATATATATATATATATATATATATATATATGTCTATGTACCTCAATAGATATCTATATCATTGATTCTGTTTCTCTGGAGAACCTCAACTGATACAAAGCTCTTACATATATGAAAAAAATGAATGCCACAAATGGTAAATACTTGGATAAGTGTAAAATGTTTCTCCTCTCTTTTTATATTTAAAATATGTGCACTGTTGGCTCGTTCTATTTCAGTTTTAGCTGAGTAAGCTCCTCGAAGACTGATGCTCATCAGATAATAGGTATAGCTCTAAGCAAAATACCAAACAAACATAAAAAACAAAAAGTAAACTTCTTAAAACCTTCAAAAAAGATAAAGAAAGCAGACAGATTATAGAGAGATGAAAAAATCTGGAAATAGAAGTTATCCTATAGGGTGAGTTCCCTGTTTTTAACACTTTTAGCTGAAGGGTCAAACCTGGGTTTTAAAATCTGTAGTGTTTGTGGTCTGAAAAACCTACAGAGTTCTAGGCAAATACAGCAATTATAGAATGTGGGATAATCATAATAAGATATCACCTCACACATGTAGGTATGGCTATTCTCAAAAAAACAATGTCATATTAATTATGTTAATGAATTTGTAATCAATGGATTCTACTGTTTTAAAAGATACTAATAGGTCATATTATAGTTTCTAAAATGACTCAATTGAAAGTGGAGGAATTTCTTTGATAATTAGGTCTGACACTGATGATATAGTTTCTCTGCTGCTGGAAGATTGTTGTAGAATCATGTGCAAACTGTTTATGATATATAAACAGACACCAAACACTTCATTAATTTATTAAACAGATATTTATTAAATAGCCATTCAAAGCTTGACAAAAACCTATGGAATACAAAGATCCACAAAGTATTGCCCTCTAAGAATTGCTGCCATCAGTATTAAATAAAATAGGGCATGCAAACACTCCTTATTATTGCACTGAACATCCTATATGTACTTGATTTAATTACATGTAAAACAACAGGTTTTTACTTCTTTTGCTCATTTTAAGAATTTGATAAACGCTATAGAAACATATTCAGGAAAAATAGGCATACAATATTTTCCATACAATTTTAGGGAATTCACAGTCTTCTAAAGTTGTTTGACAAGGCCAAGACCTGGTCTTAGATGATTCTGATTATGTGGGAGACATGTGAACAAGCAATGTATGTATATGAACTTTCTAAACAATGGTGTATTGGGCCATTTTAAAGAAGCAGCTAATTAAGAGAAATATTTTCAGAAAGAGAAAGGTCCCTGCTACATGGATTAGATGGTCAAAATCAGCTTCAACTTCCTTATTGCCAAATCTGGATTGATTGGTATAAGAAGTATTTTGTTTGAATAAAAATATGGAAGTTTTTGTTGTTGCAGTTTTTTTGAGAAGTAGCATAACATATTGGATTCTGAAGTCAGACTCTTTTGGTTTTAAATCCTGGTTTTTAATAATTACTAGCTCTAAGTCCTGAGTTTTATGTTGTTTTGTTTGTGTAAAATAGGGCTAATAATAACACCAACCTCTTGGTGATTTTTGAGGTTTAAGTTAGCTAGTATTTGTAAAGAGCTAAGAATAACATATGGAAATACTAAAGGGTATATAAATGAATGTTAAATAGCATTTCACTGACTTTTGAACTATATAAGGAAGTCCTGAGATGTAAAGATATGATTAAAAGAGAGTGAAAGGAATTGGGTAAAATTATTGAGAAAGGCAAGAGAGTACATGACAAATTAATTTCCAGATACTATTTTTACAGCCACAAAAAATTGTTTTAACAAACTATCAAAAGTAAAAGGAGAATTTTAGAAAATCTCTTTGTATTACTTTTACTTCCACAACTAATATGTGAACTACTAAAAGACACACATATTTTTAGAGTAGCTTTCTAGATGCCTTTTATAATGTCTAAGTTATGAACGATACACAAGTGTAGGGAGAAATTATATTTTCATTTTTAGACTATGGTAAGGCTATAAGGGGACAACAGAATGGAGGCTGAAAAAAAGAAAAAGAAAAAAAAGAAAAGAAAAGAAAAAAGCAAGTAAACAAAAAACAATAAAAGAAAAAGAGCCTGGAAGGCAATATCAATATGGTGGAGTAGGAGGACCCTGAGCTCACCTCCTTTCAGGAACACATCAAAACTACAACTACGTATAGAGCAACTTTTGCTGAAATCGACCTGAAGACTAGCAGAATGACTCTTCTATAACCAGCACTGTAAAGAAAGATCCACATAGAGTTTGGTGGGAAGAGAAGAGAATTAAGTTAGTCAGGACCTGCACCCACTAGCAGGTGACCCAGAAGAGGAGGGAGATATCACAAGTTTGGGTATCCTCCATGAGATCTGAAACTTGGATTATGAGACTCTGAAGCTGGCTTAAAACCCAGTGAGGCTTACTGAAGGGCTGTAAGAAACCGAAACTTCACCCTGAAGAGCACAAGCACAGACTTCCCTTCTCCCAGTCACAGCACAGAGGCAGCAGATTGAAAACTGCCTGGTGCTCTGGCTGGCTTTCCAGGATCACCTTAGTGTGCAGCCTTCACTGGGCTCTTGCTCTCACCCCTCTTGCTCTTGCACTGGTCCCATTAAGATGGAGACTTCCATTGCCAATGACAACGTGCACACTAAGAAGGAACAGAGCCAGCTCTGACCCCAGCCTTACTTCTGACTAGGCAGAGGCAGCCATTGGCAGCATGTTCCTCTATGCACACGCTTGGGAGGGAGTAAAAACAGCTCCAGGATGGAAACCACCATTTCAGGCATGCACGTCCACATGCAGACTTGGGAAGGAGCAGAACCAGCTCAGTAGCACAGCTCCAACACCTTCTGCACAGACCCAGCCTCTAACTAAGTCACACACACCAGTGAATAGGTGTAACCAGCACAGAAGTGCAACACCAAGCCCTTAGTCCCTAACCATGTCCCAAATAAAGGCTGAAATAGCCAACACACCTGGGAGAAATGCAACTCCCAAAGGGCTTCTGCTCCAGTTACTTGAGCTCCAGCCCCACCCCTCCCCCCATAGGACAGTGACTGCCATTGAGCATAGGAGAAGCCCAGCTCACACCTACCTGGATCTGGCTTTAGCTCCTTCAGTTCCAGCCATACCTCCCAACAAAACACTGGCTGCCAGTGCACCCTAGGGGAAGATGCAGCCCATGATCTCTTCAGATCCAGCTCTCCCACCAAAGCCAATGGACATATGCAGACTGCATAGGGACACTCCTACATAAGGACACACCTTCAAGACTGGATAGATAATGGTTTCATCTAATTTTATAGAGGCAGAGAAAGTTAAACAAAATGAGGAGACAGAGGAATATGTTTCAAATAAAAGAACAAGAAAGAAAACCTGAAAAAAAATTCTAATGAAATAGAGTTAATTTATTTGATAAAAAGTTCAAAGCAATAGTAATAAGAATGCTAACTGAACTTAGGAAAAGAATAGACAAACACAGTGAGAATTTCCACAGAGTTAGAAAATATAAAAAAGAACCAATCAGAGCTGAAGAATAAAATAGCTGAAATGAAAAATTATCTAGAAGGAATTAACAGCAGATTAGGTGATAGAGAACACATAAGAACAACATCTATAGGACAACACCAAGCACACTAACATTTGCATTAAAGGAGTCCCAGAAGAGAAAGAGAGAATTGTTGAAAATGTATTCGATGAAATTATGGCTGAAACTTTCCAAAACTGAAGAAGGAAGCAGATGTCCAGGTACAAGAAGCACAGAGAGTTTCTAGATGAACCCAAAGAGACCCACACCAAGACATGTCATAATTAAAATGGCAAAAGTTAAAGACAAAGAGAGAATTTTAAAGGCAGCAAGAGAAAAACAGAGAGTCACATACAAAGGAACCTCCATAACACTATAAGCTGATTTTTCAGCAGAAACTTTGAAGACCAGAAGGGAGAGACTTGATATATTTAAACTGCTGAAAGAAAAAGAAAAAAAAAAAAAAAGCCTACAACCAAGATATTCTACCTGGCAAAGTTAGAAGGAGAGATAAAGAGTTTCCCAGACTAACAGAAACTAAGAGTTCATCACCACTAAACTGGTCTTGCAAAAAATGTTAAAGGGTCTTCTGTAATCAAAAAGAAAAAGGCCAT